>NC_060954.1:24770321-24821553 GCF_022045245.1 Lucilia cuprina
ATTTCTCATCCTATATTAGGAGCCGATTTTTTTGAAAAATTCGGTATTATTATAGATATAAAAAATAAACTAATTAAAGATTCAAATACAAATATTTCTACTATTGCTGCATTAGGAATTTCAGAAATACATTCACTTAAAATCTTACCAATTAAGGACATTTACTTGAAGCTTTTAACAGAATTTCCTTCAATTACTGCTGAACCAGATTATTCGAAACCAATTAAACATAATACAGTTCACAGAATTGAAATTAAAGGAAATCCTCCTTTTTCAAAACCTCGCAGATTAGATCCTTTAAAATTTAAAATCGCAAAATCCGAATTCAAATTTTTGGTAGAATCTGGTATTTGTAGAACATCACATTCATATATATCTTCTCCCCTTCATCTCGTTCCAAAAAAGGAACCTAACGATTGGAGACCTTGTGGGGATTATCGTAGATTAAACTGCATTACAATACCAGATAGATATCCTTTACCTCATATTCAAGATCTAACAACAGATTTTAGAGGTAAGAGAATCTTCTCAAAAATTGATTTAGTAAAAGCATATCACCAAATTCCCATGGCTGCAGATGATATTCATAAAACAGCCATTACTACACCTTTTGGGATGTTTGAATTTAACAGAATGCCTTTCGGTCTTAGAAACAGTGCACAAACATTCCAAAGATTTATCGATGAAGTTTTCTTTGATATAGATTTTGTATTCACTTATATAGACGAAGTGTTAATTGCTAGCGAAAATGAAGAACAACACTTGAAACATCTTAAACTAGTTTTCCAACGACTTGACGAATATGGTCTCAATATCAAATCATCAAAGTGCATTTTTGGAGTATCAAGTCTCGAATTTTTAGGTTATCAGATTTCGGCTGAGGGTATAAAACCATCCAATGCAAGAATTAATGCAATCCTTTCATATCAGAAACCAAATTCGATAACAAAACTACAAAAATTTATTGGAATGATAAACTATTATCATCGATATGTACCAATGGTTGCCAAGTTTCTTTCGCCTATTCATGAAATAATAACCAAAGTTTCTAAAACGAAAAGCAAAGAACTAGTATGGAATGTTGATGCTGAAAAAGCTTTTGATTTACTGAAAGTTAAATTTTCCGAGAAAACTTTACTTACTCATTTTGATAAAAACGCTTACCTAACTTTAGCTGTATATGCTTCTAATTTAGCCATTGGAGCTGTTTTACAACAACGTAAAAACAATAAAGTTGAACCACTTGCGTATATTTCTAGAAAATTAACTCCAACTGAGTGCAAATATTCTACATTTGACAGAGAACTTTTAGCAATTTATTCATCCGTAAAACACTTTAGACACTTCTTAGAGGGAAGAGAATTTTCAATTCTAACAGATCACAAACCCCTTACATATGTGTTGGATTCTAAAGTTGAAAGATCACCACGACAAACACGTCATTTAGAATACATAGCCCAATTTACTTCAAATATATGTTTTATAAATGGAGAGGATAATATTGTAGCCGATACACTTTCTAGACCGCCTGAAATCTTTGCTTTTTCTAACCAAAATATTAACCTTGAAATACTTTATAAAGAACAACAAGGAGATGAGGAATTAAAAAATCTTATAAGTGATAAGAAAACGAAAAATAATTTGAAAAAAGTTGATATTCCATCACATAATTTTAAAATATGGTGTGATATTTTAGATAAAACTAATCGTCCTTTTGTTCCACTCTCTTTAAAAAAAAAAAACAGTTTTTCATAATTTACATTCTATATTACACCCAGGAATTCGTGCAACACGAAAACTGATACAAAGTAAATATTTTTGGCCATCAATGCGAAAAGATATACATTTTATGGCTTCTAATTGCATTGATTGTCAAAAATCAAAGATCCAAAGATATACCAAATCTGACATTGAGAAAATAAATATTCCCCAAGCAAGGTTCGAACACATACACATGGACATCGTCGGACCTTTTCCAGTGTCAAATGGAAATAAATATATTTTGACAATAATTGACAGATTCACTAGATGGCCAGAAGCATACCCAATTAAAGACATTACAGCCCAAACAATAGTAAACACTTTCGCATACAATTATATCCCTAGATTTGGCGTTCCACTTAAAATTACGGATGACCAAGGAACACAATATACATCTAAATTATTTAACGATTTAACGAAGCTTTTAGGAACACATAAAGTCCATACATCCAGTTATCAACTGCAAGCGAATGGAATGATTGAACGCTTTCATCGACAATTAAAAACTGCTTTTAAATCTAGTAACAATGTGAAAAATTGGTCTGAACAATTACCCATTATTTTGATGGGAATTCGATCAACCATAAAGGAAGAACTCAAATGTTGTCCTTCTGAATTAGTTTATGGTCAAACATTGAGACTACCCGGTGATATGGTAGTTAAAAATAATAATATTCTAACTTTTGATGAACTACTCCAAAGATTAAGATCACATTTTAATACAGTTCAAAGCAAAGTTATTCATCATAGTAATAGAAATAATTGTTTTATACCTAAAGATCTTTGGAATTGTGAATATGTTTTTGTTAAAATACTTAGACCGAACAGTTTAGAATGCCCTTACGAAGGACCCTTTAAAGTTATTCAAAAGAATAAAAACACTTTTAATATCCAATGTGGTAATGTTATTAAAACTCAATCAATTGATCTACTAAAACCAGTACATATTGACAAATCAACACAACTTTCAAATAATAAACCTAACACAAACTTCCACATTCAATAATAAGTTATTTTTCTTTTAATTCTATTACTGGTGGGGGAGTAATGTAGTGTATCACTACATACTTCTATTTCTTTTAAAAACTTGTAATATTTACTTTATGTTATTATGTTTTTAAATCAAGTTTTATATTTTTTTATTCAACAAATAAATTTTGTACAAAGAAGTTATTAAAATAAATAAACCTTTTTTATAAAATAAACCTTTTTATAAAATAAAATAACTTCAGTAGCCATTTCGGAACCTTAAAATACCGCGTTTTTAAAGCTGTGAAAATAATTCTACCGCTCTATCCAATTGGCCATTTTCTAAAAGTATATTATGCAATAAATTATATACCAAAACAAGTGGCAACTATAATGCAATAAAAAGATATATAAAGGACTGCTATAACATGAAAACTATAAAAGATATTTGCAACCATATCGGAGCCTTAAATTACCGCATTTCCAAACCTGTACCAATAAATATACCGATCTATCCAATTTTTGTAAAAATTCATTATGCCACAAATTATATACCAAAACAAATGGTAATTTTAATGCTTTAAAATGGTGTATAAACGACTGTCCTAGCACGAAAACTGCCAAAGTTAATTGCAACCATATGGGAACCTCAGATTACTGCGTTTATTAAACTATCTATCTAACTATCTATCCAATTAGCCATTTTCTAAAAATATATTATGCAACAAATTATATACCAAAACAAATGGCAACTATAATGCAATAAAAAGATATATAAACGACTGCTATAACATGAAAACTATAAATGATATTGGCAACTATATCGGAGCCTTAAATTACAGCATTTCTAATCCTGTACCATTAAATATACCGATCTATCCAATTTTTGTAAAAATTCATTATGCCACAAATTGTACACCAAAACAAAGTGCAACTACAATGCTTTAAAATGATGCATAAACGATTGTCCTGGCATAAAAACTGTCAAAGTTATTTGCAACCATATCGGAACCTCAAATCACAGCGTTTTTAAACATAGAACAACAATTCTACCGATCCTTCAAATTGACCATTTTTTAGACGAACACATTATGCCACAAATGATATACCAAAATAAAGTGCAATCATAATGCTTTAAAATGATGCATAAATGACTGTCATAGCATGAAAACTGTCAAAGTTATTCACAACCATATCGGAACCTCAAATTACAGCCTTTTTAAACCTGGGAAAATAATTCTACCGATCTATCCAATTAGCCATTTTCTAAAATTACATTATGCATTAAATTATATACCAAAACAAATGGCAATTTTAATGCCTTAAAATGGTGCATAAACGACTGCCCTAGCACGAAAACTGCCAAAGTTTATTGCAGCCATATCGGAACCTCTGACTGCTGCATTTGATACATAGAACAATAATTCTACCGATCTATCAAGTTGACCAGTTTCTAAAAACACACATTATGCTACAAATGATATACCATATTAAAGTGCAATCATAATGCTTTAAAGTGATGTCTAAATGACTATCATAGCGTGAAAACTGTCAATGTTATTTGCAGTCATATCGGAACCTCAAATTACCGCATTTTTAAAGCTGTGAAAATAGTTCTACCGATCTATCCTATTGGCCATTTTCTAAAAATATATTATGCAATAAATTATATACCAAAACAAATGGCAACTATAATGCAATAAGAAGATATATAAACGACTGCAAACATGAAAACTATAAAAGATATTTGCTACCATATCGGAGCCTTAAATTACCGCATTTCTAATCCTGTACCAATAAATATACCGATCTATCCAATTTTTTTAAAAATTCATTATGCCACAAATTATACACAAAAACAAAGTGCAACTGTAATGCTTTAAAATGATGCATAAACGATTGTCCTGGCATGAAAACTGTCAAAGTTATTTGCAACCATATCGGAACCTCAAATCACAGCGTTTTTAAACATAGAACAACAATTCCACCGATCCTTCAAATTGACCATTTTTTAGATGAACACATTATGCCACAAATGATATACCAAATTAAAGTGCAATCATAATGCTTTAAAATGATGCATAAATGACTGTCATTGCATGAAAACTGTCAAAGTTATTCACAACCATATCGGAACCTCAAATTACCGCCTTTTTAAACCTGGGAAAATAATTCTACCGATCTATCCAATTGGCCATTTTCTAAAAATACATTATGCAATAAATTATATACCAAAACAAATGGCAATTTTAATGCTTTAAAATGGTGTATAAACGACTGTCCTAGCACGAAAACTGCCAAAGTGAATTGCAACCATATGGAAACCTCAGATTACTGCGTTTATTAAACATAGAACAATAATTCTACCGATCTATCAAATTGACCAATTTCTACAAATACACATTATGCTACAAATGATATATCAAATTAAAGTACAATCGTAATGCTTAAAAATGATGCCTAAATGACTGTCATAGCGTGAAAACTGTCAATGTTATTCGCAGCCATTAAAATACCGCGTTTTTAAAGCTTTGAAAATAATTCTACCGATCTATCCAATTAGCCATTTTCTAAGAATATATTATGCAACAAATTATATACCAAAACAAATGGCAACTATAATGCAATAAAAAGATATATAAACGACTGCTATAACATAAAAACTATAAAAGATATTTGCTACCATATCGGAGCCTTAAATTACCGCATTTCCAAACCTCTACCAATAAATATACCGATCTATCCAATTTTTGTAAAAAATCATTATGCCACAAATTGTACACCAAAACAAAGTGCAACTGTAATGCTTTAAAATGATGCATAAACGATTGTCCTGGCATGAAAACTGTCAAAGTTATTTGCAACCATATCGGAACCTCAAATCACAGCGTTTTTAAACATAGAACAACAATTCTACCGATCCTTCAAATTGACCATTTTTTAGACGAACACATTATGCCACAAATGATATACCAAATTAAAGTGCAATCATAATGCTTTAAAATGATGCCTAAAAGACTGTCATAGCATGAAAACTGTCAAAGTTATTCACAACCATATCGGAACTTCAAATTACCGCCTTTTTAAACCTGGGAAAATAATTCTACCGATCTATCCAATTAGCCATTTTCTAAAAATATATTATGCAATAAATTATATACCAAAACAAATGGCAACTGTAATGCAATAAAAAGATATATAATCGACTGCTATAACATGAAAACTATAAAAGATACTTGCAACTATATCGGAGCCTTGAATTACCGCATTTCCAAACCTGTACTAATAAATATACCGATCTATCCAATTTTTGTAAACATTCATTATGCCACAAATTGTACACCAAAACAAAGTGCAACTGTAATGCTTTAAAATCATGCATAAACGATTGTCCTGGCATAAAAACTGTCAAAGTTATTTGCAACCATATCGGAACCTCAAGTCATAGCGTTTATTAAACATAGATCAATAATTCTACCGATCTATCAAATTGACCTATTTGTAAAAACACACATTATGCTACAAATGATATACCATATTAAAGTGCAATCATAATGCTTTAAAATGATGCCTAAAAGACTGTCATAGCGTGAAAACTGTCAATGTTATTTGCAGCCATATCGGAACCTTAAAATACCGCGTTTTTAAAGCTGTGAAAATAATTCTACCGATCTATCCAATTAGCCATTTTCTAAAAATATATTATGCCACAAATTGTACACCAAAACAAATGGCAACTATAATGCAATAAAAAGATGTATAAACGACTGCAATAACATGAAAACTATAAATGATATTGGCAACCATATCGGAGCCTTGAATTACCGCATTTCCAAACCTGTACCAATAAATATACCGATCTATCCTATTTTTGTAAAAACTCATTATGCCACAAATTATACACCAAAACAAAGTGCAACTGTAATGCTTTAAAATGATGCATAAACGATTGTCCTGGCATAAAAACTGTCAGTGTTATTTGCAACCATATGGGAACCTCAAATCACAGCGTTTTTAAACATAGAACAACAATTCTACCGATCCATCAAATTGACCATTTTTTAGACGAACTCATTACGCCACAAATGATATACCTATATAAAGTGCAATTATAATGCTCTAAAATGATGCATAAATTACTGTCATAGCATGAAAACTGTCAAAGTTATTCACAACCATATCGGAAACTTAAATTACCGCCTTCTTAAACCTGGGAAAATATTTTTACCGATCTATCCAATTGGCCATTTTCTAAAAATACAGTATGCAGTAAATTATATACCAAAACAAATGGCAATTTTAATGCTTTAAAATGGTGTATAAACGACTGTCCTTGCACGAAAACTGCCAAAGTTAATTGCAACCATATCGGAACCTCAGATTACTGCGTTTATTAAACATAGAACAATAATTCTACCGATCTATCAAATTGACCAATTTCTAAAAATACACATTATGCTACAAATGATATAACATATTAAAGTGCAATCATAATGCTTTAAAATGATTCATAAATGACTGTCATAGCGTGAACACTTCCAATGTTATTTGCAGCCATATTGGAACCTCAAACTACCGCGTTTTTAAAGCTGTGAAAATAATTCTACCGATCTATCCAATTGGCCATTTTCTAAAAATATATTATGCAATAAATTATATACCAAAACAAATGGCAACTATAATGCAATAAAAGGATATATAAACGACTGCAATAACATGAAAACTATAAAAGATATTTGCAACCATATCGGAGCCTTAAATTACCGCATTTCTAAACCTCTACCAATAAATATACCGATCTATCCTATTTTTGTAAAAATTCATTATGCCACAAATTGTACACCAAAACAAAGTGCAACTGTAATGCTTTAAAATGATGCATAAACGAGTGTCCGGGCATAAAAACTGTCAATGTTATTTGCAACCATATGGGAACCTCAAATCACAGCGTTTTTAAACATAGAACAACAATTCTACCGATCCATCAAATTGACCATTTTTTAGACGAACACATTATGCCACAAATGATATACCAATATAAAGTGCAATCATAATGCTATAAAATGATGCATAAATGACTGTCATAGCATGAAAACTGTCAAAGTTATTCACAACCATATCGGAACCTCAAATTACCGCCTTTTTAAACCTGGGAAAATAATACTACCGATCTATCCAATTGACCATTTTCTAAAAACACATTATGCAATAAATTATATATCAAAACAAATGGCAATTTCAATGCTTTAAAATGGTGCATAAACGACCGTCCTAGCACGAAAACTGCCAAAGTTAATTGCAGACATATCGGAACCTCAGATTACTGCATTTGATACATAGAACAATAATTCTACCGATCTATCAAATTGACCAACTTCTAAAAATACACATTATGCTACAAATGTTATATCATATTAAAGTGCAATCATAATGCTTTAAAATGATTCATAAATGACTGTCATAGCGTGAAAACTGTAAATGTTATTTGCAGCCATATTGGAACCTCAAACTACCGCGTTTTTAAAGCTGTGAAAATAATTCTACCGATCTATCCAATTGGCCATTTTCGAAAAATATATTATGCAATAAATTATATACCAAAACAAATGGCAACTATAATGCAATAAAAAGATATATAAACGACTGCTAAAACATGAAAACTATAAAAGATATTTGCAACCATATCGGAGCCTTAAATTACCGCATTTCCAAACCTGTACCAATAAATATACCGATCTATCCAATTTTTATAAAAATTCATTATGCCACAAATTGTACACCAAAACAAAGTGCAACTGTAATGCTTTAAAATGATGCATAAACGATTGTCCTGGCATGAAAACTGTCAAAGTTATTTGCAACCATATCGGAACCTCAAATCACAGCGTTTTTAAACATAGAACAACAATTCTACCGATTTTTCAAATTGACCATTTTTTAGACGAACACATTGTGCCACAAATGATATACCAAATTAAAGTGGAATCATAATGCTTTAAAATGATGCATAAATGACTGTCATAGCATGAAAACTGTCAAAGTTATTCACAACCATATCGGACCACAAATGATATGCCAATAAAAAGTGCAATCATAATGCTCTAAAATGATGCATAAATGACTGTCATAGCATGAAAACTGTCAAAGTTATTCACAACCATATCGGAACCTCAAATTACCGCCTTTTTAAACCTGGGAAAATAATTCTACCGATCTATCCAATTGGCCATTTTCTAAAACTACATTATGCAATAAATTATATACCAAAACAAATGGCAATTTTTATGCTTTAAAATGGTGCATAAACGACTGTCCCAGCACGAAAACTGCCAAAGTTAATTGCAGCCATCTCGGAACCTCAGATTACTGCATTTGATACATAGAACAATAATTCTTATCGGAACCTCAAATTACCGCATTTTTAAAGCTGTGAAAATAGTTCTACCGATCTATCCAATTGGCCATTTCTAAAAATTATTATGCAATAAATTATATACCAAAAAAGTAGGAAAGTATAGTCGGGCATGTCCGACCATATAATACCCTACACCATATTTTTAAAATTTTTACTTTTTATAAAATTTTTATTTTTTATAAAAAAAGTTTTATGTTGAATATTACTAATAATTCCAAAATATTTAAGCAATTTATGGATAAAAAACTAAAATTTTCTAAATGTGGCTTTATATAAGTCAAATATAGGCCGATCCTCGGTTAATTTGGGAAAAGGATATATTTCTAAATAACAGTTAGTTTTGTTGAGTTTCATTGCGATACAAATGGTTACAAGTCAATTTTAGACGTTTAAGTCATTTTTTGAAGGGGGGTTTGTATGGGGGCTACGCTGCAGATTGTCCTTACGAAAATCTGCAGCGTTATTTGTACTTATATAAAACTTATTTGTGCCAATTTTTAAAGAGATAGCAGAATATTTGACGTAATTATGGCATAAAAAGTTCAAATCGGGAGGTACGGTTGTATGGGGGCTAGGTGAAATAATGGACCGATTTCAACCATTTTCAATAGGCTTCGTCCCTGTGCCAAAAAACATGCTTGGTCCAAATTTCATCAAATTATCTTGAAAATTACGGCCTGTACCTTGCGCACAAGGTTTACATGGACAGCCAGCCAGCCGGACAGACGGACGGACGGACTTGTCTTAATCGACTCAAAAAATGATTCTGAATCGATCGGTATACTTTAAGGTGGGTATTGGACCAATATTTTTGTATGTTACAAACATCAGCACAAATTTATAATACCCTCCCCACTATAGTGGTGTAGGGTATAACAAATGGCAACTATAATGCAATAAAAAGATATATAAACGACTGCTATAACATAAAACTATAAAAGATATTTGCAACCATATCGGAGCCTTAAATTACCGCATTTCCTAACCTGTACCAATGAATATACCGATCTATCCAATTTTTTAAAAAATTCATTATGCCACAAATTATACACCAAAACAAAGTGCAACTGTAATGCTTTAAAATGATGCATAAACGATTGTTCTGGCATGAAAACTGTCAAAGTTATTTGCAACCATATCGGAACCTCAAATCACAGCGTTTTTAAACATAGAACAACAATTCTACCGATCCTTCAAATTGACAATTTTTTAGACGAACACATTATGCCACAAATGATATACCAAATTAAAGTACAATCATAATGCTTTAAAATGATGCATAAATGACTGTCACAGCATGAAAACTGTCAAAGTTATTCACAACCATATCGGAACTTCAAATTACCGCCTTTTTAAACCTGGGAAAATAATTCTACCGATCTATCCAATTGGCCATTTTCTAAAAATACATTATGCAATAAATTATATACCAAAACAAATGGCAATTTTAATGCTTTAAAATGGTGCATAAACGACTGTCCTAGCACGAAAACTGGCAAAGTTAATTGCAACCATATCGGAACCTCAGATTACTGCGTTTATTAAACATAGAACAATAATTCTACCGATCTATCAAATTGACCAATTTGTAAAAACACACATTATGCTACAAATGATATACCATATTAAAGTGCAATCATAATGCTTTAAATGATGCCTAAATGACTGTCATAGCGTGAAAACTGTCCAATGTTATTTGCAGCCATATCGGAACCTCAAAATACCGCGTTTTTAAAGCTGTGAAAATAATTCTACCGATCTATCCAATTAGCCATTTTCTAAAAATATATTATGCAAAAAATTATATACCAAAACAAATGGCAACTATAATGCAATAAAAAGATATATAAATGACTGCAATAACATGAAAACTATAAATGATATTTGCAACCATATCGGAGCCTTAAATTACCGCATTTCCAAACCTGTACCAATAAATATACCGATCTATCCAATTTTTGTAAAAATTCATTATGCCACAAATTGTACACCAAAACAAAGTGCAACTGTAATGCTTTAAAATGATGCATAAACGATTGTCCTGGCATAAAAACTGTCAAAGTTATTTGCAACCATATCGGAACCTCAAATCACAGCGTTTTTAAACATAGAACAACAATTCTACCGATCCTTCAAATTGACCATTTTTTAGACGAACACATTATGCACAAATTATATACCAAATTAAAGTTCAATCATAATGCTTTAAAATGATGCATAAATGACTGTCATAGCATGAAAACTGTCAAAGTTATTCACAACCATATCGGAACCTCAAATTACCGCCTTTTTAAACCTGGGAAATAATTCTACCGATCTATCCAATTGGCAATTTTCTAAAAATACATTATGCAGTAAATTATATACCAAAACAAATGGCAATTTTAATGCTTTAAAATGGTGCATAAACGACTGTCCTAGCACGAAAACTGTCAAAGTTAATTGCAACCATGTCGGAACCTCAGATTACTGCGTTTATTAAACATAGAACAATAATTCTACCGATCTATCAAATTGACCAATTTGTAAAAACACACATTATGCTACAAATGATATACCATATTAAAGTGCAATCATAATGCTTTAATATGATGCCCAAATGACTGTCATAGCGTGAAAACTGTCAATGTTATTTGCAGCCATATCGGAAACTTAAAATACCAGCTTTAAAGCTGTGAAAATAATTCTACCGATCTATCCAATTAGCCATTTTCTAAAAATATATTATGCAATAAATTATATACCAAAACAAATGGCAACTATAATGCAATAAAAAGATATATAAACGACTGCAATAACATGAAAACTTTAAATGATATTTGCAACCATATCGAAGCCATAAATTACCGCATTTCTAAACCTGTACTAATAAATATACCGATCTATCCTATTTTTGTAAAACCTCATTATGCCACAAATTATACACCAAAACAAAGTGCAACTGTAATGCTTTAAAATAATGCATAAACGATTGCCCTGGCATAAAAAACTGTCAATGTTATTTGCAAACATATGGGAACCTCAAGTCACAGCGTTTTTAAAACATAGAACAACAATTCTACCGATCCATCAAATTGACCATTTTTTAGACAACACATTATGCCACAAATGATATACCAATTTAAAGTGCAATCATAATGCTTTAAAATGATGCATAAATGACTGTCATAGCATGAAAACTGTCAAAGTTATTCACAACCATATCGGAACTTCAAATTACCGCCTTTTTAAACCTGGGAAAATAATTCTACCGATCTATCCAATTGGCCATTTTCTAAAAATACATTATGCAATAAATTATATACCAAAACAAATGGCAATTTTAATGCTTTAAAATGGTGCATAAACGACTGTCCTAGCACGAAAACTGCCAAAGTTAATTGCAACCATAGCGGAACCTCAGATTACTACGTTTTTTGTACATATAACAATAATTATACCGATCTATCAAATTGAATAATTTCTAAAAATACACATTATGCTACAAATGATATACCATATTGAAGTGCAATCATAATGCTTTATAATGATTCACAAAGACTTGCATAGCGTGAAAACTGTCAATGTCATTTGCAGCCATATCGGAGCCTTAAATTACCGCATTTCTAAACCCGTACCAATAAATATACCGATCTATCCTATTTTTGTAAAAACTCATTATGCCACAAATTATACACCAAAACAAAGTGCAACTGTAATGCTTTAAAATGATGCATAAACGATTGCCCTGGCATAAAAACTGTCAATGTTATTTGCAACCATATGGGAACCTCAAATCACAGCGTTTTTAAACATAGGACAACAATTCTACCGATCCATCAAATTGACCATTTTTTAGACGAACACATTATGCCACAAATGATATACCAATATAAAGTGCAATCATAATGCTCTAAAATGATGCATAAATGACTGTCATAGCATGAAAACTGTCAAAGTTATTCACAACCATATCGGAACCTCAAATTACCGCCTTTTTAAACCTGGGAAAATAATACTACCGATCTATCCAAATGGCCATTTTCTAAAAACACATTATGCAATAAATTATATATCAAAACAAATGGCAATTTTAATGCTTTAAAATGGTGCATAAACGACTGTCCTAGCACGAAAACTGCCAAAGTTAATTGCAGCCATATCGGAACCTCAGATTACTGCATTCGATAGACAGAACAATAATTCTACCGATCTATCAAGTTGACCTATTTGTAAAAACACACATTATGCTACAAATGATATACTATATTAAAGGGCAATCATAATGCTTTTTTCTACCGATCTATCCAATTGGCCATTTTCTAAAAATATATTATGCAATAAATTATATACCAAACAAATGGCAAACTAGCTTTAAAATGATGCATAAACGATTGTCCTGGCATAAAAACTGTCAATGTTATTTGCAACCATATGGGAACCTCAAATCACAGCGTTTTTAAACATAGAACAACAATTATACCGATCCATCAAATTGACCATTTTTTAGACGAACACTTTATGCCACAAATGATATACCAATATAAAGTGCAATCATAATGCTATAAAATGATGCATAAATGACTGTCATAGCATGAAAACTGTCAAAGTTATTCACAACCATATCGGAACATCAAATTACCGCCTTTTTAAACCTGGGAAAATAATACTACCGATCTATCCAATTGGCCATTTTCTAAAAATACATTATGCAATAAATTATATACCAAAACAAATGGCAATTTTAATGCTTTAAAATGGTGCATAAACGACTGTCCTAGCACGAAAACTGCCAAAGTTAATTGCAGCCATATCGGAACCTCAGATTACTGCGTTTATTAAACATAGAACAATAATACTACCGATCTATCAAATTGACCAATTTGTAAGAACACACATTATGCTACAAATGATATACCATATTAAAGTGCAATCATAATGCTTTAAAATGATGCCTAAATGACTGTCATAGCGTGAAAACTGTCAATGTTATTTGCAGCCATATCGGAACCTTCATATACCGCGTTTTTAAAGCTGTGAAAATAATTCTACCGATCTATCCAATTAGCAATTTTCTAAAAATATATTATGCAACAAATAATATTCCAAAACAAATGGCAACTATAATGCAATAAAAAGATATATAAACGACTGCTATAACATGAAAACTATAAAAGATATTTGCAACCATATCGGAGCCTTAAATTACCGCATTTCCAAACCTGTACTAATAAATATACCGATCTATCCAATTTTTGTAAAAATTCATTATGCCACAAATTGTACACCAAAACAAAGTGCAACTGTAATGCTTTAAAATGATGCTTTAAAATGATGTCAATGTTATTTGCAAACATATCGGAACCTCAAATTACAGCGTTTTTAATCATAGAACAACAATTCTACCGATCCTTCAAATTGACCATTTTTTAGACGAACACATTATATCACAAATGATATACCATATTAAAGTGCAATCATAATGCTTTAAAATGATGCATAAATGACTGTCATAGCATGAAAACTGTCAAAGTTATTCACAACCATATCGGAACCTCAAATTACCGCCTTTTTAAACCTGGGAAAATAATTCTACCGATCTATCAAATGACCAATTTCTAAAAATACACATTATGCTACAAATGATATACCATATTGAAGTGCAATCATAATGCTTTAAAATCATTCATAAATGACTGTCACACAGTGGTATAGGAAAAAAAAAAGAGGGAAATAATTCGGTAACTTCTAAACGGTTAATCCGATTTTAATGAAATTTGGTATGCACAAAGAGGAGGTGTTGTCGAGTTTAGGTTTTGAATTTGGACCTTATAGGCCAACCAGGGGCCCGGCGGGGGGTCCTCAAATTAGGACACCTCGGCTATGTTAAATTTTTAAAACGATCCTATTTCTTCATTTGAGTTCCGATTTAAAAAAAATTTCGTATATAGAATCTCCTCATCGAGCAATGTCGTCATAGCAGTAAATTATCTCTTATAGTTTAGGAGATATTCGCATTTGAAAATTAAAATTTTAAAATTTTTACCGTTCTTACTTTAGTTTTTTGATAATAGCGGGTCCAAATATTCCCGATTTTCGCCATTTTTTTTATTCGCTTAACAACAAGTTTATATATCAAGCAGTGAAAGAATTATGTAAAAATCATGACTGAGTCCAAAGTTATAGGCATTTTAATTTAAAAAATTAAAAAAAGGCGATTTTTTGCCATTTTTTGGGAAAAAAGTATCTTTTTCTTTTTAAGTTATCTAAAAAGTTTCTAAGAAGATGTATATAGAATTTATACTTTTTGAAAAGCTGACTTTACATAAAATACGATAAATGAAACAAAACCTAAAAATTTTTGATACCGAGGGGACCAGATCCATCCAAAAAAAACCCTATTTTTTTATATAAAATTCAATTTTGAGCAAAAATTCTCAAATCGCATAGTCGATATCAAATTATAGTGACCTGTTTTATATGACCCAATATGTTCTTAATCATTTTGTAACGGGTTTCGATAACCCCGCCCCTGGTATGGATATAATAGGCAAAAACCAAAAAATCCCATTTTTGGGATTTTTTAAAACTTTTTTGGGAATTCCGGGATTTCTAATAAGAAAATTCGAAATTTTTATTTAATTTTGGATTTTGAGTAAAAAAATCTACCTAACTGTAAAATTTCATCAAAAAATATTCATAAATAAAATTTTTATTGCAATTTGAAAAATTTGTATCTTCGCAAAAACTGAATAAAAAACATTTTTTAATTTTTTTTAAAAAAGTATTCCGCGAATTTTTTAATTTTCAAAAATTATATACAGTTTTGAAAAATAGACAAAATTACCTTTCCATTGATATATAACATGCCTACCTAATGTTTTTTAAGTGACAAATTAATTAGGGAAAACTCAACATCTTTTAGAGAATTTACCTAGTACTATTATTTTCATCCATACATTTGTTAGGCATGTTTTACTACCTAAATTTTTATGAATTTTTACAGCCACTTTTTACGATTAATCTTTTATTCTTTATCCCTAAAAAAAATTAACAAGTATTTTTTTTATATAAAAATAGTCTTTATTTTTTTTTTTTTTATAAATTAATATAATTTTGTAAAATAATCGGTATCACAGTAGTCCATATCTAAAAGATAAAGTAAATCTTTAAATTCATGAATATTTTCAAATGCTAACGTTTTGTAGCAAATCCAACGTTTCCTTATAGTAGATAAAACAGGATCAGAAGATAGAATCAGATTATTAAAAATATCTTCATTTTGAGACTGCCTAGAACACTTCCTTGAGCTAAACTGATGAATATGCTTAAAGTCTCTATTCCTCGATTCTTGGGGTTCTTCTGTAAGCTCTCCTAAAGGCAGAATATTATGTTCTATGATGACCTTTCCATGACATAATATCTTGTGAACTGTAGGTGTCATTTCTTTCCAGGGATATAATTCCAAAAGTAATTTAGAAACTTTTGTAGAATACTCTCCAAATTTTGTTGCGTTCACTTTATGCTTGCTATTTATCGCCATTAGAATAATATTGACCTTTTGCAGTAAATCCATACTAATTCCGGTTATTTCGGAAGTAGTTTCAAAATGTTTAAAAAAACGTCTAGCGGTATTACCATCGTTTGTGCTTCCATATCCTGTGAGTGGTTTATCAATATTTAATCCCATCCGCTTTTTAAATTCCTCTTGAATTCTTCGTTTCTCACTGGCTCTCATTTCCATTAACTCCTTATTGTTATTTGCACTTTTGTTTGCATTTTCCGGTATGCTTCTGTACTTTAAATCATATGCTAAATGTAGAAAATGTTCCAGAAATCGTATGCGAGCATGTAGGGGGGATATTCCAAATTGTAATGTTTCCTCATTTATTGATCTTTGCTTGGAAATATTCGAAAATTCTGATTTTTTATCACCACATATGTAGCAGTACCAAGTAGATGATGTTCCTGTAATGGCATTTCCAACTTTCCCATCAATCATTGTAAGTTTTAAATCATAGGACATGTTAAACGAATAATTTTCTATTTCGATTGTTATAGGTTCCAAGTTTTTAATTTCTGCTTCAATACGATTTATCAAATCTTGCGTTGTTGTTTTGGATTCCTTTATATACTCAAAGCTTATTGGCCTACAAAAAGCTTTGGATCCTGGAGTCGAATTCTTCCAAATATCATCGAAACTGGTTGATGGAGAATCGCTGTCAGCATACTTTCGAATTCTTAATGGAACTAGCGATGCCATAAATACACTTTTATACTCGGAAGATGATTCACTTGTGTTGATTTGTTTATATTCCGAGAGTGCTGATAATCCATCACATCCCCACTTACAAATGAGTTGAAGATCACAAGAATTTATTTTTTTTAGTTGGTCTGAAGAAAAGTCAGAAGCAATCCTTAAAGCAGTATTTTCGAGTAGAGCGCCGAGTCCAATAACAGCCTTCCGATCAGTTATTTCAATAGGAGGTGGTATAATGCTTTTCTTCTTTTCATTTATTTTGTCATATGATGGTAAAACATCCACTCCTTTTTCAGATAGCGCCTTTCTTAACGTTATGTAGTTATCACGACTTAATCCCAGCTGCAACATAAGCGCAATAGCTTCTTCCTCAGTGAACGTTGTATCAGATGATGGTGTGGGTATACTCTTTACAATTCTTTTCAGTCGTCTTGGTGATGCGGTTGGAAGAATATTTGCAATTTTTATGGCATCCAAAGGCTGTTTTTCTTTTCTTAACATTGCTTTAAAAGTGTCCGAAACTTCTTCGTTAGATAAGGTTTCTAGTGAAGTTGATAACCTTTTCCTCTTAGATTTTGAGCTCAAATCCTCATACTGCTTACAGGGAGCACCAACAGTTGATACGCAAATAGCAACTTCTACACATTCATCCAGCCAATCAGAAAATTTCGATCGAAATTTAGCAATGGAATACCGAACACTCTTCAGTTTTATATCAACTGATTTTATAAAATTTTCAATTTTACATATATCAGTTTTATCCACTTTATTTTTATGTGCAGTTTCAATATATTTCAATAAGAAGTTCACTTTATCTTGAAAAGGAGCTGAAGAGTGTTCAAATAAAATGGAGCACAAATCATTTTTTTTTAGTACGATCGCCATGGTTAGAAAACAAGTAGAAAGTATGGTCGGGCATGGCCGACCATATAATACCCTACACCATGAGTATATTTTTTACAATTTTTACTTCTATAAATTTTTATTTTTTTGTAAAGAAACTTTTATGTTGAATATTACCATAATTCCAAAATATTTAAGCCATTTATTGATAAAAAAAAACTAAAATTTCTAAATGAGGCTTTATATAGGTCAAATATGGGCCGATCCTCGGTAAATTTGAGAAAAGGATATATTTCTAAATAATAGTTAGTATTGTTGAGTTTCATTGCGATACAAATGGTTACAAGTCAATTTTTAGACGTTTAAGTCATTTTTTGAAGGGGGGTTTGTATGGGGGCTAGGGTCAAATATAGGCCGATCCTTACGAAAATCTGCAGTGTCATTTATACTTATATAAAACTTATTTGTGCCAATTTTTAAAGAGATAGCAGAATATTTGACGTAATTATAGCATAAAAAGTTCAAATCGGGAGGTACGGTTGTATGGGGGCTAGGTGAAATAATGGACCGATTTCAACCATTTTCAATAGGCTTCGTCCTTGTGCCAAAAAACATGCTTGGTCCAAATTTCATCAAATTATCTTGAAAATTGCGGCCTGTACCTTGCGCACAAGGTTTACATGGACAGCCAGCCAGCCGGACAGACGGACGGACGGACATGTCTTAATCGATTCAAAAAATGATTCTGAATCGATTGGTATACTTTAAGGTGGGTATTGGACCAATATTTTTGTATGTTACAAACATCAGCACAAACGTATAATACCCTCACCACTATAGTGGTGTAGGGTATAATTACAAATAATTACGAACAGATATAAACCTGTCTTATATATTAATTACAGGTACTTAAATTAAATTATTTTTTAAAGGGTTATGATATTCTACCTAATATGTCTAACGTATCCTTATTTTTCCTCAATAGGTCACTTTAATAAGCTACCTATTAAAGTGACCTATAGGGGTAAAAATCATTACAGTTTAAAAAATAATACCTGAAAATTTTTTAATATATGTAACAAATTTAAGAGTTAACGTTATGGATGAAAATAATAGTGCTAGGTAAATTTTCTAAAAGATGTTGAGTTTTCCCTAATTAATTTGTCACTTAAAAAACATTAGGTAGGCATGTTATATATCAATGGAAAGGTAATTTTGTCTATTTTTCAAAACTTTATATAATTTTTGAAAATTAAAAAATTCGCGGAATACTTTTTTTTTAAAAAAATTAAAAAATGTTTTTTATTCAGTTTTTGCGAAGATACAAATTTTTCAAATTGCAATAAAAAATTTTATTTATGAATATTTTTGATGAAATTTTACAGTTAGGTAGATTTTTTTACTCAAAATCCAAAAATTAAATAAAAATTTCGAATTTTCTTATTAGAAATCCCGGAATTCCCAAAAAAGTTTTTAAAAATCCCAAAAATGGGATTTTTTGGTTTTTTGCCTATTATATCCATACCAGGGGCGGGGTTATCGAAACCCGTTACAAAATGATTAAGAACATATTGGGTCATATAAAACAGGTCACTATAATTTGATATCGACTATGCGATTTGAGAATTTTTGCTCAAAACTGAATTTTATATAAAAAATAGGGTTTTTTTGGATGGATCTGGTCCCCTCGGTATCAAAAATTTTTAGGTTTTGTTTCATTTATCGTATTTTACGTAAAGTCAGCTTTTCAAAAAGTATAAATTCTATATACATCTTCTTAGAAACTTTTTAGATAACTTAAAAAGAAAAAGATACTTTTTTCCCCAAAAAATGGCAAAAAATCGCCTTTTTTTAATTTTTTAAATTAAAATGCCTATAACTTTGGACTCAGTCATGATTTTTACATAATTCTTTCACTGCTTGATATATAAACTTGTTGTTAAGCGAAAAGAAATTGCGAAAATCGGGAATATTTGGACCCGCTATTATCAAAAAACTAAAGTAAGAACGGTAAAAATTTTAAAATTTTAATTTTTAAATGCGAATATCTCCTAAACTAAAAGAGATAATTTACTGCTTTTTTATAGTGCTCGATAAGGAGATTCTATATACGAAATTTTTTTTAAATCGGAACTCAAATGAAGAAATAGGATCGTTTTAAAAATTTAACATAGCCGAGGTGTCCTAATTTGAGTACCCCCGCCGGGCCCTGGTTGGCCTATAAGGTCCAAATTCAAAACCTAAACTCGACAACACCTCCTCTTTGTGCATACCAAATTTCATTAAAATCGGATTAACCGTTTAGAAGTTACTGAATTATTTCCCTCTTTTTTTTCCCTATACCACTGTGTGTCATAGCGTGAAAACTGTCAATGTTATTTGCAGCCATATCGAAAACTCAAACTACCGCGTTTTTAAAGCTGTGAAAATAATTCTACCGATCTATCCAATTGGCCATTTTCTAAAAATATATTATGCAATAAATATTATACCGAAAGAAATGGCAACTATAATGCAATAAAAAGATATATAACGACTGCTGTTCAAAATAATTTTTGTAGTCCAGTGTTAAATTAAATCTCTAAATATCATATTATTCTTCGCTTGTTAATTATGTATTTTGTATATCCTCTTTTTGTATAATCAGTCAGTCAGTTTATTGCAGTCGTCTCAGTCAGTTAGTCTACGCATCATTAGTGCATAATAAATTGTTAATTGTACTTAGTCTAAAAATCAATTATCTGTGTTTCAATCTAATAGATCTAAAATCAATACAAGAAATTTTACGAACATTTAATGGTCCTTCGAGCCGGATTAGTCCTTAATCGGATCGGTCCCAAGTTATTATCATTAATTTTAAAAATCTATAATTTGTCTTCTCTGGCTTATTAATTTAAAAGAACTGCAGGGTATCTTAAAAATGCATTTTTGATGCAGAAATAAGAAAAATAAAAAAGAACGGTTTAAAATTGCATATGTAATATTTTTGGGAGTACGTTTCAATTTGTTGCTGCTGCTGTTGTTCTCTCATGAAATCTCATCATCAAAATCGCTGAATTGGCTGCTGCTGCATTTTTCTGCTGCTAAATTATTCTCTGCTCACATTTTTTGGCTGCACTAATCATCAAAAAGGGTAATTTCATTGCTGCTTTTCTACTACATCATACGCTGTATCTCTCTTACTTCATACGCTGTGTCTCTGCTCACATCTCTTCGCTGTTGATATTTCTTATTTTGGACTATTAATATCATATCATTCTGAAGCAAATATTTTACAGTGAACACATATAAAACAATTGTATTCGCTTTAATATTATTTAAAATAATCTTAATAAAGCCAAAATGACTGAAAGTCAAGAATCACTTTTGCTTAGTCAGGAAATGACATTTTCACATATAAAATCAGCTTTAATGAAATTTAATGCACTTTCCACGGAGGAATGTAATCAAGCTCAGGTGCAAACCAGATTGTCTATGTTAGATGCTAATTGGAGTAAGTTCAAAAGTTGCCATGATAAAATTACACGCACCAGATTGACTGAGGAGATACGGAAAAAACAAATATTTTACTGAGGATATTTATGCAGCCTGCGAGGAAACGTATGTAAATGCCAAGTCACTAATGCTTACATCTCTAGAAGAGTTTCGTAGTATCACGTCTACTGATAATAGCATCATGAATCAGTCCATAAATAATTCCTCTCATTTACGCTCCTTACCGAAAATTACACTACCCAAGTTTTCTGGCAGTTATCATGATTGGAGGCCATTTCATGATTTGTTTACATCTATGATTCATTCAAATAGTGACTTAACAGCCGTTGAAAAGTTTTATTATCTAAAAAGCAGCCTCAGTGGTGAAGCACTACAATGTATTTCAAATCTACCAGTCTCATCGGAGAATTTTGCACCAGCTTGGAAAATCCTGTGCACGCAATATGAAAATACGCGGATGTTAATTAATTCTCATTTGGATTGCATTTTTGAGTTGCCACGTCTTCAAAGAAAGTCTTCTTCAGAATTGAAGAACCTTTTGGCAACTGTCAAAGAATCACTTGGTGCTCTAGAAGCCTTAGGTTCACCAATAGCACAGTGGGATCACATCATCGTCTACATGGTCGTGCGACGTTTGGACGCATCATCACATGAAGCATGGGAATTATGTCGTAGTTCATCCAAAAAGCCAGCAACATTTTCTGAACTGGAAATTTTTCTCAGTGGCCGCATTCAAGCCCTAGAAAGTGTAGAGTCTAGGGGTGGTTTAACAAAAGTTCCCAAAAAATCAGCAGCTCACACACATGTATCTACATCTGCATATCAAAAACGTCCTGTTGAGGTTCCAAATAAATTACCTTTACAAACAAATAATTATTCTTGTTCTCTTTGCAGCTCAAATCATTATATTTCGAGCTGTGATATCTATAATGGTAAGACTCTTCAGCAAAAACATGATGTCCTCTCCTCAAAAAATCTTTGTTACAATTGTCTTGGTCCTCATCGGGTTGCTCAGTGTAAAAGTTCAAAAAGCTGCAGATACTGCAATGGTCGTCATCATTCCTCAATACATGGTTATCGGTTTCAATCTGAATCATCTAGTTCTGAAAATCCCACAACGAGCACAAACAATCCACTACCAACTGCTGTCAGTAATCATACCACTTCCGCAGCATTGAACTGTACGTCCAATATTTTGCTTGCCACAGCTTTAGTACGCATAAAATCGTCTCATGGAGTTTTTTCTAACGCTCGAGCTCTGCTCGATCAAGGTTCTGAGGTAACACTTATCAGTGAAGAATTAGTTAAGAAACTTCATCTAAAAAGACATAAGGGAAACTTAAACTTAATTGGCGTCGGTGCTCTTCAATCTGGTGCGACCAAAGGTTTGGTACATTTCACGCTGTATCCACATTTTGAATCGAGCTTTCAATGTACCGTATCTGCATACGTTTTGACAAAACTAACTACTCAATTACCATCGTGCACAGTTAAGCTTAACAATACCACGTATCTTAAGAATATCCAACTTGCAGATCCAAATTTTATGGTCACTAGTAAAATTGATCTTATAATTGGCGCTGACTTATATGGTTATCTTTTGGAAGGGGAAATTATCAAGGGAACTATAAATACTCCTGTTGCTCAACTCACATCTCTCGGGTGGATATTATCTGGCGGCGTCCATAATCTGGAATCCAATGCAAAATCGTCTCATTCAGTTCAAGTATTCCAATGTCGTGTAGATCATAACCTCGATGAGTTGTTACAACGTTTTTGGACGCAAGAAGAAGGAAAAACCAAATCATCTATTTTGTCTCCGGAAGAGAAAGAATGTGAGGCCCACTTTCAAGCCACCTACCGGAGAGACTCATCAGGCAGATATATTGTCAGATTGCCGTTCAAAAGTTCACCTAATACTCTTGGCGATTCTCGTAAAGAAGCAGAACGAATGCTTGCAAAGTTGTATCAGAAATCAGAATCTAATCCTCAGTTTTTTAAACTCTACTCAGATTTTCTTAAGGAATATGAATCTTTGGGTCACATGGTTCCATCATCTCAGGCTACAATTCCTACAACAGAATACTTTCTTCCACATCATGGAGTTCTTAGGGAGTCTAGTACAACAACTAAACTGAGAGTTGTATTTAATGGATCATGCAAGACAAGCAGCGGTCTCTCATTAAACGATATTTTACACACTGGGCCCAAGCTTCAGTTAGAGATTTCTGATGTGATCACAAGATGGCGTCAATATCGGTATGTTTTTTCAGCCGATATTGAGAAAATGTTTAGACAAGTAATGGTGGATTCACGTGACTGGGCATACCAACAAATCCTTTGGACATCATCTCAATCATCAAGCGTGGTACCCTATCATCTCACTACAGTTACATATGGTCTTGGACCCGCGCCTTATCTTTCAAATCGAGTATTAAAACAACTTGCAACAGATGAAGGTTCTATCTATCCTTTAGCTGTCGATATTTTGAATAATATCACTTATGTAGATGATACATTTGGTGGAGCAGATTCTATAGAAGAAGCTCAAAGTGCAGTAATTCAACTGGATAAACTCTGCATGGCGGGCGGTTTTCATTTGCAAAAATGGACAGCTAATAATTCTAACGTTCTTTCTACCATTTCACCAGAACGATGTGCAATCAAACAAGTGATTCAACTTCAAGAAACCCAATATATTTCTACACTGGGTATCTGCTGGCAACCAGAAGAAGATTGTTTTGTTTTTTCATCGCCATTTTCATCCACATCTTCCAGCACACCTACGAAACGTTCAATACTGTCAAATATATCACGCTTCTTTGACCCCCTTGGTTGGATTTCTCCAGTAACAATACAAGCAAAAATATTAATGCAAGATATTTGGCTATCGAAATCAGACTGGGATGAAGTGGTTAATGAAGATTTGGCGGCTAGATGGTCAAAATTCATCAACGATTTAAATAACGTCAATAATATTTCAATCCCTCGATGGGTTGGAATTTCCCCAACAAATCTTGGAATTGAAATACATGGTTTCTCGGATGCCTCCGAACATGCAATGGCAGCTGTCATATATTTGCGTATTATTACCGAATTCGACTCAGTTTCTGTTCATCTCATTGAAGCGAAAACAAAAGTTGCTCCAACAAAGAGGCAAACGATCCCACGTTTAGAGCTCAATGCTGCACTTATTCTCACAAAAAGAGTAGCTCATTTTAAGTCCATTTTAAATCTTAATCATGTTTCCACTCATTTGTGGACAGATTCTTCTGTTGCTTTAACTTGGATTAAAGGTCATCCCTCCCGTTGGAAAGATTACGTTGCAAACCGTGTTTTAAAGATTCAAGATGTTTTACCCCATGCTAAATGGCATCACATTCCAGGAAAGTGTAACCCTGCCGATTGTGCATCTCGAGGGATTGCAGTTCAGCAGCTTATCGAACATCCCTTATGGTGGCATGGGCCGTTATGGCTTTTAAATCATTCATCATCGTGGCCATCTGCAGACATAAATTTGGGCAATATCAATTTAGAGGAAAGATTATCTCATCGAACTGTAAACATAGTGCGTCGTCATCAAGAAGAGCCAATCTGGGACCTAATCAACAAATTTTCAAAATTAACTCGTTTGATAAGGGATAACTGCTATTTGCCGTCGAGTTTTCTCAAAAAATTACAATAAATCTATTATCAAACAACCATTGAGTCCAAAAGAGCTAGAGCATGAGCGTAGGTTTTGGATAAAATTAACACAAAATTCTTATTTCTCATCAGAAATCAAGGCTCTTCATGCAGGTCAGCAGTTGCAAAATTCTCATCCTCTAAGCAAGTTTACGCCATTTATTGACGCATATGGTCTACTCCGTGTTGGCGGGCGGTTACGCAATGCTCTTATTGATCCAAATGCTAAACACCCCATTCTTTTGCCATCCAAATCAACGTTCACCAATCTTTTGATAGCAGAGGCGCACGAAAAGACTTTGCATGGTGGTGTCCAGGTCATGAGTGTTTATCTGTGGCAATCATATTGGATACTTGGTGGTCGTTCAGCTATTAAAGCATTTAATCATCGATGTGTACGTTGTGCAAAAATTAGAGGAGTAACAGCTCGACAGCTCATGGGCCAACTTCCATCAATTCGAACAATTCCTGCTAGGCCGTTTCTTCACTCGGGTGTGGATTATGCCGGTCCATTGTCTATTAAGACATGGCGTGGTCGCGGAGCAAAGCAATACAAAGGCTATATCGCTCTTTTTGTGTGTCTATCAACATCTGCCGTACACCTTGAAGTCGCTTCGGACTATTCAGTTGATGGCTTTCTTGCGGCTTTTAAAAGATTCGTCTCTCGAAGGGGAGTTTGCTCCACGCTAACTAGTGATTGTGGTACCAACTTCATAGGCGCCGATGCAGAACTTAAGCGTCTCTTCACTCAGTGTTCAAAGGAGTACTCAAAATTGTCAACAATTTTGGCTAATGACGGCACTCAGTGGAAGTTCAATCCCCCATCCGCGCCACATTTTGGTGGAAAATGGGAGGCCAGTGTCAAGTCTGTTAAATTTCATCTTCGAAGAATTATTGGTGACACTGCGTTAACCTATGAAGAGCTAACTACCCTTTTAGCGCAGATCGAGGCGGTCCTCAATTCAAGACCTCTGTGCGCACTTTCAGATGACCCCTCAGATGTAAACGCAATTACTCCTGCCCACTTCTTAATTGGATCAGCGCTGAATGCAGTACCAGAGCCATCTGTTCTTGATTTTTCTGTTTCAAGATTATCTCGTTTACAACTCATTCAACAAATGATTGAAAGCTTTTGGAAGCGTTGGTCCAATGAGTATTTACAGCGATTTAGATCAATGTCCAAATGGAAACAGCAAGAAAATTCGATCAAAAAGGGGTCATTGGTTCTTATTGCCGACGAAAGATATCCTCCTATGAAATGGCCTTTAGGTCGCATCTTAGAAGTTCACCCAGGCCCTGATGGACTTATCAGAGTAGTAACTGTGAAGACTGCATCGTCAACTCTAAAGCGTCCTTTGGTTAAAATCTGTCCACTTCCAGTCGATGAAGAAAGGGATCTTAAAAAAGACTCCAACATTTAAAAAATGTTCTAATAAATTTATAGTTTTATTTAATATTAATTTTTGATTTAATATTTAAAACCTTAAATTTTTAATATTTTATTTCGTTCCCCATGGTAACGAGGCGGGCGGAATGTTCAAAATAATTTTTGTAGTCCAGTGTTAAATTAAATCTCTAAATATCATATTATTCTTCGCTTGTTAATTATGTATTTTGTATATCCTCTTTTTGTATAATCAGTCAGTCAGTTTATTGCAGTCGTCTCAGTCAGTTAGTCTACGCATCATTAGTGCATAATAAATTGTTAATTGTACTTAGTCTAAAAATCAATTATCTGTGTTTCAATCTAATAGATCTAAAATCAATACAAGAAATTTTACGAACAACTGCAATAACATGAAAACTATAAAACATATTTGCAACCATATCGGAGCTTTAAATGACCACATTTCTAAACCTGTACCAATAAATAAACCGATCTATCCTATTTTTGTAAAACTCATTATGCCACAAATTATACACCAAAACAAAGTCCAACTGTAATGCTTTAAAATGATGCATAAACGATTGTCCTGGCATGAAAACTGTCAATGTTATTTGCAACCATATGGGAACCTCAAATCATAGCATTTTTTAAACATAGAACAACAATTCTACCGATCCTTCAAATTGACCATTTTTCAGACGAACACATTATGCCGCAAATGATATACCAAATTAAATTGCAATCATAATGCTTTAAAATGATGCATAAGTGAGTGTTATAGCATGAAAACTGTCTAAGTTATTCACAACCTTATCGGAACCTCAAAACTACCGCCTTCTTAAACCTGGGAAAATAATTCTACCGATCTATCCAATTGGCTATTTTCTAAAAATACATTATGCAATAAATTATATTCCAAAACAAATCTCAATTTTAATGCTTTAAAATGGTGCATAAACGACTGTCCTAGCACGAAAACTGTCAAAGTTAACTGAAAATATAGCGGAACCTCAGATTATTACGTTTATTATACATAGAAAGCTGTGAAAATAATTCTACCGATCTATCCAATTGGCCATTTTCTAAAAACATATTATGCAATAAATTATATACCAAAACAAATGGCAACTATAATGCAATAAAAAGATATATAAACGACAGCTATAACATGAAAACTATAAAAGATATTTGCAACCATATCGGAGACTTAAATTACCGCATTTTTAACAAATGGCAACTATAATGCAATAAAAAGATATATAAACGACAGCTATAACATGAAAACTATAAAAGATATTTGCAACCATATCGGAGACTTAAATTACCTCATTTTTAAAGCAATGTCAATAGATATACCGATCTATCCAATTTTTGCAAAAATTCATTATGCCACAAATTGTACACCAAAACAAAGTGCAACTGTAATGCTTTAAAATGATGCATAAACGATTGTCCTGGCATAAAAACTGTCAAAGTTATTTGCAACCATATCGGAACCTCAAATCACAGCGTTTTTAAACATAGAACAACAATTCTACCGATCCTTCAAATTGACCATTTTTTAGACGAACACATTATGCCACAAATGATATATCAAATTAAAGTGCAATCATAATGCTTTAAAATGATGCATAAATGACTGTCATAGCATGAAAACTGTCAATGTTATTCACAACCATATCGGAACCTCAAATTACCGCCTTTTTAAACCTGGGAAAATAATTCTACCGATCTATCCAATTGGCCATTTTCTAAAAATACATTATGCAATAAATTATATACCAAAACAAATGGCAATTTTAATGCTTTAAAATGGTGCATAAACGACTGTCCTAGCACGAAAACTGCCAAAGTTAATTGCAACCATATCGGAACCTCAGATTACTGCGTTTATTTAACATAGAACAATAATTCTACCGATCTATCAAATTGACCAATTTGTAAAAAACACAATTATGCTACAAATGATATACCATATTAAAGTGCAATCATAATGCATTAAAATGATGCCTAAATGACTGTCATAGCATGAAAACTGTCAATGTTATTTGCAGCCATATCGGAACCTTAAAATACCGCGTTTTTAAAGCTGTGAAAATAATTCTACCGATCTATCCATTTAGCCATTTTCTAAAAATATATTATGCAACAAATTATATACCAAAACAAATGGCAACTATAATGCAATAAAAAGATATATAAACGACTGCTATAACATGAAAACTATAAAAGATATTTGCAACCATATCGGAGCCTTAAATTACCGCATTTCCAAACCTGTACCAATAAATATACCGATCTATCCAATTTTTGTAAAAATTCATTATGCCACAAATTGTACACCAAAACAAAGTGCAACTGTAATGCTTTAAAATGATGCATAAACGATTGTCCTGGCATGAAAACTGTCAAAGTTATTTGCAACCATATTGGAACCTCAAATCACAGCGTTTTTAAACATAGAACAACAATTCTACCGATCCTTCAAATTGACCATTTTTTAGACGAACACATTATGCCACAAATGATATACCAAATTAAAGTGCAATCATAATGCTTTAAAATGATGCATAAATGACTGTCATAACATGAAAACTGTCAAAGTTATTCACAACCATATCGGAACTTTAAATTACCGCCTTTTTAAACCTGGGAAAATAATTCTACCGATCTATCCAATTGGCCATTTTCTAAAAATACATTATGCAATAAATTATATACTAAAGCAAATGGCAATTTTAAAATGGTGCATAAACGACTGTCCTAGCACGAAAACTGCCAAAGTTAATTGCAACCATATCGGAACCTCAGATTACTGCGTTTATTAAACATAGAACAATAATTCTACCGATCTATCAAATTGACCAATTTCTAAAAATACACATTATGCTACAAATAATAAAACGTTAATGGAAGGGTTTCCGAAAAGGGTTCAAAATTTCATCACTAGTAATTAAAACTATAAAAATATTTTTTTTTTGTAAATTGTAATAATAATTTGAATCAAATCAAAAAAATAAAGCTGTAAGTTTAGTGGTTTCTTATTTATAAACATATATGTATGTTAAGAATTATTCGATCTCACTCCTTACCAAAACAGATGGCAACTATAATGCAATAAAAAGATATATAAACGACTGCAATAACATGAAAACTTTAAAAGATATTCGCAACCATATCGGAGCCTTATATTACCGCATTTCTAAACCTGTACCAATAAATATACCGATCTATCCTATTTTTGTAAAACTCATTATGGCACAAATTATACACCAAAACAAAGTTCAACTGTAATGCTTTAAAATGATGCATAAACGATTGTCCTGGCATGAAAACTGTCAATGTTATTTGCAACCATATGGGAACCTCAAATCACATCGTTTTTAAACATAGAACAACAATTCTACCGATCCATTAAATTGACCATTTTTTAGGCGAACATTTTATGCCACAAATGATATACCAATATAAAGTGCAATCATAATGCTTTAAAATGATGCATAAATGACTGTCATAGCATGAAAACTGTCAAAGTTATTCACAACCATATCGGAACCTCAAACTACCGCCCTCTTAAACCTGGGAAAATAAATCTACCGATCTATCCAATTGGCCATTTTCTAAAAATACATTATGCAATAAATTCTATACCAAAACAAACCGCAATTTTAATGCTTTAAAATGGTGCATAAACGACTATACTAGCACGAAAAATGCCAAAGTTAATTGCAACCATAACGGAACCTCAGATTACTGCGTTTATTAAACATAGAACAATAATTCTACCGATCTATCAAATTGACCAATTTCTAAAAATACACATTATGCTACAAATGATATACCATATAAAAGTGCATTAATGACTGTCATAGCGTGAAAACTGTCAATGTTATTTGCAGCCATATTGGAACCTCAAACTACAGCGTTTTTAAAGCTGTGAAAATAATTCTACCGATCTATCCATTTGGCCATTTTCTAAAAATATATATAATGCAATAAAAAGATATATAAACGACTGCAATAACATAAAAACTATAAAAGATATTTGCAACCATATCGGAGCCTTAAATTACCGAATTTCTAAACCTGTACCAATGAATATACCGATCTATCCAATTTTTGTAAAAATTCATTATGCCACAAATTGTACACCAAAACAAAGTGCAACTGTAGTGCTTTAAAATGATGCATAAACGATTGTCCTGGCGGCATGATATGAGGTTCCCATATGGTTGCAAATAACTTTGACAGTTTTCATGCCAGGACAATCGTTTATGCATCATTTTAAAGCATTACAGTTGCACTTTGTTTTGGTGTATAATTTGTGGCATAATGAATTTTTAAAAAAATTGGATAGATCGGTATATTCATTGGTACAGGTTAGGAAATGCGGTAATTTAAGGCTCCGATATGGTTGCAAATATCTTTTGTAGTTTTCGTGTTGCCATTTGTTTTGGTATATAATTTATTGCATAATATATTTTTAGAAAATGGCCAATTGGATAGATCGGTAGAACTATTTTCACAGCTTTAAAAATGCGGTATTTTGAGGTTCCGATATGACTGCAAATAACATTGACATTTTTCACGCTATGACAGTCATTTATGAATCATTTGAAAGCATTATGATTGCACTTTAATATGGTATATCATTTGTAGCATAATGTGTATTTTTAGAAATTGGTCAATTTGATAGATCGGTAGAATTATTGTTCTATGTTTAATAAACGCAGTAATCTGAGGTTCCGATATGGTTGCAATTAACTTTGGCAGTTTTCGTGCTAGGGCAGTCGTTTATGCACCATTTTAAAGCATTAAAATTGCCATTTGTTTTGGTTGATAACTTATTGCATGATAGATCGGTAGAATTATTTTCCCAGGTTTAAGAAGGCGGTAGTTTGAGGTTGCGATATGGTTGTGAATAACTTTGACAGTTTTCATTCTATGACAGTCATTTATGCATCATTTTAAAGCACTTTAATTTGGTATATCATTTGTGGCATAATGTGTTCGTCTAAAAAATGGTCAATTTGAAGGATCGGTAGAATTGTTGTTCTATGTTTAAAAACGCTGTGATTTGAGGATCCCATATGGTTGCATTTAACATTGACAGTTTTCATGCCAGGACAATCGCTTATGCATCATTTTAAAACATTACAGTTGAACTTTGTTTTGGTGTATAATTTGTGGCATAATGAGTTTTACAAAAATAGTATAGATCGGTATATTTATTGGTACAGGTTTAGAAATGCAGTAATTTAAGGCTCCGATATGGTTGCAAATATCTTTTATAGTTTTCATGTTATTGCAGTCGTTTATATATCTTTTTATTGCATTATAGTTGCCATTTGTTTTGGTATATAATTTATTGCATAATATATTTTTAGAAAATGGCCAATTGGATAGATCGGTAGAATTATTTTCACAGCTTTAAAAACGCGGTAGTTTGAGGTTCCAATATGGCTGCAAATAACATTCACAGTTTTCACGCTATGACAGTCATTTATGAATCATTTTAAAGCATTATGATTGCACTTTAATAGGGAATATCATTTGTAGCATAATGTGTGTTTTTACAAATTGGTCAATTTGATAGATCGGTAGAATTATTGTTCTATATTTAATAAACGCCGTAATCTGAGGTTCCGATATGGTTGCAATTAACTTTGGCAGTTTTGGTATATAATTTAATGCATAATGTAGTTTTAGAAAATGGCCAATTGGATAGATCGGTAGAATTATTTTCCCAGATTTAAAAAGGCGGTAATTTGATGTTCCGATATGGTTGTGAATAAATTTGACAGTTTTCATGCTATGACAGTCATTTATGCATCATTTTAAATCATTAAGATTGCATTTTAATTTGGTATATCATTTGTGGCATAATGTGTTCGTCTAAAAATTAGTCAATTTGAAGGATCGGTAGAATTGTTGTTCTATGTTTAAAAACGCTGTGATTTGAGGTTCCAATATGGTTGCAAATAACTTTGACAGTTTTTATGCCAGGACAATCGCTTATGCATCATTTTAAAGCATTACAGTTTCACTTTGTTTTGGTGTACAATTTGTGGCATAATGAATTTTTACAAAAATTGGATAGATCGGTATATTTATTGGTACAGGTTTGGAAATGCGGTAATTTAAGGCTCCGATATGGTATAACTGACATGTTTTTCAGAGGTAACTTGATCAAAAAAAAAAAAACAAAAAAAACTTTGGTTGAAAAATGTAATGAAAAACGTGTGTTAAGAATTTTTCGATCTCACTCCTTATATAATTTATTGCATAATATATTTTTAGAAAATGGCCAATTGGATAGATCGGTAGAATTATTTTCACAGCTTTAAAAACGCGGTAGTTTGAGGTTCCAATATGGCTGCAAATAACATTGACAGTTTTCACGCTATGACAGTCATTTATGAGTTTTAAAGCATTATGATTGTACTTTAATATGGTATATCATTTGTAGCATAATGTGTATTTTTACAAATTGGTCAATTTGATAGATCGGTAGAATTATTGTTCTATGTTTAATAAACGCAGTAATCTGAGGTTCCGATATGGTTGCAATTAACTTTGGCAGTTTTCGTGCTAGGACAGTCGTTTATGCACCATTTTAAAGCATTAAAATATATGTTTTGGCAAATAATTTATTGCATAATGTATTTTTAGAAAATGACCAATTGGATAGATCGGTAGAATTATTTTCCCAGGTTTAAAAAGGCGGTAATTTGAAGTTCCGATATGGTTGCAAATAACTTTGGCAGTTTTCATGCCAGGACAATCGTTTATGCATCATTTTAAAGTATTATAGTTGCACTTTGTTTTGGTGTACAATTTGTGGCATAATGAATTTTTACAAAAATTGGATAGATCGGTATATTTATTTAAGTCTCCGATATGGTTGCAAATATCTTTTATAGTTTTCATGTTATAGCAGTCTTTTATATATCTTTTTATTGCATTATAGTTGCCATTTGTTTTGGTATATAATTTGTTGCATAATATATTTTTAGAAAATGGTTAATTGGATAGATCGGTAGAATTATTTTCACAGCTTTAAAAACGCGGTATTTTAAGGTTCCGATATGGCTGCAAATAACATTGACAGTTTTCACGCTATGACAGTCATTTAGGCATCATTTTAAAGCATTAAAATTGCCATTTGTTTTGGTATATAATTTATTGCATAATGTATTTTTAGAAAATGGTCAATTGGATAGATCGGTAGTATTATTTTCCCAGGATTAAAAAGGCGGTAATTTTAGGTTCCGATATGGTTGTGAATAACTTTGACAGTTTTCATGCTATGACAGTCAATTATGCATCATTTTAGAGCATTATGATTGCACTTTATATTGGTATATCATTTGTGGCATAATGTGTTCGTCTAAAAAATGGTCAATTTGATGGATCGGTAGAATTGTTGTTCTATGTTTAAAAACGCTGTGATTTGAGGTTCCCATATGGTTGCAAATAACATTGACAGTTTTTATGTCAGGACAATCGTTTATGCATCATTTTAAAGCATTACAGTTGCACTTTGTTTTGGTGTATAATTTGTGGCATAATGAATTTTTACAAAAAAAGAATAGATCGGTATATGTATTGGTACAGGTTTAGAAATGCGGTAATTTAAGGCTCCGATATGGTTGCAAATATTATTTATAGTTTTCATGTTATTGCAGTCATTCATATATCTTTTTATTGCATTATAGTTGCCATTTGTTTTGGTATATAATTTATTGCATAATATATTTTTAGAAAATGGCCAATTGGATAGATCGGTAGAATTATTTTTATTGTTCTATGTTTAATAAACGCAGTAATCTGAGGTTCCCATATGGTTGCAATTAACTTTAGCAGTTTTCGTGCTAGGACAGTCGTTTATGCACCATTTTAAAGCATTAAAATTGCCGTTTGTTTTGGTATATAATTTACTGCATAATGTATTTTTAGAAAATGGCTAATTGGATAGATCGGTATAATTATTTTCACAGCTTTAAAAACGCGGTATTTTAAGGTTCCGATATGGCTGCAAATAACATTGGCAGTTTTCACGCTATGACAGTCATTTAGGCATCATTTTAAAGCATTATGATTGCACTTTAATATGGTATATCATTTGTAGCATAATGTGTTTTTACAAATTGGTCAATTTGATAGATCGGTAGAATTATTGTTCTATGTTTAATAAACGCAGTAATCTGAGGTTCCGATATGGTTGCAATTAACTTTGGCAGTTTTCGTGCTAGGACAGTCGTTTATGCACCATTTTAAAGCATTAAAATTGCCATTTGTTTTGGTATATAATTTATTGCATATTGTATTTTTAGAAAAAGGCCAGTTGTATAGATCGGTAGAATTATTTTCCCAGGTTTAAAAAGGCGGTAATTTGAAATTCTGATATGGTTGTGAATAACTTTGACAGTTTTCATGCTATGACAGTCATTTATGCATCATTTTAAAGCATTATGATTGTACTTTAATTTGGTATATCATTTGTGGCATAATGTGTTCGTCTAAAAAATGGTCAATTTGAAGGATCGGTAGAATTGTTGTTCTATGTTAAAAACGCTGTGATTTGAGGTTCCGATATGGTTGCAAATAACTTTGACAGTTATCATGCCAGGACAATCGTTTATGCATCATTTTAAAGCATTACAGTTGCACTTTGTTTTGGTGTATAATTTGTGGCATAATGAATTTTTAAAAAAATTGGAAATGCGGTAATTTAAGGTTCCGATATGGTTGCAAATATCTTTTATAGTTTTCATGTTATAGCAGTGGTTTATATATCTTTTTATTGCATTATAGTTGCCATTTGTTTTGGTATATAATTTGTTGCATAATATATTTTTAGAAAATGGCTAATTGGATAGATCGGTAGAATTATTTCACAGCTTTAAAAACGCGGTATTTTGAGATTCCGATATGGCTACAAATAACATTGACAGTTTTCACGCTATGACAGTCATTAAGGCATCATTTTAAAGCATTATGATTGCACTTTAATATGGTATATCATTTGTAGCATAATGTGTATTTTTACAAATTGGTCAATTTGATAGATCGGTAGAATTATTGTTCTATGTTTAATAAATGCAGTAATCTGAGGTTCCGATATGGTTGCAATTAACTTTGGCAGTTTTCGTGCTAGGACAGTCGATTATGCACCATTTTAAAGCATTAAAATTGCCATTTGTTTTGGTATATAATTTATTGCATAATGTATTTTTAGAAAATGGCCGGTTGGATAGATCGGTAGAATTATTTTCACAGCTTTAAAAACGCGGTATTTTGAGGTTCCGATATGGTTGCAAATAACTTTGACAGTTTTCATGCCAGGACAATCGTTTATGCATCATTTTAAAGCATTACAGTTGCACTTTGTTTTGGTATATAACTTATTGCATAATGTATTTTTAGAAAAAGGCCAGTTGGATAGATCGGTAGAATTATTTTCCCAGGTTTAAAAAGGCGGTAATTTGAAGTTTCGATATGGTTGTGAATAACTTTGACAGTTTTCATGCTATGACAGTCATTAAGGCATCATTTTAAAGCATTATGATTGCACTTTAATTTGGTGTATCATTTGTGGCATAATGTGTGTTTTTACAAATTGGTCAATTTGATAGATCGGTAGAATTATTGTTCTATGTTTAATAAACGCAGTAATCTGAGGTTCCGATATGGTTGCAATTAACTTTGGCAATTTTCGTGCTAGGACAGTCGTTTATGCACCATTTTAAAGCATTAAAATTGCCATTTGTTTTGGTATATAATTTATTGCAGAATATATTTTTAGAAAATGGCCAGTTGGAAAGATCGGTAGAATTATTTTCCCAGGTTTAAAAAGGCGGTAATTTGAAGTTCCGATATGGTTGTGAATAACTTTGACAGTTTTCATGCTATGACAGTCATTAAGGCATAATTTTAAAGCATTATGATTGCACTTTAATTTGGTGTATCATTTGTGGCATAATGTGTGTTTTTACAAATTGGTCAATTTGATAGATCGGTAGAATTATTGTTCTATGTTTAATAAACGCAGTAATCTGAGGTTCCGATATGGTTGCAATTAACTTTGGCAATTTGCTAGGACAGTCGTTTATGCACCATTTTAAAGCATTAAAATTGCCATTTGTTTTGGTATATAATTTATTGCATAATGTATTTTTAGAAAATGGCCAATTGGAGAGATCGGCAGAATTATTTTCCCAGGTTTAAAAAGGCGGTAATTTGAAGTTCCGATATGGTTGTGAATAACTTTGACAGTTTTCATGCTATGACAGTCATTTATGCATCATTTTAAAGCATTATGATTGCACTTTAATTGGTATATCATTTGTGGCATAATGTGTTCTTCTACAAAATGGTCAATTTGAAGGATCGGTAGATTTGTTGTTCTATGTTTAAAAACGCTGTGATTTGAGGTTCCGATATGGTTGCAAATAACTTTGACAGTTTTCATGCCAGGACAATCGTTTATGCATCATTTTACAGTTGCAGATTGTTTTGGTGTACAATTTGTGGCATAATGAATTTTTACAAAAATTGGACAGATCGGTATATTTATTGGTACAGGTTTGGAAATGCGGTAATTTAAGGCTCCGATATGGTTGCAAATATCTTTTATAGTTTTCATGTTATAGCAGTCGTTTATATATCTTTTTATTGCATTATAGTTGCCATTTGTTTTGGTATATAATTTGTTGCATAATATATTTTTAGAAAATGGCTAATTGGATAGATCGGTAGAATTATTTTCACAGCTTTAAAAACGCGGTAATTTGAGGTTCCGATATGGCTGCAAATAACATTGACGGTTTTTACGCTATGACAGTCATTTATGAATCATTTTAAAGCATTATGATTGCACTTCAATATGGTATATCATATGTAGCATAATGTGTATTTTTGGAAATTATTCAATATGATAGATCGGTAGAACTATTGTTCTATGTTTAATAAACGCAGTAATCTGAGGTTCCGATATGGTTGCAATTAACTTTGGCAGTTTTCGTGCTAGGACAGTCGTTTATGCACCATTTTAAAGCATTAAAATTGCCATTTGTTTTGGTATTTAATTTAGTGCATAATGTATTTTTAGAAAATGGCCAATTGGATAGATCGGTAGAATTATTTTCCCAGGTTTAAGAAGGCGGTAATTTGAAGTTCCGATATGGTTGTGAATAACTTTGACAGTTTTCATGCTATGACAGTCATTTGTGCATCATTTTAAAGCATTATGATTGCACTTTAATTTGGTATATCATTTGAGGCATAATGTGTTCGTCTAAAAAATGGTCAATTTGAAGGATCGGTAGAATTGTTGTTCTATGTTTAAAAACGCTGTGATTTAAGGTTCCGATATGGTTGCAAATAACTTTGATAGTTTTCATGCCCGGACAATCGTTTAGGCATAATTTTAAAGCATTACCGTTGCACTTTGTTTTGGTGTACAATTTGTAGCATAATGAATTTTTACAAAAATGCTTTAATTTAAGGCTCCGATATGGTTGCAAATATCTTTTATAGTTTTCATGTTATAGCAGTCGTTTATATATCTTTTTATTGCATTGTAGTTGCCATTTGTTTTGGTATATAATTTGTTGCATAATATATTTTTAGAAAATGGCCAATTGGATAGATCGGTAGAATTATTTTCATAGCTTTAAAAATGCGGTAGTTTGAGGTTCCAATATGGCTGCAAATAACATTGACAGTTTTCACGCTATGACAGTCATTTAGGCATCATTTTAAAGCATTATGATTGCACTTTAATATGGTATATCATTTGTAGCATAATGTGTATTTTTAGAAATTGGTCAATTTGATAGATTGGTAGAATTATTGTTCTATGTTTAATAGATTTTCCGATATGGTTGCAATTAACTTTGGCAGTTTTCGTGCTAGGACAGTCGTTTATGCACAATTTTAAAGCATTATAGTTGCCATTTGTTTTGGTATATAATTTATTGCATAATGTATTTTTAGAAAATGGCCAATTGGATAGATCGGTAGAATTATTTTCCCAGGTTTAAAAAGGCGGTAATTTGAAGTTCCGATATGGTTGTGAATAACTTTGACAGCTTTCATGCTATGACAGTCATTTATGCATCATTTTAAAGCATTATGATTGCACTTTAATTTGGTATATCATTTGTGGCATAATGTGTTCGTCTAAAAAATGGTCAATTTGAAGGATCGGTAGAATTGTTGTTCTATGTTTAAAAACGCTGTGATTTGAGGTTCCGATATGGTTGCAAATAACTTTGACAGATTTCATGCCAAGACAATCGTTTATGCATCATTTTAAAGCATTACAGTTGCACTTTGTTTTGGTGTTCAATTTGTGGCATAATGAATTTTTACAAAAATTGGATAGATCGGTATATTTATTGGTACAGTTTTAAAGCATTGTGATTGCACTTTAATTTGGTTTATCATTTGTGGCATAATGTGTTCGTCTAAAAAATGGTCAATTTGAAGGATCGTTGAATTGTTGTTCTATGCTTAAAAACGCTGTTGTTGCAAATAACTTTGACAGTTTTCATGCCAGGACAATCGTTTATGCATCATTTTAAAGCATTACTTGCACTTTGTTTTGGTGTATAATTTGTGGCATAATGAGTTTTTACAAAAATAGGATAGATCGGTATATTTATTGGTACAGGTTTAGAAATGCGGTAATTTAAGGCTCCGATATGGTTGCAAATATCTTTTATAGTTTTCATGTTATTACAGTCGTTATATATATCTTTTTATTGTATTATAGATGCCATTTCTTTTGTATATAATTTATTGCATGATATTTTTTAGAAAATGGCCAATTGGATAGATCGGTAGAATTATTTTCACAGTTTTAAAAGGGCGGTAATTTGAGGTTCGATATGGCTGCAAATAACATTGCAGTCGTTTGTATGCCTTTTGTTTTGGTATATAATTTATTGCATAATATATTTCTAGAAAATGGCCAATTGGATAGATCGGTAGAATTATTTTTCCAGGTTTAAAAAGACGGTAGTTTGAGGTTCCGATATGGCTGCAAAATAACGTTGGCAGTTTTCACGCTATGACAGTCATTTATGAATCATTTTTAAGCACTATGGTTGCACTTTAATATGGTATATCATTTGTAGCATAATGTGTATTTTTAGAAATTGGTCAATTTGATAGATCGGTAGAATTATTGTTCTATGTTTAATAAACGCAGTAATCTGAGGTTCCGATATGGTTGCAATTAACTTTGGCAGTTTTAGTGCTAGGACAGTCGTTTATGCACCATTTTAAAGCATTAAAATTGCCATTTGTTTTGGTATATAATTTATTGCATAATGTATTTTTAGAAAATGGCCAATTGGATAGATCGGTAGAATTAATTTCCCAGGTTTAAAAAGGCGGTAATTTGAGGTTCCAATATGGTTGTGAATAACTTTGACAGTTTACATGCCAGGACAATCGTTTATGTATCATTTTAAAGCATTACTGTTGCACTTTGTTTTGGTGTACAATTTGTGGCATAATGAATTTTTACAAAAATTGGATAGATCGGTATATTTATTGGTACAGGTTTGGAAATGCGGTAATTTAAGGCTCCGATATGGTTGCAAATATCTTTTATAGTTTTCATGTTATAGCAGTCGTTTATATATCTTTTTATTGCATTATAGTTGCCATTTGTTTTGGTATATAATTTGTTGCATAATGTATTTTTAGAAAATGGCTAATTGGATAGATCGGTAGAATTATTTTCACAGCTTTAAAAACGCGGTATTTTAAGGTTCCGATATGGCTGCAAATAACATTGACAGTTTTCACGCTTTGACAGTCATTTAGGCATCATTTTAAAGCATTATGATTGCACTTTAATATGGTATATCATTTGTAGCATAATGTGAGTTTTTACAAATTGGTCAATTTGATAGATCGGTAGAATTATTGTTCTATGTTTAATAAACGCAGTAATCTGAGGTTCCGATATGGTTGCAATTAACTTTGGCAGTTTTCGTGCTAGGACAGTCGTTTATGCACTATTTTAAAGCATTAAAATTGCCATTTGTTTTGGTATATAATTTATTGCATAATGTATTTTTAGAAAATGGCCAATTGGATAGATCGGTAGAATTATTTTCACAGCTTTAAAAGCACGGTAATTTAAGGCTGCAAATAACATTGACAGTTTTAACGCTATGAAAGTCATTTAGCCATTTAGCAATTTGATAGATGGTTAGAATTTTAAAGCATTATGATTGCACTTTAATATGGTATATCATTTGTAGCATAATGTGTGTTTTTACAAATTGGTCAACTTGATAGATCGGTAGAATTATTGTTCTATGTATAAAATGCAGTAATCTGAGGTTCCGATATGGCTGCAATTAACTTTGGCAGTTTTCGTGCTAGGATAGTCGTTTATGCACCATTTTAAAGCATTAAAATTGCCATTTGTTTTGGTATATAATTTATTGCATAATGTATTTTTAGAAAATGGCCAATTAGACAGATCGGTAGTATTATTTTCCCAGGTTTAAAAAGGCGGTAATTTGAGGTTCCGATATGGTTGTGAATAACTTTGACAGTTTTCATGCTATTACAGTCATTTATGCATCATTTTAAAGCATTATGATTGCACTTTATATTGGTATATCATTTGTGGCATTATGTTGTTCGTCTAAAAAAAGTATAATTATTTTACAGCTTTAAAAACACGGTAGTTTATGGTTCCGATATGGCTGCAAATAACATTGACAGTTTTCACGCAATGATAGTCATTTAGGCATCATTTTAAGCATTATTATTGCACTTTAATATGGTATATCATTTGTAGCATAATACAATTATATAACGGAACCTTAAAATACCGCGTTTTTTAAAGCTGTGAAAATAATTCTTCTACCGATCTATCCAATTAGCCATTTTCTAAAAATATATTATGCAATAAATTATATACCAAAACAAATTGCAACTACAATGCAATAAAAATATATATAAACGACCAGCAATAACATGGAAACTATAAAAGATATTTGCAACCATATCGGAGCCTTAAACTACCGCATTCCAAACCTGTACCAATAAATATACCGATCGATCCAATTTTTGTAAAAATTCATTATGCCACAACAGTAATGTAGCATAAAGTGCAACAGTAATGCTTTACGATTGTCCTGGCATGTAAACTGTCAAAGTTATTCACAACCATATTGGAATCTCAAATTACCGCCTTTTTAAAAACTGAGAAAATAATTCTACCGATCTATCCAATTGGCCATTTTCTAAAAATACATTATGCAATAAATTATATACCAAAACAAATGGCAATTTTAATGCTTTAAAATGGTGCATAAACGACTGTCCTAGCACGAAAACTGCCAAAGTTAATTGCAACCATATCGGAACCTCAGATTACTGCGTTTATTAAACATAGAACAATAAGTCAACCGATATATCAAATTGATCAATATCTAAAAATACACATTATGCTACAAATGATATACCATATTAAAGTGTAATCATAATGCTCTAAAATGATTCATAAATGACTGTCATAGCGTGAAAACTGTCAATGTTATTTGCAGCCATATCGGAACCTCAAACTACAGCGTTTTTACGGCTGTGAAAATAATCTATCCAATTGGCCATTTTCTAAAAATATATTATGCAATAAATTATGTACCAAAACAAATGGCAACTATAATGCAATAAAAAGATATATTAACGACTGCAATAACATGAAAACTATAAAAGATATTTGCAACCTTATCGGAACCTTAAATTACCGCATTTCTAAAACTGTAATGTTTTAAAATGATGCATAAGCGATTGTCCTGGCATGAAAACTGTCAAAGTTATTTGCAGCCATATCGGAAGCTCAAATCACAGCGTTTTTAAACATAGAAAAACAATTCTAATTAACCATATTTTAGACGAACACATTATGCCACAAATGATATACCAAATTAAAGTGCAATCATAATGCTTTAAAATGGTGCATAAAAGACTGTCCTAGCATGAAAACTGCCAAAGTTAATTGCAACCGTATCGGAACCTCAGATTACTGCATTTATTAAACATAGAACAATAATTCTACCGATCTATCATATTGACCAATTTGTAAAAACAGATATTATGCTACAAATGATATACCATATTAAAGTGCAATCATAATGCTTTAAGATGATGCCTAAATGACTGTCATAGCGTGAACACTGTCAATGTTATCTGCAGCCATACCGGAACCTTAAAATACCGCGTTTTTAAAGCTGTGAAAATTATTCTACCGATCTATCCAATTAGCCATTTTCTAAAAATATATTATGCAACAAATTATATACCAAAACAAATGGCAATTTTAATGCAATAAAAAGATATATATAAACGACTGCTATAACATGAAAACTATAAAAGATATTTGCAACCGTATCGGAGTCTTAAATTACCGCATTTCTAAACCTGTACCAATAAATATACCGATCTATCCAATTTTTGTAAAAATTCATTATGCCACAAATTGTGCACCAAAACAAAGTGCAACTGTAATGCTTTAAAATGATGCATAAAATGATGTTATTTGCAACCATATCGGAACCTCAAATCACAGAGTTTTTAAACATAGAACAACAATTCTACCGATCCTTCAAATTGACCATTTTTTAGACGAACACATTATGCCACAAATGATATACCATATTAAAGTGCAATCATATTGCTTTAGAATGATGCATAAATGCCTGTCATAGCATGAAACCAATTTCTAAAAATACACATTATGCTACAAATGATATACCATATTAAAGTGCAATCATAATGCTTTAAAATGATTTATAAATGACTGTCATAGCGTGAAAACTGTCAATGTTATTTGCAGCCATATTGGAACCTCAAACTACCTCGTTTTTAGAACTGTGAAAATAATTCTACCGATCTATCCAATTGGCCATTTTCTAAAAATATATTATGCAATAAATTATATACCAAAACAAATGGCAACTATAATGCAATAAAAAGATATTTAAAGGACTGCAATAACATGAAAACTACAAAAGATATTTGCAACCATATCGGAGCCTTAAATTACCGCATTTCTAAACCTGTACCAATAAATATACCGATCTATCCTATTTTTGTAAAACTCATTGTGCCACAAATTATACACCAAAACAAAGTTGAACTGCAATGCTTTAAAATGATGCATAAACGATTGTCCTGGCATGAAAACTGCCAATGTTATTTGCAACCATATGGGAACCTCAAATCACAGCGTTTTTAAACATAGAACAACAATTCTACCGATCCTTCAAATTGACCATTTTTTAGACGAACACATTATGCCACAAATGATAAACCAAATTAAAGTACAATTATAATGCTTTAAAATGATGCATAAATGACTGTCATAGCATGAAAACTGTCAAAGTTATTCACAACCATATCGGAACCTCAAACTACCGCCTTCTTAAACCTAGGAAAATAATTCTACCGATCTATCCAATTGGCCATTTTCTAAAAATACATTATGCAACAAATTATATACCAAAACAAATGGCAATTTTAATGCTTTAAAATGGTGCATAAACGACTGTCCTAGCACGAAAACTGCCAAAGTTAATTGCAACCATAGCGGAACCTCAGATTACTGCGTTTATTATACATAGAACAATAATTATACCGATCTATCAAATTGAAAAATTTCTAAAAATACACATTATGCTACAAATGATATACCATATTAAAGTGCAATCATAATGCTTTAAAATGATGCCTAAATGACTGTCATAGCGTGAAAACTGTCAATGTTATTTGCAGCCATATTGGAACCTTAAAATACCGCGTTTTTAAAGCTGTGAAAATAATTCTACCGATCTATCCAATTAGCCATTTTCTAAAGATATATTGTGCAATAAATTATATACCAAAACAAATGTCAACTATAATGCAATAAAAAGATATATAAACGACTGCTATAACATGAAAACTTTAAAAGATATTTGCAACCATATCGGAGCCTTAAATTACCGCATTTCTAAACCTGTACCAAAAAATATACCGATCCATCCAATTTTTTTAAAAATTCATTATGCCACAAATTATACACCAAAACAAAGAGCAACTGTAATGCTTTAAAATGATGCATAAACGATTCTTATGCAACAAATTATATACCAAAACAAATGGCAACTTGTTGCGATTTTTGTTAATTTAGTTTATTTCTTGCACTATATTTTCTTGTTTTTGGGTTATTCCACAACATAGGTTTAATTTGAAAATCAATAAAATACAAATATAAAATTTCTTGTGAAACATACTGTAGATTAGTAGAAAAACTCATGGTTGATGCGTTACTTAACATTTATCGCATGCTACAATTTTTTTTCCATAGTTAATCTATCTGATTAACACACTCAATTAATGCGTATATATACATATGTACATGTTTCTGTAACATTGCAATTACACTCATTGAGATTGTCAAATTCATTACCATATATGATAATGATTCTGGTTTTATAATTTGAATTTTTTTGTCTTTTTCTCACGTATGGTCAATTAAATATACATACATAGTATTGTCTCTTATTCTTCTTTTTTCTACGCATCAAAATTATTTTACGCACTTAATCATCTCATTAAAAGTTTAAACTTCATTATCAAAGTGATCGTTGAGACAAAAAATCTAATTAAAGTCAAAGAAATACTTTTAAAATGTTATGTGTATTAACTAATGAATATTAAATTTCCATATTGTGAAAAATTATTAAAAAGGTCAAACTTATCAAAACATATTTTATTGAAAATATAATCCATATATAAGAATATATCAAAATTATTGAAAGACAGTGGATCCTTTCCTCATTAGTGGAGATTTATTCTAGAATTTGTTTTGTGACAATTATATATAACAAGAGGTAAGATAGATTGCATCAAAACAGTACCAAATGTAAAACAGATTTTTTTCTTAAAGGAAATCTATTTTAGTTGGTCGCGGAATTTTCCTCACGTCATTTAAAATATTAAATACTAGAATTTATATAAATATCAGACTATTCGTAAAACTTAAAAATCCCAATATACATATTTACTTTATTTTAAAATGTAGTTTCTAATCTAAACTCCTAAAATGGTAATATAATTAAAATTTTCTACAAAATTTTATGTTACTATATAACCTAAATAGTTACATACTTAATGCTAAATTTCCTATAAATACTTAAATTTCTATGATTATAATTTAAGTCGAATGTCGAAATTTCTTACCTAAAATCCTTAAAGTATCAAATAATTAGAATTATGTTATAAAATTTGAATTAATTAACTATTAAAAATCTAAAATTTTTCATAAAATATGTAACTAATTTAAAAACTTGGAATTATGAAGCAACTATTGCACCGAATTGTATATTTATCAATTTTATTTCATTTATTACTATCTAAATTTGAATTTACATACGAATTGAATTTATCATTGAAATCTAAATTTTAAAATTTAAATACAACAAAATGTAAGAGTGTTTAAAAGTAATAAAATTAAATATAAAACAAAAACCAAACATGAAACATAACTAAAATACATACAAATGAATTGAAATGATACAAATGAAACAACTATTTTAAAATTGTAATGATTTAATACTTTTAAATATCTTAAAATAATTTTTAAAATTTACTAACTAAGTTTTTCGAGTGTAAACTAAAGTATCTCTATTTTACTTTATATTTTTTCTTAACCTATATATATATCTAAACATTCTATAATTACAAAAATAAGTTCTTTTTAAAGCTGAGCCCTTCGATCGGAACATATTGAATTGAAACATCGTTTTTTTGGTTGTGAGTAAAATGTAAAATAATATTTATTTTTGTAATTATTTATCAATAGCTATTATAGTTTCTCACTTATTTTGTCCGATAGTCCGATTCTACTTTGTTTCACATTCCCTTTATTATTATACCCTTCACCTTCGTGAGAAGGGTATATATAAGTTTGTCATTCCGTTTGTAATTTCTATAATATAATTTTCCAACCCTATAAAGTATATATATTCTGGATCCTTATAGATAGCGGAGTCGATTAAGCCATGTCCATCTGTCTGTCTGTCTGTCTGTCTGTCCGTCTGTCCGTCTGTCTGTTGAAATCAGTTTTTAGAGGACCCCAGATATCGGCGAAATCCGAATCTTCAATAATTCTATTAGACATGCTTTCGAGAAGATCGCTATTTAAAATCAGCAAAATCGGTCGGTAAATAATGGAGATATGAACAAAAATCCGAGACAACCTCTGAAAATTTTATCAAAAAATTGTTATAAAAGCAACAACAACACTGAATATAGAAAAAGATTTACATGTGTGTGTGTAGATGTATTTGGTTTTATTCAGCTGTGTATTTTTTTGTTTTGTTTGGAATCCAAACATACAAAAAATACACAGCAAAAAAATATGATTTGCATTTTTTGTTAAAATAAAATAATATTCCCTTTTGTATTGCAAATATATTTTTTAATGAATAGAAAAAAGTATTTAAAACGTTTTCAATTATATGAGAGTAGATTGTGAGTTATTGTACAATAATTTTTATGCGAATAATGTAAGTTTGAAATTTAAAACTAACACAAATTTTTCCCAAGTGCTTTTGAAAACAATTTTTTTTACGATAAACAAAAACAAAATCTACGTCTCGTCAATGTTTACCAGCAATGAATCAGAGGTGGAAGTCGACCGGCTTCTAGTCGGAGCTTAGCCGCCGCCGAACTATATTTAGTTGCTTGAGCCGCCGCCGAAACATTCGGCTTAAATCTACTCAAATTTTTTTAATGTTTTTATAAACAAGACTGTAAGATCAATTATGTTTAAAATACACTATGGTGAAGGGTATATAAGATTCGGCACAGCCGAATATAGCACTCTTACTTGTTTTTAAACTTGTTTTTTCATTTAGTATTATTTTGTCTTTCTTATGAATGAGTAAATATTTTGTTTTGTTTACATCATGATCTCTTTTACTTTTTCTTTTTATTTCAATATATACCATTATAACTTGTTTTTGTAAATTATAAAAACATGCAATTTTAATTTATTCAAAAAGGAAGGATAGACCTGACAAATATGTTGCTTACTAACTAGATAATATTGTCATTTTTAGGGACAGAAATGAAAATAAGGGTATATGTATTTTGTCAAGGCGTCTGATAGTATTATCATCAGAAGGGTGGGAAAATTGTACCCCAATGTGCTTAACATCTTGCACCAATAGATTTTAATTTTTAATTGTTTGCAGCGTTTCTTTTATTTTAAATACACTCTGTGGTATTTTAAGGCAAGAGAGTGTATTATATGTTTGCGTCATTAAACCGGGTTAAGAACCGTATAGACCACTGAGCTAGCTAAACATCTTTATCTTGCCCTTAACCAAGTTTTTCTATTAAAAATAAGTTTCTTTTCTATCAAGACGAATAATTAATAATTTTTGTTATTCTTTCCAAAACGACGCGTAACATATATGGCGCACAACGTATAGGCCTCTGCAAAGTCAAGAAGTAAAAACTAGATCCATTACGATTCTATGAAATCTAACAAATATGGTATTCAGTGACCTTGCAAGCTAATACAAAGCTCTAAGGAGCAAAGAATTTTGTTGAAAACATTTTAAATTTTCTATGAAATCTATTTGTATTGGTTAATAAAATATTTTTCAAGTCTAGAACTTGCAAATCTCCAGCTAAGATGCCTAATTTTATTTATGAGTCATAGTTTTCGTTTGAGTTACAAATCTCAGAATCTATTTGCAATATTTAGAAATTATGTATTTGATAAAATATATAACCAATTAAAGTTTTTCTAGTTTTAAATAGTCTAAGTACTTAAAATAAAGTTTTAGTCATGTTGCATTTAAATACAGGGAAAAACTAGAGAAAAACTACAGTGGCGTAGAATTTCTATAAAGTCCATTAGAATAACAATTTTGATTTGTGTTCAATGTTGCGTATTGGAAATTACATCTTAACGAAGTTTTTTTTGTGAAGAAGTAGTCATGTATACAGAGTATATTATACATTGCACTTTTTCGAACAATGACATATTATTTTACTTTAGTATACACATTTTTGATCAAGGTTTATCTTTCCCAACTGTTTATGAAATTGATATTGCAAAATTTAATTCATATTTTTCAACTTTAACATTTATTATTACACTTATTTATTATATTAATTACATATTTACTATTCTAACAATCTACTTATACATAAATTTTGAAAAACAACAAAAAAATATTGATATTTTAACACAATTTTTTTGCCAATATTTATTATATATACAATTTCTGTTATATACATTTTTTTTCTCCAAATTTCAAAACAAATCTTCTAAATACATTTCCTTACACAAATTTTAATCCAATTTAATAAAAGAAAATTGTTATTCACAAAAGCTTTTTGGTTATAGAGGAAAAATTTATTTTTTCATTGCAAAATCTTTCCATTATTAGTATTAGATACACCTGAAAATTTTATAAAGATATATATAATTTTCTGCTTATTCGTAATGAATACTAGACAGTCCGCGCGGGGAAATCTAAATATCTCTGGAATTCGAGGGCGAAGAAGTTCTTCTGCTTCTCGAAATATTATTTCAATCGAACTACAAGGTGCCATTCCCAAGTCACGTTCGAAAGTAGTACATTCTCCTACTGGCAATAAAAAGAACCCTATTGAGAGAACTCAAAGCTCAAACAGCTTGAATTTATCTACTTCGGCTCCTAAACCTACAGCAGAACCTCAAAGTTCAGGTAGCTTACCTAGTTCCTCACTTTTTCAAGATATAGAAATCATGGATAATCAAGTACTTTCAGCACAAGCTCAGATTTTTGTTCCAATTAGTGGTAGAGTTTCAGCTACTGGAACAAATCCCATGCCAAATCCCCAGTATGAACAATCTGCAAACCAAAACATTAATGTACCAGTTGTTCCAAATAATGACAATATGAATTCAAACACTCCGTTCGATTCTCTAATAGCTGTCATGGAGCAAACGATGAGGAACACTCGTGAAGAATTCAGAAGAGAACTTAGCTCCATTAGAGATAGCATTTCACAAATTGGCTCTGTGAATCAACCAACCACATCTAGACCAAATTTCCAGCAAAATTTCTCTAGCTACAATACCCCAATTTCAAATAGTAACCAATCATCCAACAACCAAGCTCATTCTATCAAAATTCTGACAATAATGTCAAATTAGAGAAGTGGAAAATCTCCTTCGATGGCTTGGGATCAGTTTCAGATTTTCTATTTAAAGTTGAAAGGCTTAGCTCAAAATCCAAGTGCTCAGATGAACACTTGCTTTCTAACTTTCACGTCCTTTTAGAAGGAAAAGCTGAAAGCTGGTATTGGTTGTTTACCAAACAAAACAAAAATATCACTTATCCTTTACTACGTCATGCGATTACGAAAGAGTTTTTTCATCTTGAATCTGACCATGATATTTTGTTGAAAATGTCTCTTCGTAAACAACAATATAAAGAATCGTATGATGATTTCCATTGTACCATTGTGTCAATGAATCTCAGACTACAAAACCCACTTCCAGATGTGACATTGATCGACATTTTAAAGAAAAATTTGAATCCCAATTTAAGGTTTTTACTCTTCAATGCAGAAACCAGGGACATTAATCAATTTCGTGACACAGCACGAAAAGCTGAAAAAGTCATTAGAGACACAAAATTTCAAAATCCCACTGGATTGCCTCGTAATGTGAGTGAAATTGAGGTTTCTTCATCCGAATCTATAGATTCTGATCTTTCAGATCCACAAGTAGAAGCAATAGCTTACTCGACGAGGAAACCGAGATTCGATTATTCCAATATTCAGTGTTGGAACTGCTCCTTGCTTGGGCATTCGTATATCTACTGTTCTCAGAAGATAAAGAATCCATTTTGTTTCAAGTGTGGTAATAGGGCGTTTTGACTCCAAAATGTCCGAATAATCACAACCAGGGAAACAAGCAAATGGGCGAAATGGCTACCGGGGACACTCGTCCATCCCACAGAACCCCGAGTTCAAACTAGAATCGAATGTTTTCGAAAAAACAAATTACCCTGAAAAGTCTGCATTATTAGAATATAATTCAATTTCTACACAAACTGATCATACTTACAATATTTTACCAACCTTTAACAATACCTCGATACTAGTCAAGAAACCTAGTTTCAAAATTATGAAATGTAGGCTTCGATATAAAAAGAAAAAACATTTCAGAAAAGTTTTAGAATCTGCCTTGATCCACGGACGATCGACCTTTTGCTAAGGTAAAAAACCTAAATGAACCCTAAACTGGTTTGCTTGATTCAGGGGCAAACGTTTCCGTTTTAGGGAAGTCTTGCTTATCGTTTTTAGAAAAAATTCATATTTCATTTAATCCCATAAAGTCCTCAATTAA
>NC_060954.1:24821653-24825064 GCF_022045245.1 Lucilia cuprina
AAGACTATGAATTGCTACGTAAACTGAATATTTTGGCTGAGACTGACTCCATAATTGAAAGACAAGACGAATTCTTTTTGATAAGGGACAAAATTAGAGAATTCATGCATAAAGCATACGAGAAAAATTCACGGATATATAATTTAAGGACTCGAGTTAGAAACTTTACAGTGGGACAAGACGTGTATAGAAGGACAAAGTTCAAAAGTTCAACATTTTAATTCAAAACTAGCTCCCATCGGTGTTAAAGCTAAAATTATTCGAAAAATTGGACAGGTTTATTATGAACTTGAAGATGTAGATACTAAGGCTAGGGGAACTTACCATGCCAAGGACATTTGGATTTAAAAATTTTAGTTCATCAAAATGATATTTCTTTCTTTCGCCTTTACAGATCCAGTTTTTTGAGACATTACTCAAAACTGTATCTGTTTTGTGAGGCTAGTACTTATTATTTTCTTTGAGTGTATTTAATACCTGCTCATTTCGAAAATACTCAAATAAAATTATAAGTACTAGCCTCACAGTTTTTAAATTAGTTACATATTTTATGAAAAATTTTAGATTTTTAATAGTTAATTAATTCAAATTTTATAACATAATTCTAATTATTTGATACTTTAGGGATTTTAGATAAGAAATTTCGACATTCGACTTAAATTATAATCATAGAAATTTAAGTATTTATAGGAAATTTAGGATTAAGTATATAACTATTTAGGTTATATAGTAACATAAAATTTTGTAAAAATTTTTAATTATATTAGAATTTTAGGAGTTTTGATTAGAAACTACATTTTAAAATAAAGTAAATATGTATATTGGGATTTTTAAGTTTTACGAATAGTCAAATATTTATATAAATTCTAGTATTTAATATTTTAAATGTTTCATTTTCTGAAAGGCTTATATTTGTTCACTGGTAACATGGAGAACTGATGACGTGACAGTCTAGTGTCACCTTCAAAAATTTAAGATCCACGTGGAAACTTTGCGATTCATGTGGGAATCTTCCACCACGTGCTGAGGTGTGGGTTTTGGACTTGGAGGTCCAAAAAAAAGTTGTGGGTCGAGAAAAATTCCGCGACCAACTAAAATAGATTTCCTTTAAGAAAAAAAATCTGTTTTATATTTGGTACATTCTGTCTTGATGCAATCTATCTTACCTCTTGTTATATATAATTGTCACAAAACAAATTCTAGAATAAATCTCCACTAATGAGGAAAGGATCAACTGTCTTTCAATAATTTTGATATATTCTTATATATGGATTATATTTTCAATAAAATATGTTTTGAAAAGTTTGACCTTTTTAATAATTTTTCACAATATGGAAATTTAATATTCATTAGTTAATACACTTAACACTTTAAAAGTATATCTTTGACTTTAATTAGATTTTTTGTCTCAACGATCACTTTGATAATGAAGTTTAAACTTTTAATGAGATGATTAAGTGCGTAAAATAATTTTGATGCGTACAAAAAAGAAGAATAAGAGGCAATACTATGTATGTATATTTAATTGACCATACGTGAGAAAAAGACAAAAAAAATGCAAATTACAAAACCAGAATCATTACCATATATGGTAATGAATTTGACAATCTCAATGAGAGCAATTGCAATGTTACAGAAACATGTACATATGTATATATACGCATTAATTGAGTGTGTTAATCAGATGGATTAACTATGGAAAAAAAATTGTAGCATGCGATAAATGTTAAGTAACGCCATCAACCATGAGTTTTTCTACTAATCTACAGTATGTTTCACAAGAAATTTTATATAATTTGTATACCAAGTATTTTATTGATTTTCAAATTAAACCTATGTTGTGGAATAACCCAAACAAGAAAATATAGTGCAAGAAATAAACTAAATTAACAAAAATCGCAACAAAACTGCTTCGAACTTAAAATATTAGTTATTTTTAGGACTAACAGTAAAACGATTTTGTTTGTAAGTAGGATTGCAAAAATTAAAATTTTTGTTATTCATTGGTTCACGTGGGGCACGACCCACAACAGTCGGGCAATATTTTAGATCAGAAGAATGAAATTTACTAATGAATTTACCTTTCATATCTTCTACACCATATAAGTTATTACCAATTTTGTCAATTATTTTGCACTTTATAAACTTTGGCATGAATTTTCGGTTAATTTTCTTCGACATGTTACTAAGTACATGGTTTTTTCTGAAGACAATTTGGCCAACTTGAAAACCAATTGCTCTGCTTCGCAAATTATAGTTTTTACTTGATTTTTCATGGGCAATATGTAAATTTTTTCTTATTTGCTCCCTAATTTTAGCCAACTTGTCAACATTGTCTTGAATACTAATATCCTCTCCTGTTATGCAACCAATTTTCTCTAAAATGTTATAGGTTGAGCCATGTAATACCATATTTTGACCGAACATTGCATAGTACGGGGAACATTTGATTGAAGAATGGAAGTCACTCCGTAAAATTGATAGAATCTGGGGAATATACTTATCCCAGTCACCATGTTCATTGTGGTCTTTCAAAAAGCAACGCATTTTGGTTACAATTTCGCGATTAGCTCGCTCAGATGCGTTCGAATGAGGAGCATAGAAACCAGTAGTTATATGCTTTATTTCGTACAGTTTAAAAAAATCGGTCATTTCCTTTGAAATAAATTGTTTCCTGTTGTCGCTATGGACATATCTTGGAACACCAAACATTGGGAATAATTCAGTTTGGAAAAATAAAATAACATTTGCTGTTGTCGCAGTTTTAAGTGGTTTGAGAAACAAGAACTTTGTCATGTGATCCAGGCAGATAAAAATTGTAGAGTTTTTCGCTTTAGTCAATGGGTAAGGACCCAGAAAGTCACAATATATCCTTTCAAAGGACCTATTTGTCACCATTTGTTTACCCATTAAAGGTCTTGTGATTTGATTCGACGACTTTATACATTTACAAATATAACACTTCTGAACATATGACTTTACGTCCTGAACTATTGTAGGCCAAAAGTATTTCTGACGAATTCTGAACAAGGTTTTAAGAAATCCTAAATGACATGAGGTTTTCGAATCATGGGCTGTTTTTAAAACTTCCTGGATAAGAGATTTTGGGACCCTTAGTCTCCACAACTCCTCCTCATCCTCTACACCACCTTGTCTAAACAGTACCCGTTTAAACACAAGATTGTTAGAAATTTTGAAATCTGGCAATAAGTCTTTTTTCTCTAATATTGTTTTCTTAAGCTCCTCATATTCATCTGTTTTAAACTCTGGTGAAGATAAGTCAATTTCACGAGCCTCATCTGACAAAACCACTTCGTCTACATCTTGTCTCGATAGACAGTCTGGCACTACATTTAAACGACCTTTCCTATGCTCGATAACGAAATCATACCTTTGGAGTTGAAGGCTCCA
>NC_060954.1:24825164-24838145 GCF_022045245.1 Lucilia cuprina
TTTTGTATATTTTTTTGTTATATTGTTTGTCTGTTTGGAAATTATGCTACCTAAGTTTTAAATAAATTATGTACCGAACTTAGTTCAATTATATAGTGGCAAGAACTCCATCCCAATTTCCCTGAGCACGACCGGTATTAAAGGTAGCACAGCCTCTAGATAATTGAAGCCTTCAAATGAAACAACTATTTTAAAATTGTAATGATTTAATACTTTTAAATATCTCAAAATAATTTTTAAAATTTACTAACTAAGTTTTTCGAGTGTAAACTAAAGTATCTCTATTTTACTTTTTATTTTTTCTAAACCTATATATATCTAAACATTCTATAATTACAAAAATAAGTTCTTTTTAAAGCTGGGCCCTTCGATCGGAACATATTGAATTGAAACATCGTTTTTTTTGGTTGTGAGTAAAATGTAAAATACTATTTATTTTTGTAATTATTTATCAATAGCTATTATAGTTTCTCACTTATTTTGTCCGATAGTCCGATTCTACTTTGTTTCACATTCCCTTTATTATTTCTTAAACTTTTTTTTCATTTAGTATTATTTTGTCTTTCTTATGAATGAGTAAATATTTTGTTTTGTTTACTTTTTCTTTTTATTTCAATAAATACCATTATAACTTGTTTTTGTAAATTATAAAAACATGCAATTTTAATTTATTCAAAAGGGAAGGATAGACCTGACAAATATGTTGCTTACTAACTAGATAATATTGTTATTTTTAGGGACGGAAATGAAAATAAGGGTATATGTATTCTGTCAAGGCGTCTGATAGTATTATCATCAGAACGGTGGGAAAATTGTACCCCAATGTGCTTAACATCTTGCATCAATAGATTTTAATTTTTAATTGTTTGAAGCACTTCTTTTATTTTAAATACACTCTGTGGTATTTTAAGGCAAGAGAGTGTATTATATGTTTGCGTCATTAAACCGGGTTAAGAACCGTATAAACCACTGAGCTAGCTAAACATCTTTATCTTGCTCTTAACCAAGTTTTTCTATTAAAAATAAGTTTCTTTTCTATCAAGACGAATAATTAATAATTTTTGTTATTCTTTCCGAAACCACGCGTAGCAAACTATAATGCAATAAAAAGATATATAAACGACTGCAATAACATGAAAACTATAAAAGATATTTGCAACCATACCGGAGCCTTAAATTACCGCATTTCCAAACCTGTACCAATAAATATACCGATCTATCCAATTTTTGTAAAAATTCATTATGCCACAAATTGTACACCAAAACAAAGTGCAACTGTAATGCTTTAAAATGATGCATAAAAACTGGCATGAAAACTGTCAAAGTTATTTGCAACTATATCGGAACCTCAAAACACAGCACTTTTAAACATAGAACAACAATTCTACCGATCCTTCAAATTGACCATTTTTTAGACGAACACATTGTGCCACAAATGATATACCAAATTAAAGTGCAATCATAATGCTTTAGTCATGTTGCATTTAAATACAGGGAAAAACTAGAGAAAAACTACAGTGGCGTAGAATTTCTATAAAGTCCATTAGAATAACAATTTTGATTTGTGTTCAATGTTGCGTATTGGAAATTACATCTTAACGAAGTTTTTTTTGTGAAGAAGTAGTCATGTATACAGAGTATATTATACATTGCACTTTTTCGAACAATGACATATTATTTTACTTTAGTATACACATTTTTGATCAAGGTTTATCTTCCCAACTGTTTATGAAATTGATATTGCAAAATTTAATTCATATTTTTCAACTTTAACATTTATTATTACACTTATTTATTATATTAATTACATATTTACTATTCTAACAATCTACTTATACATAAATTTTGAAAAACAACAAAAAAATATTGATATTTTAACACAATTTTTTTGCCAATATTTATTATATATACAATTTCTGTTATATACATTTTTTTTCTCCAAATTTCAAAACAAATCTTCTAAATACATTTCCTTACACAAATTTTAATCCAATTTAATAAAAGAAAATTGTTATTCACAAAAGCTTTTTGGTTATAGAGGAAAAATTTATTTTTTCATTGCAAAATCTTTCCATTATTAGTATTAGATACACCTGAAAATTTTATAAAGATATATATAATTTTCTGCTTATTCGTAATGAATACTAGACAGTCCGCGCGGGGAAATCTAAATATCTCTGGAATTCGAGGGCGAAGAAGTTCTTCTGCTTCTCGAAATATTATTTCAATCGAACTACAAGGTGCCATTCCCAAGTCACGTTCGAAAGTAGTACATTCTCCTACTGGCAATAAAAAGAACCCTATTGAGAGAACTCAAAGCTCAAACAGCTTGAATTTATCTACTTCGGCTCCTAAACCTACAGCAGAACCTCAAAGTTCAGGTAGCTTACCTAGTTCCTCACTTTTTCAAGATATAGAAATCATGGATAATCAAGTACTTTCAGCACAAGCTCAGATTTTTGTTCCAATTAGTGGTAGAGTTTCAGCTACTGGAACAAATCCCATGCCAAATCCCCAGTATGAACAATCTGCAAACCAAAACATTAATGTACCAGTTGTTCCAAATAATGACAATATGAATTCAAACACTCCGTTCGATTCTCTAATAGCTGTCATGGAGCAAACGATGAGGAACACTCGTGAAGAATTCAGAAGAGAACTTAGCTCCATTAGAGATAGCATTTCACAAATTGGCTCTGTGAATCAACCAACCACATCTAGACCAAATTTCCAGCAAAATTTCTCTAGCTACAATACCCCAATTTCAAATAGTAACCAATCATCCAACAACCAAGCTCATTCTATCAAAATTCTGACAATAATGTCAAATTAGAGAAGTGGAAAATCTCCTTCGATGGCTTGGGATCAGTTTCAGATTTTCTATTTAAAGTTGAAAGGCTTAGCTCAAAATCCAAGTGCTCAGATGAACACTTGCTTTCTAACTTTCACGTCCTTTTAGAAGGAAAAGCTGAAAGCTGGTATTGGTTGTTTACCAAACAAAACAAAAATATCACTTATCCTTTACTACGTCATGCGATTACGAAAGAGTTTTTTCATCTTGAATCTGACCATGATATTTTGTTGAAAATGTCTCTTCGTAAACAACAATATAAAGAATCGTATGATGATTTCCATTGTACCATTGTGTCAATGAATCTCAGACTACAAAACCCACTTCCAGATGTGACATTGATCGACATTTTAAAGAAAAATTTGAATCCCAATTTAAGGTTTTTACTCTTCAATGCAGAAACCAGGGACATTAATCAATTTCGTGACACAGCACGAAAAGCTGAAAAAGTCATTAGAGACACAAAATTTCAAAATCCCACTGGATTGCCTCGTAATGTGAGTGAAATTGAGGTTTCTTCATCCGAATCTATAGATTCTGATCTTTCAGATCCACAAGTAGAAGCAATAGCTTACTCGACGAGGAAACCGAGATTCGATTATTCCAATATTCAGTGTTGGAACTGCTCCTTGCTTGGGCATTCGTATATCTACTGTTCTCAGAAGATAAAGAATCCATTTTGTTTCAAGTGTGGTAATAGGGCGTTTTGACTCCAAAATGTCCGAATAATCACAACCAGGGAAACAAGCAAATGGGCGAAATGGCTACCGGGGACACTCGTCCATCCCACAGAACCCCGAGTTCAAACTAGAATCGAATGTTTTCGAAAAAACAAATTACCCTGAAAAGTCTGCATTATTAGAATATAATTCAATTTCTACACAAACTGATCATACTTACAATATTTTACCAACCTTTAACAATACCTCGATACTAGTCAAGAAACCTAGTTTCAAAATTATGAAATGTAGGCTTCGATATAAAAAGAAAAAACATTTCAGAAAAGTTTTAGAATCTGCCTTGATCCACGGACGATCGACCTTTTGCTAAGGTAAAAAACCTAAATGAACCCTAAACTGGTTTGCTTGATTCAGGGGCAAACGTTTCCGTTTTAGGGAAGTCTTGCTTATCGTTTTTAGAAAAAATTCATATTTCATTTAATCCCATAAAGTCCTCAATTAAAACCGCTAGCAATGCTAAACAGGAAGTTATTGGTTATTGTACATTGCCCATTTTCTTTAAAGGTGTTACAAAGAACATAGATTTTTATTTAGTCCCGACACTGACCCAAAATGCATATTTCGGCATAAATTTTTGGCGTGAATTCGCTCTTGCCCCGGACATTGTTCCCTCCAATTCTTCATATGTTTCTGAATTGTCCTTAGAAAATGATGAAAATGAAAATTTTCACAATCTCTCTCCTGAAGAAAAGTTAGATTTGGAGAAGACAATTCAAGAATTTCCCTCTTATGAAAAGCTTGGCCTAGGATGCACTGAACTCCTAGAGCATCATATTGATACCGGTGATGCGGTTCCAATTAAAAGCAGGCATTACCCACTGTCGCCATATAGACAGGAAGAAGCCTATAGGGAAATCGACAGACTATTAAGCATGGGAGTTATAGATGAATCCAATTCGCCTTGGTGTTCTTCTGCTGTTTTCATCAGGAAACCTGGCAAAGTCGGACTATGTATCGACTGCAGAAAACTGAACACAGTCACAAAGAAATACTCTTATCCTTTGCTATTGAGTAGACTAAAGGACACTTTCTTTATAACGGGGTTAGATTTGAAAGACGCATTCCTTCAAATAAAACTTACGGAATCGACCAATGAGAAAACGGCTTTTGCTATCCCAGGGAAACCCCTGTACCACTATAAATATATGCCATCTCAGAATTTCCCTTACCAAAGACCCCAAAGCAAGTGCGTAGGTTCGTAGGCATGACAAATTGGTACAGGTCCTTTATTAGTAACTTTTCTGACCTTGCCAGACCTCTTACAGATTGCCTACGAAAATCCCAAAAACCTTTCCATTTGACAGATTCTGCTAAATCCTCTTTTGAGAGACTTAAGTTGGCCCTATCATCAGCACCTGTATTGGCACAGCCAAATTTTTCGAAAGAATTCGTCATACAGTGCGATGCATCTAAGGTTGGTGTAGGAGGTGTTTTGTTCCAACACGACGACAATGGGAACGAGCACCCAATTTCGTACGTCTCCCAAAATTTAAATAAGTCGCAAAGTAACTATACAGTTACTGAGTTAGAATGTCTGGCCGCTGTAGTTTGTGTGAAAAAGTTTCGCCCATACATTGAGGGCCTCCCTTTCCGTATTGTAACGGATCACTCCTCTCTAAAGTGGCTCATGTCGCAAAAAGACTTGAGTGGACGACTGGCCCGTTGGAGCCTTCAACTCCAAAGGTATGATTTCGTTATCGAGCATAGGAAAGGTCGTTTAAATGTAGTGCCAGACTGTCTATCGAGACAAGATGTAGACGAAGTGGTTTTGTCAGATGAGGCTCGTGAAATTGACTTATCTTCACCAGAGTTTAAAACAGATGAATATGAGGAGCTTAAGAAAACAATATTAGAGAAAAAAGACTTATTGCCAGATTTCAAAATTTCTAACAATCTTGTGTTTAAACGGGTACTGTTTAGACAAGGTGGTGTAGAGGAGGAGGAGTTGTGGAGACTAAGGGTCCCAAAATCTCTTATCCAGGAAGTTTTAAAAACAGCCCATGATTCGAAAACCTCATGTCATTTAGGATTTCTTAAAACCTTGTTCAGAATTCGTCAGAAATACTTTTGGCCTACAATAGTTCAGGACGTAAAGTCATATGTTCAGAAGTGTTATATTTGTAAATGTATAAAGTCGTCGAATCAAATCACAAGACCTTTAATGGGTAAACAAATGGTGACAAATAGGTCCTTTGAAAGGATATATTGTGACTTTCTGGGTCCTTACCCATTGACTAAAGCGAAAAACTCTACAATTTTTATCTGCCTGGATCACATGACAAAGTTCTTGTTTCTCAAACCACTTAAAACTGCGACAACAGCAAATGTTATTTTATTTTTCCAAACTGAATTATTCCCAATGTTTGGTGTTCCAAGATATGTCCATAGCGACAACAGGAAACAATTTATTTCAAAGGAAATGACCGATTTTTTTAAACTGTACGAAATAAAGCATATAACTACTGGTTTCTATGCTCCTCATTCGAACGCATCTGAGCGAGCTAATCGCGAAATTGTAACCAAAATGCGTTGCTTTTTGAAAGACCACAATGAACATGGTGACTGGGATAAGTATATTCCCCAGATTCTATCAATTTTACGGAGTGACTTCCATTCTTCAATCAAATGTTCCCCGTACTATGCAATGTTCGGTCAAAATATGGTATTACATGGCTCAACCTATAACATTTTAGAGAAAATTGGTTGCATAACAGGAGAGGATATTAGTATTCAAGACAATGTTGACAAGTTGGCTAAAATTAGGGAGCAAATAAGAAAAAATTTACATATTGCCCATGAAAAATCAAGTAAAAACTATAATTTGCGAAGCAGAGCAATTGGTTTTCAAGTTGGCCAAATTGTCTTCAGAAAAAACCATGTACTTAGTAACATGTCGAAGAAAATTAACCGAAAATTCATGCCAAAGTTTATAAAGTGCAAAATAATTGACAAAATTGGTAATAACTTATATGGTGTAGAAGATATGAAAGGTAAATTCATTAGTAAATTTCATTCTTCTGATCTAAAATATTGCCCGACTGTTGTGGGTCGTGCCCCACGTGAACCAATGAATAACAAAAATTTTAATTTTTGCAATCCTACTTACAAACAAAATCGTTTTACTGTTAGTCCTAAAAATAACTAATATTTTAAGTTCGAAGCAGTTTTGTTGCGATTTTTGTTAATTTAGTTTATTTCTTGCACTATATTTTCTTGTTTGGGTTATTCCACAACATAGGTTTAATTTGAAAATCAATAAAATACTTGGTATACAAATTATATAAAATTTCTTGTGAAACATACTGTAGATTAGTAGAAAAACTCATGGTTGATGGCGTTACTTAACATTTATCGCATGCTACAATTTTTTTTCCATAGTTAATCCATCTGATTAACACACTCAATTAATGCGTATATATACATATGTACATGTTTCTGTAACATTGCAATTGCTCTCATTGAGATTGTCAAATTCATTACCATATATGGTAATGATTCTGGTTTTGTAATTTGCATTTTTTTTGTCTTTTTCTCACGTATGGTCAATTAAATATACATACATAGTATTGCCTCTTATTCTTCTTTTTTGTACGCATCAAAATTATTTTACGCACTTAATCATCTCATTAAAAGTTTAAACTTCATTATCAAAGTGATCGTTGAGACAAAAAATCTAATTAAAGTCAAAGATATACTTTTAAAGTGTTAAGTGTATTAACTAATGAATATTAAATTTCCATATTGTGAAAAATTATTAAAAAGGTCAAACTTTTCAAAACATATTTTATTGAAAATATAATCCATATATAAGAATATATCAAAATTATTGAAAGACAGTTGATCCTTTCCTCATTAGTGGAGATTTATTCTAGAATTTGTTTTGTGACAATTATATATAACAAGAGGTAAGATAGATTGCATCAAGACAGAATGTACCAAATATAAAACAGATTTTTTTTCTTAAAGGAAATCTATTTTAGTTGGTCGCGGAATTTTTCTCGACCCACAACTTTTTTTTGGACCTCCAAGTCCAAAACCCACACCTCAGCACGTGGTGGAAGATTCCCACATGAATCGCAAAGTTTCCACGTGGATCTTAAATTTTTGAAGGTGACACTAGACTGTCACGTCATCAGTTCTCCATGTTACCAGTGAACAAATATAAGCCTTTCAGAAAATGAAACATTTAAAATATTAAATACTAGAATTTATATAAATATTTGACTATTCGTAAAACTTAAAAATCCCAATATACATATTTACTTTATTTTAAAATGTAGTTTCTAATCAAAACTCCTAAAATTCTAATATAATTAAAAATTTTTACAAAATTTTATGTTACTATATAACCTAAATAGTTATATACTTAATCCTAAATTTCCTATAAATACTTAAATTTCTATGATTATAATTTAAGTCGAATGTCGAAATTTCTTATCTAAAATCCCTAAAGTATCAAATAATTAGAATTATGTTATAAAATTTGAATTAATTAACTATTAAAAATCTAAAATTTTTCATAAAATATGTAACTAATTTAAAAACTGTGAGGCTAGTACTTATAATTTTATTTGAGTATTTTCGAAATGAGCAGGTATTAAATACACTCAAAGAAAATAATAAGTACTAGCCTCACAAAACAGATACAGTTTTGAGTAATGTCTCAAAAAACTGGATCTGTAAAGGCGAAAGAAAGAAATATCATTTTGATGAACTAAAATTTTTAAATCCAAATGTCCTTGGCATGGTAAGTTCCCCTAGCCTTAGTATCTACATCTTCAAGTTCATAATAAACCTGTCCAATTTTTCGAATAATTTTAGCTTTAACACCGATGGGAGCTAGTTTTGAATTAAAATGTTGAACTTTTGAACTTTGTCCTTCTATACACGTCTTGTCCCACTGTAAAGTTTCTAACTCGAGTCCTTAAATTATATATCCGTGAATTTTTCTCGTATGCTTTATGCATGAATTCTCTAATTTTGTCCCTTATCAAAAAGAATTCGTCTTGTCTTTCAATTATGGAGTCAGTCTCAGCCAAAATATTCAGTTTACGTAGCAATTCATAGTCTTTTCCATGTGAAATCATACTCTGTCCGAACACAATTTTATAAGGACTATTGCCAATGCTTTGGTGAATACTGTTTCTTAAGGAGCAATTAATGCTAGGAATGTATTTGTCCCAATATCTTTGATCATCTCGTACGTATGATCTCAAAGCTTCATTGATCGAACGATTTACACGCTCACTAGCGTTCGCCTGCGGACTGTAAACAGCTGTCAAAATGTGTTCGACTCCATTATTTTTCAAACAATTTTCAAAGTCCTTACTTTTAAATTGTGAACCATTATCAGAAATAATGGATTCTGGTACTCCATAACATGGAAAAATGTCTGTCCTAAGGTAGTCAATTATATGTTTTGAAATTAATTTTTTAAGTGGTTTTAAAAACGTGAATTTTGAAAAATGATCTAAAATAATAAGTATGTGAAATGTTCGTCAAAGTTTTTCGAAACTATTAAAAGATCGTCCAAATACACAAAAACGTGTGACTTCAACTGATACGGAATAACCATGTCCATAAGTCTGCACAACGATTGCGGTGCATTACACAGTCCAAACGGCATTCTTGTAAATTGATACAAAGGCCGATTAGGGACTGTAAAAGCTGTCTTAGGTTTCGAGCTTTCCTCCAGTTTGATTTGCCAAAATGCATCTTTTAAATCGATTTTCGATATGCAATGAACTGAAGGAAGTCTCGATATAAGTCCGTCGATGTTCGGTATCGGGTAAGCGTCCTTAACTGTCACTGCGTTTAATTTCCTACTGTCAACACACATTCTAATCTTACCAGGCTTTACTACCACTACAGTCGGCGAAGGCCAAGGTGAACTTGGTGCTTCCTCAATAACACCTAGAGATAGCATCCTATCTAGTTCTCCACAACGTTGTTTTTCAACAGCTGGAGAAATAGGATAGTACCTCTGTTTTATAGGTTTCGCATCTCTCGTATCTATGTAGTGTTCAATTAATGTCGTACAACCTAAACCTTCAACTTCAGAAAAATAGCTATTACTTTGTCTAGTCGTTGTTTCTGTTCGGGTGTTAAAATTAACTTGTCAGGGTCTGTTTCTGTACATTCTATTTCCATAATATCAGGAACTGAAATTTTTAAACCAAAAATTTTCCAAAAGTCAAAACCACAAATCAAATTTTGTTGTATTGACGGAATAACTAAAAATTCAAATAATTTATTCTGTCCTTGAAAAGTAATGTCCAATGTCACAGTACCTAAAACATTCTGTCTCTGTCCATCCGCTGTATGTACATTTCCAACACATTTTCTAAATCCCTTCTTAGTTTGTGTCTCAGAAGCTAAATCACCACCAATTACGCTTTTGTTCGCTCCACTATCCAATAACGCAAAATGTTTGACATTATCTATCTTTAATGTAATATAGGGTCTACTATCACTATCTTGAGAAATTATAGGTGAAATAATACAAGTTCTAAATGATTTAAGTTTTCCATAAAAATCAAGAATACGCTGAGATGAACGCTTTGACTTTTTCGAATCACCAAATATTCTCTTACGAGCTTTCTCATATTCTGCCAATCGGATATGATATGGTCTTAGTAGAGGATGTTTGTGTTCTGTCTTAATGTCATCTGTCAAAATGTTTGGATCTAAAATTTCGCTAGTCTTGGTTTCGGATGTCCGATCTATGGTCTTCGGACATCCTTTAGTTCGTTTCCCTGTTGTCTCTTTCCACATTTCGGACAATTTGGTCTGTATGTATCTTTAGCACCACATCCATAGCAGAAAATCCGTCTTATTTCAACACAATCCATGTATGTATGTCCTTGTTTGTAGCAATTCCAACACTTCACTTCAGCACGAATTGCACAAACGTCGTCCATGTTGTCATCTGAGGTTTCTGAAATATTTACCTCGCTGTTTGCGTCGATTTCTGCTACACGAGCTTTTGCAGATTTGCGTATTTCATATGAAGATATGTCTTTTACAAACTTTTCGTGTTTCTTCACTTCACGGCGAAGTTGCGAAACACTTGAAATATCTAAATGCAAAAGTTCGTGTCGTATTTCTGTTCGAAGATTCCGAACTAATATCGCGCACAAGTCACTGTCAGAAATTTGATTTTTAAGTCTGTCAGTTAATGCCGAAATTGAATTAAAGAAGTCATCAAAAGTCTCGTTACTTCGTTGCTTACGTCTGTGAATGTCTTCCATTATGTCAAAGTCGTTATAATCACTCTTATATTGGACTCGTAAGGCTCTTGTCAAAGAAAACCAGTCCAATTCATTGTCATGACGATGAAATCGCCAGTACCAGTCCAAAGCTTTACCTTCGAATAAACTGTGTGCATGTTTGCACAAAAGGTCAAAATTCCCGTTAAGGTTGTTAGTAGTCAATACGTTTATTCTGTACACAAATTCGTCCACGGTCATGTGATCCTCACTACCAGTAAACTTCACTCTCCAGTTTCTAATAATGTTCGAAACCTTTTCACCAATGAATGGTTCTTGTAATGAAGATGAAGAAGTATTATTATTAGGAAGTTCATTATTGGCAGAATGAGAATTAGTGGGAATATTCGAATCACTATTATTATTTGTATTTAAATTTTGAATAAATGATCGTAATTCACTCGATATCAAATCTGTCATTTCACTTCGTAAAGCCATCATAGATTCCGAAACTATCTGTCTTAACCGAACTTCACTATTATCGCGATTTTGATTTCTATTAGTAGTGTTTCTAGCCGAACGGGATTGTGTCTGTGTCTGGGTTGTATTTGGTTCTTCTATATTAACCGTAAAACTACAATTTGTCGGTTCATCTAAATTAACTAAATTATCATGACTTCTTGTCAAAGGCATGTTATATTAATTCGCGGTATTCAAATTTCGATATCTATTATTCCATTACTTAGTTAAGGTTGGCTCTAGTGGTTAGAAATATACAAAAATTATAAAAAAAAATCAAAGTACTCCTCAACTCATAAAAATAAAAAAAATAAAAATAAAAAAAAAACGTTTTGATGTGATACTATTAAAGAGTAAACTTTGAATGGTAAACCATGATCAAAGTAAAAATCTCAATATATTAATAACACATCTTTTAAAACCATTACACAATTCATTTAGGCTAATGTAAGAGTAACTAAACAATATACACCATTTAGAAAAATCTCAATTACAAAATAACCCAGTGAAGAATTTTATGAAGAAATAAAAATGAAAATAAAATATCAAAGTCCAGACCATACATATATGCCATTTCTTGCGAGTAAAATTTCGATATAAAACCAAAATCAGAAATATCAGCAAGAATTTAGCAAAAGAATTTTAACATAAATCTTTTGATCCCAATAAAATATGGTTAAGTAATTCAAAAAAAAAAAAATGAATAACCAATAGTCCAATTATTTTAATAAAATCAAGATAAAATAAAATATAATTAAAATAATTGGACTATTGGTCCAATTATTGCTCATTTCGAAAATACTCAAATAAAATTTGTTCTAAGTATCTATGAAAATTAAGGATACAAATGTTGAAAAATTTTCATTTGAAATTTGAAATACAAACGGAAAACATTTAATAATTTCAAACCGTTAAATATTAGAATAAATAAAGATTTAATTACTATTAATTTGGGGACATTCAATTTTTTAATTATTGTTCAAAATATCATTTGAAATCCTTCGGAAGATTTTAGATAATTGTGTCATTATAATCCTTGTTCCAATTGGAACAAAGGATTCAAGCCAGTACGAGATACAATTTTAATGATCGACAATCGTTCAATCCTCAAAACACAAAAGAGAAAATTGTTTATATAATCCCTACCTACAAATATTGCAAAATTGTTAAAATCAAATTCTAATAACCAAGCCAGCATCTTAAACAAAGTGAATTCCTAAAATAAAAACGCTAAACCTAAGTATTCTATTACAATTTTCATCAATGACGTCATCAAACTTCTTAACAGTGTCTGAATTGTCATTAAATACAATTTGCCTAAAACTAAACTTAAATTTAATTTAAACTTAACCTAAACTACAATTAAACTACAATTAACTCAAATTTAATCATCATTTTAATTTAAAATATCCTAATTTTATCCTAAAATATCTTAATTTTATCTAAAAATGATCTTAAATTAATTATACTTACTTTATACTTACCTTAATCATAATCTAAAACTAAAATTTCAACAAAAATAACTAAAATTTTATCCACTATTACATTTAATTTCTTACATTAATTTTACATTTACATTATAAATTTTGTTTAGTTTTATTATTTTAACTTACACAATAATCTGGTACATATTTGAGTGAAAACTAAAAATTTGTTACATAAT
>NC_060954.1:24838245-24862924 GCF_022045245.1 Lucilia cuprina
GCTTGTTAAATTTGTCATTTCAAATAAGAAAATGCAAAAAAAAAATTGAAAAGGTCAAAGGGCATCCCGCAATTCCCAAAAATAGGAATGAAAATCCCAAAAATGGGAATTTTTTACATTTTTGCCCATAGGATCCACATTTCTTTCAGGGCTGGGAAAATACTTTTGGAGTAAATAGAAAACATATTGAGGTTTTCAAAACTGCTTTCAGTTTTCTGATCCCATCTTTGGGATTTTAGAACATGTTGCCCAAAGTTGAAGTTTTGATAAAAAATAGGTCATATTTGGAAGAACGCAGTGGCAACCTTTTCAAAAAATGGGACAAGTTTTTTACGCCAAAGCGTTCTGCGTAAAGATACCTTTTAGAAAACTATAAAATTGTTATATGTTCTTAAAGAAAATTTTATTTTAATAATAAAAGAGTTAAGACACATTTTAGGCAAAAAAACGGCAAAAATCTAAAATTTTTTGAATTTTCAAATTAAACAAGTAAGAGTGTTATATTCGGCTATGCCGAATCTTTTATACCCACCATCAAATCACTGTTATATAAATGAGCTTTGATATTTTGAATATTTTATTATTATATATCGATATTAATGAGAACATCAGGGTAATATTTGAAAGAGGTCCATTAATGGGGGTTTTACTATTGACAGTGCTAATTTTTATAGCGAGTAGGGGTATTTATACATACATATATGGACCAATTCTCATTAAAGTCTGTAGTATGATTTCAGTTCTTTATTTGTTTAAAATTTCATCGATCTACTTGTTTTTGAAGCCACTAAGGAGCATTAAAGTCATAAAATATGGTAGTGAGATTTTAAATCAAAATTGTTTTATGTCGAGTTGCATTGCGGTATTCGTATTTTTCGCGTCATTTCTGGGGCGGAATTTATATGGGGGACTGATCCTCATAAAAATTGATAGAGTGATTTCGGTTCCTATAAAAGAGATAGAGATATTAGCTTACACGAAACTAGTTTATGTTGAATTTCATAAATCTACTGAGCTAGTACTGAGCTTTAAAGTCATTTCCTGAAGGGGCCTTATATTAGGGTAGCGTCAATTATAGACCGATCTCCGTAAAATTTTGTAGAACGATCTTAGTTCCTACAGGTCAGCTTTATATCGAATTTCATCGCTTTACTCGTTTTTTTTATGGGGACATTATAGTTTTTTTTATGGGGACATTATAGGTCAATTAAGGCTCGATCCACATAAAATTAGGTTAAGAGTTTTTGACTGGCAAGAAACTTAATTAAGTCGAAAGAAACTTAGTTAAGGGTCTTAAAGTATTTTCTGATAGGGACCTTATGTTAGGGTTATGGTCAATTAAGGCCTGTTCCACATAAAATTTGGTAAAGAGATTTTGGCTTGTGAAAAACTTCTGTGAAATTTCATCGCTATACTCGTATTTTTAAGGCAGTAATGAGCGTTAAAGTAGTTTTATGGAGGGGACCTTATATGGGGGGTAGGGTCAATTATAGACCGATCCACATAAAATTTGATGGAAAGGTTTTGGTTCCTAATTTTCGGACTATAGTAATTTCATTGCTATAGTCCGATTTTTAAGCCAGTAATGAGCATTAAAAAATTTATGGGGGGACTTCTTATGGGGGGTAGGGTCAACTATGGACCGATCCACATAAAATTTGGTTGAGAGATATTGCCTAGTATAAAACTTATTTCTGGGAAATTTGGTAAAGAGATTTTGGCTAGTATAAACTTACTTCTGTTAAATTTCATCGCTTTAGTCGTATTTTTAAGCAAGTAATGAGCGTTATAGTAATTTTATGGAGGGTCTTTATATGAGGGGTATATACAATTTCATAAAGATTTTTGGCTGGTAAGATACTACCTTATATCAAATTTCATCGCTATATTCGTTTGTTTAAGCCAGTAATGAGTGTTAAAGTCATTTTCTGAAGGGGACGTTATATGGGGGGTAGGGTCAATTATGGACCGATATACATAAAATTTGGTTTTGAGATATTGGCTTGCATAAAACTTATGTGTGTCGAATTTCATCGCTATATTCCCATTTTTAAGCCAGTAATCAGCTATTTAGTGATTTTCTAAAGGGGACCTTATATGGGGGGTAGGGCCAATTATGGTCCTATGTCCGCCATAATTCAGAAATATTTTTCAGACGTCAAAAAACTGACCTGTGCGAAATTTTGTGGTATTTGCATCATAAACAACGAATTTGTGAATATTTGAAGCTATTTATACAATATTCGGGGGGGTACAGTTGTATGGGGGCTATGTGAAATCGTTGACCGATTTTGCCCATTTTCAATACCAAACATTTCTGATCAATAAAATATATTTTGGGAAAATTTCATCTCAATATCTCTTATTTTGTGGACGCTATCGTGCCAACAACAGACAGACGGACAGACGGACGGACATGGCTAGATCGTCTTAGAATCTTACGAGGTCCCAGAATATATATACTTTATGGGGTCTTAGAGCAATATTTCGATGTGTTACAATTTGTAAAAATACACATTATGCTACAAATGATATACCATATTAAAGTGCAATCATAATGCTTTAAAATGATGCATAAATGACTGTCATAGCGTGAAAACTGTTTAATGTTATTTGCAGCCATATCGGAACCTTAAATTACCGCGTTTTTAAAGCTGTGAAAATAATTCTACGATCTATCCAATTTGAAACGACTGTCCTAGCACGAAAACTGCCAAAGTTAATTGCAACCATATGGGAACCTCAGATTACTGCGTTTATTAAACATAGAACAAAAATTCTACCGATCTATCAAACTGACCAATTTCTAAAAATACACATTATGCTACAAATGATATACCATATTAAAGTGCAATCATAACGCTTTAAAATGATGCCTAAATGACTGTCATAGCGTGAAAACTGTCAATGTTATTTGTAGCCATATCGGAATCTCAAAATACCGCGTTTTTAAAGCTGTAAAAATAATTCTACCGATCTATCCAATTAGCCATTTTCTAAAAATATATTATGCAAAAAATTATATACCAAAACAAATGGCAACTATAATGCAATAAAATGATATATAAATGACTGCAATAACATGAAAACTATAAATGATATTTGCAACCATATCGGAGCCTTCAATTACCGCATTTCTAAACCTGTGCCAATAAATATACCGATCTATCCAATTTTTATAAAAATTCATTATGCCACAAATTATACACCAAAACAAAGTGCAACTGTAATGCTTTAAAATGATGCATAAACGATTGTTCTGGCATGAAAACTGTCAAAGTTATTTGCAACCATATCGGAACCTCAAATCACAGCGTTTTTAAACATAGAACAACAATTCTACCGATCCTTCAAATTGACCATTTTTTAGACGAACATATTATGCCACAAATGATATACCAAATTAAAGTGCAATCATAATGCTTTAAAATGATGCATAAATGACTGTCATAGCATGAAAACTGTCAAAGTTATTTACAACCACATCGGAACTTCAAATTACCGCCTTTTTAAACCTGGAAAAATAATTCTACCGATCTATCCAATCGGCCATTTTCTAAAAACACATTATGCAATACATTATATACCAAAACAAATGGCAATTTTAATGCTTTAAAATGGTGCATAAACGACTGTCCTAGCACGAAAACTGCCAAAGTTAATTGCAACCATATCGGAACCTCAGATTACTGCGTTTATTAAACATAGAACAATAATTCTACCAATCTATCAAATTGACCAATTTGTAAAAACACACATTATGCTACAAATAATGTACCATATTGAAGTGCAATCATAATGCTTTAAAATGATTCATAAATGACTGTCATAGCGTGAAAACTGTCAGTGTTATTTGCAGCCATATTGGAACCTCAAACTACCGCGTTTTTAAAGCTGTGAAAATAATTCTACCGATCTATCCAATTGGCCATTTTCTAAAAATATGTTATGCAATAAATTATATACCAAAACAAATGGCAACTATAATGCAATAAAAAGATATATAAACGACTGCAATAACATGAAAACTATAAATGATATTTGCAACCATGCATACCGCATTTCCAAACCTGTACCAATAAATATACCGATCTATCCTATTTTTGTTAAATCTCTTTATGCCACAAATTATTCACCAAAACAAAGTGCAACTGTAATGCTTTAAAATGATGCATAAACGATTGTCCTGGCATAAAAACTGTCAATGTTATTTGCAACCATATGGGAACCTCAAATCACAGCAAACTACCGCCTTTTTAAACCTGGGAAAATAATTCTACCGATCTATCCAATTGGCCATTTTCTAAAAATACATTATGCAATAAATTATATACCAAAACAAATGGCAATTTTAATGCTTTAAAATGGTGCATAAACGACTGTCCTAGCACGAAAACTGCCAAAGTTAATTGCAACCATAGCGGAACCTCAGATTACTGCGTTTGTTATACATAGAACAATAATTATACCGATCTATCAAATTGACCAATTTCTAAAAATACACATTATGCTACAAATGATATACCATATTAAAGTGTAATCATAATGCTCTAAAATGATTCATAAATGACTGTCATAGCGTGAAAACTGTCAATGTTATTCACAACCTTATCGGAACCTCAAATCACTGCGTTTTGAAAGCTGTCCAATCTATCCAATTGGCCATTTTCTAAAATAATATTATGCAATAAATTATATACAAAACAAATGGCAACTATAATGCAATAAAAAGATATATAAACGACTGCAATAAGATGAAAACTATAAATGATATTTGCAAACATATCGGAGCCTTAAATTACCGCATTTCCAAACCTGTACCAATAAATATACCGATCTATCCAATTTTTGTAAAAATTCATTATGCCACAAATTGTACACCAAAACAAAGTGCATCTGTAATGCTTTAAAATGATGCATAAACGATTGTCCTGGCATGAAAACTGTCAAGTTATTTGCAAACCATATCGGAACCTCAAATCACAGCGTTTTTAAACATAGAACAACAAAATATCCAATTACCATCTATTTAGACCATTTTTTAGACGAACACATTACTGTCAAAAAGTGCAATCATAATGCTTTCAAATGATGCATAAATGACTGTCATAGCGTGAAAACTGTCAATGTTATTTGCAGCCATATCGGAACCTTAAAATACCGCGTTTTTAAAGCTGTGAAAATAATTCTACCGATCTATCCAATTAGCCATTTTCTAAAAATATATTATGCAACAAATTATATACCAAAACAAATGGCAACTATAATACAATAAAAAGATATATAAACGAAGTTCAACTGTAATGCTTTAAAATGATGCATAAACGATTGTCCTGGCATGAAAACTGTCAATGTAATTTGCAACCATATCGGAACCTCAAATCACAGCGGTTTTAAACATAGAACAACAATTCTACCGATCCTTCAAATTGACCATTTTTTAGACGAACACATTATGCCACAAATGATATACCAAATTAAAGTGCAATCATAATGCTTTAAAATGATGCATAAATGACTGTCATAGCATGAAAACTGTCAAAGTTATTCAAAACCATATCGGAACTTCAAATTACCGCCTGGGAAAATATTCTACCGATCTATCCAATGGCCATTTTCTAAAAATACATTATGCAATAAATTATATACCAAAACAAATGGCAATTTTAATGCTTTAAAATGGTGCATAAACGACTGTCCTAGCACGAAAACTGTCAAAGTTAATTGCAACCATATCGGAACCTCAGATTACTGCATTTGTTATACATAGAACAATAATTCTACCGATCTATCAAGTTGACCAATTTGTAAAAACACACATTATGCTACAAATGATATACCATATTAAAGTGCAATCATAATGCTTTAAAATGATGTCTAAATGACTATCATAGCGTTTTTAAAGCTTAAAATAGTTCTACCGATCTATCCAATTGGCCATTTTCTAAAAATATATTATGCACACAAATTACATACCAAAACAAATGGCAACTAAAATGCAATAAAAAGATATATAAACGACTGCAATAACATGAAAACTATAAATGATATTTGCAACCATATCGGAGTCTTAAATTACCGCATTTCCAAAACCTGTACCAATAAATATACCGATCTATCCAATTTTTGTAAAAATTCGTTATACCACAAATTGTACACCAAAATAAAGTGCAACTGTAATGCTTTAAAATGATGCATAAACGATTGTCCTGGCATAAAAACTGTCAAAGTTAATTGCAGCCATATCGAAACCTCAAATCACAGTGTTTTTAAACATATTTTAAACAAATTGACCATTTTTTGGACGAACACATTATGCCACAAATGATATACCAAATTATAGTGTAACCATAATGCTTTAAAATGATGCATAAATGACTGTCATAGCTGGTCAGGTCAGGCTTGTCAGGAAAATAATTCTACCGATCTATCCAATTGGCCATTTTCTAAAAATACATTATTATACACCAAACAAATGGCAATTTTAATGCTTTAAAATGGTGTATAAACGACTGTCCTAGCACGAAAACTGCCAAAGTTAATTGCAACCATATGGGAACCTCAGATTACTGCGTTTATTAAACATAGAACAATAATTCTACCGATCTATCAAATTGACCAATTTGTAAAAACACACATTATGCTACATATGATATACCATATTAAAGTGCAATCATAATGCTTTAAAATGATGCCTAAATGACTGTCATAGCATGAAAACTGTCAATGTTATTTGCAGCCATATCGGAACCTTAAAATACCGCGTTTTTAAAGCTGTGAAAATAATTCTACCGATCTATCCAATTAGCCATTTTCTAAAAATATATTATGCAATAAATTATATACCAAAACAAATGGCAACTATAATGCAATAAAAAGATATATAAACGACTGCAATAACATGAAAACTATAAATGATATTTGCAACCATATCGGAGCCTTAAATTACCGCATTTCTAAATCTGTACCAATAAATACACCGATCTATCCTATTTTTGTAAAAACTCATTATGCCACAAATTATACACCAAACAAAGTTCAACTGTAATGCTTTAAAATGATGCATAAACGATTGTCCTGGCATGAAAGCTGTCAATGTTATTTGCAACCATATGGGAACCTCAAATCACAGCGTTTTTAAACATAGAACAACAATTCTACCACATTACCTTTCAATGACCATTTTTTGACGAACACATTATGCCACAAATGATATACCAAATTAAGGTGCAATCATAATGCTTTAAAGTGATGCATAAATGACTGTCATAGCATGAAAACTGTCAAAGTTATTCACAACCATATCGGAACTTAAAATACCGCGTTTTTAAAGCTGTGAAAATAATTCAAACCGATCTATCCAATTGGTCATTTTCTAAAAATACATTATGCAATAAATTTATATACCAAAACAAATGGCAATTTTAATGCTTTAAAATGGTGCATGTCCTAGCACGAAAACTGCCAAAGTTAATTGCAACCATATCGGAACCTCAGATTACTGCGTTTATTAAACATAGAACAACAATTCTACCGATCCTTCAAATTGACCATTTTTTAGACGAACACATTATGCTACAAATGATATACCATATTAAAGTGCAATCATGATGCTTTAAAATGATTCATAAATGACAGTCGTAGCGTGAAAACTGTCAATGTTATTTGCAGCCATATCGGAACCTCAAACTACCGCCTTCTTAAACCTGGGAAAGTAATTCTACCGATCTATCCAATTGGCTATTTTCTAAAAATACATTATGCAATAAATTATATACCAAAATTTTAATGCTTTAAAATGGTGCATAAACGACTGTCCTAGCACGAAAACTGCCAAAGTTAATTGCAACCATAGCGGAACCTCAGATTACTGCGTTTATTATACATAGAAACAATAATTATACCGATCTATCAAATTGAATAATTTCTAAAAATACACATTATGCTACAAATGATATACCATATTGAAGTGCAATCATAATGCTTTAAAATGTTCAGAAATGACAGTCATAGCGTGAAAACTGTCAATGTTATTTGCAGCCATATCGGAACCTCAAAATACTGCGTTTTGAAAGCTGTGAAAATAATTCTACCAATCTATCCAATTGGCCATTTTCTAAAAATATATTATGCAATAAATTATATACCAAAACAAATGGCAACTATAATGCAATAAAAAGATATATAAACGACTGCAATAAGATGAAAACTATAAATGATAGCCTTAAATTACCGCATTTCCAAACCTGTACCAATAAATATACCGATCTATCCAATTTTTAAAAATTCATTATGCCACAAATTATACACCAAAACAAAGTGCAACTGTAATGCTTTAAAATGATGCATAAACGATTGTTCTGGCATGAAAACTGTCAAAGTTATTTGCAACCATATCGGAACCTCAAATCACAGCGTTTTTAAACATAGAACAACAATTCTACCGATCCTTCAAATTGACCATTTTTTAGACGAACACATTATGCCACAAATGATATACCAAATTAAAGTGCAATCATAATGCTTTAAAATGATGCATAAATGACTGTCATAGCATGAAAACTGTCAAAGTTATTCACAACCATATCGGAACTTCAAATTACCGCCTTTTAAACCTGGGAAAATAATTCTACCGATCTATCCAACTGGCCATTTTCTAAAAATACATTATGCAATAAATTATATACCAAAACAAATGGCAATTTTAATGCTTTAAAATGGTGCATAAACGACTGTCCTAGCACGAAAACTGCCAAAGTTAATTGCAACCATAGCGGAACCTCAGATTACTGCGTTTGTTATACATAGAACAATAATTATACCGATCTATCAAATTGACCAATTTGTAAAAACACACATTATGCTACAAATGATATACCATATTAAAGTGCAATCATAATGCTTTAAAATGATGCCTTAATGACTGTCATAGCGTGAAAACTGTCAATGTTATTTGTAGCCATATCGGAACCTTAAAATACCGCGTTTTTAAAGCTGTGAAAATAATTCTACCGATCTATCCAATTGGCCATTTTCTAAAAATATATTATGCAATAAATTATATACCAAAACAAATGGCAACTATAATGCAATAAAAAGATATATAAACGACTGCAATAACATGAAAACTATAAATGATATTTGCAACCATATCGGAGCCTTAAATTACCGCATTTCTAAACCTGTACCAATAAATATACCGATCTATCCAATTTTTGTAAAAATTCATTATGCCACAAATTATACACCAAAACAAAGTGCAACTGTAATGCTTTAAAATGATGCATAAACGATTGTCCTGGCATGAAAACTGTCAAAGTTATTTGCAACCATATCGGAACCTCAAATCACAGCGTTTTTAAACATAGAACAACAATTCTACCGATCCTTTAAATTGACCATTTTTTAGACGAACACATTATGCCACAAATGATATACCAAATTAAAGTGCAATCATAATGCTTTAAAATGATGCATAAATGACTGTCATAGCATGAAAACTGTCAAAGTTATTCACAACCATATCGGAACCTTAAAATACCGCGTTTTTAAAGCTGTGAAAATAATTCTACCGATCTATCCAATTGGCCATTTTCTAAAAGATATTTGCAACCATATCGGAGCCTTAAATTACCGCATTTCCAAACCTGTACCAATGAATATACCGATCTATCCTTTTTTTGTAAAATTCATTATGCCACAAATTATACACCAAAACAAAGTGCAACTGTAATGCTTTAAAATGATGCATAAACGATTGTCCTGGCATGAAAACTGTCAATGTTATTTGCAACCATGAAAATGTTTCATAAATGACTGTCATAGCGTGAAAACTGTCAATGTTATTTGCAGCCATATCGGAACCTCAAACTACTGCGTTTTGAAAGCTGTCCAATCTATCCAATGGCAACTATAATGCAATAAAAAGATATATAAACGACTGCAATAACATGAAAACTATAAATGATATTTGCAACCATATCGGAGCCTTAAATTACCGCATTTCTAAACCTGTACCAATAATATACCGATCTATCCTATTTTTGTAAAAACTCATTATGCCACAAATTATACACCAACTGTAATGCTTTAAAATGATGCATAAACGATTGCCAATAAATATACCGATCTATCCTATTTTTGTAAAAACTCAATAAATATACCGATCTATCCTATTTTTGTAAACTCATTATGCCACAAATTATACACCAACTGTAATGCTTTAAAATGATGCATAAACGATTGTCCTGGCATGGAAACTGTCAATGTTATTTGCAACCATATGGGACCTCAAATCACAGCGTTTTTAAACATAGAACAACAATTCTACCGATCCTTCAAATTGACCATTTTTTAGACGAACACATTATGCCACAAATGATATACCAAATTAAAGTGCAATCATAATGCTTTAAAATGATGCATAAATGACTGTCATAGCATGAAAACTGTCAAAGTTATTCACAACCATATCGGAACCTCAAACTACCGCCTTCTTAAACCTGGGAAAGTAATTCTACCGATCTATCCAATTGGCCATTTTCTAAAAATATATATATGCAATAAATTATATACCAAAACAAATGGCAATTTTAATGCTTTAAAATGGTGCATAAACGACTGTACTGCAACCATAGCGGAACCTCAGATTACTGCGTTTGTTATACATAGAACAATAATTATACCGATCTATCAAATTGACCAATTTCTAAAAATACACATTATGCTACAAATGATATACCATATTAAAGTGTAATCATAATGCTCTAAAATGATTCATAAATGACTGTCATAGCGGGAAAACTGTCAATGTTATTTGCAGCCATATCGGAACCTCAAACTACTGCGTTTTGAAAGCTGTCCAATCTATCCAATTGGCCATTTTCTAAAAATACATTATGCAATAAATTATATACCAAAACAAATGGCAACTATAATGCAATAAAAAGATATATAAACGACTGCAATAACATGAAAACTATAAATGATATTTGCAACCATATCGGAGCCTTAAATTACCGCATTTCCAAACCTGTACCAATAAATATACCGATCTATCCAATTTTTGTAAAAATTCATTATGCCACAAATTGTACACCAAAACAAAGTGCAACTATAATGCTATAAAATGATGCATAAACGATTGTCCTGGCATGAAAACTGTCAAAGTTATTTGCAACCAAATCGGAACCTCAAATCACAGCGTTTTTAAACATAGAACAACAATTCTACCGATCCTTCAAATTGACCATTTTTTAGACGAACACATTATGCCACAAATGATATACCAAATTAAAGTGCAATCATAATGCTTTAAAATGATGCATAAATGACTGTCATAGCATGAAAACTGTCAAAGTTATTCACAACCATATCGGAACCTCAAACTACCGCCTTCTTAAACCTGGGAAAATAATTCTACCGATCTATCCAATTGGCCATTTTCTAAAAATACATTATGCAATAAATTATATACCAAAACAAATGGCAATTTTAATGCTTTAAAATGGTGCATAAACGACTGTCCTAGCACGAAAACTGCCAAAGTTAATTGCAACCATATCGGAACCTCAGATTACTGCGTTTATTAATCATAGAACAATAATTCTACCGATCTATCAAATTGACCAATTTGTAAAAACACACATTATGCTACAAATGATATACCATATTAAAGTGCAATCATAATGCTTTAAAATGATGCCTAAATGACTGTCATAGCGTGAAAACTGTCAATGTTATTTGCAGCCATATCGGAACCTTAAATACCGCGTTTTTAAAGCTGTGAAAATAATTCTACCGATCTATCCAATTGGCCATTTTCTAAAAATACATTATGCAATAAATTATATACCAAAACAAATGGCAACTATAATGCAATAAAAAGATATATAAACGACTGCAATAACATGAAAACTATAAATGATATTTGCAACCATATCGGAGCCTTAAATTACCGCATTTCTAAACCTGTACCAATAAATATACCGATCTATCCTATTTTTGTAAAAACTCAATTTGCCACAAATTATACACCAACTGTAATGCTTTAAATGATGTATAAACGATTGCCCTGGCATGAAAACTGTCAAAGTTATTTGCAACCATATCGGAACCTCAAATCACAGCGTTTTTAAAAATAGAACAACAATTCTACCGATCCTTCAAATTGACCATTTTTTAGACGAACACATTATGCCACAAATGATATACCAAATTAAAGTGCAATCATAATGCTTTAAAATGATGCATAAATGACTGTCATAGCATGAAAACTGTCAAAGTTATTCACAACCATATCGGACCTTAAAACACCGCGTTTTTTAAAGCTGTGAAAATAATTCTACCGATCTATCCAATTGGCCATTTTCTAGAAATACATTATGCAATAAATTATATACCAAAACAAATTGCAATTTTAAATTTGCATGAAAACTGTCAAAGTTATTCACAACCATATCGGAACCTTAAGATACCGCGTTTTAAAGCTGTGAAAATAATTCTACCGATCTATCCAATTGGCCATTTTCTAAAAATACATTATGCAATAAATTATATACCAAAACAAATTGCAATTTTAATGCTTTAAAATGGTGCATAAACGACTGTCCTAGCACGAAAACTGCCAAAGTTAATTGCAACCATATCGGAACCTCAGATTACTGCGTTTATTAAACATAGAACAATAATTCTACCGATCTATCAAATTGACCAATTTCTAAAAATACACATTATGCTACAAATGATATACCATATTAAAGTGCAATCATAATGCTTTAAAATGATTCATAAATGACTGTCATAGCGTGAAAACTGTCAATGTTATTTGCAGCCATATCGGAACCTCAAACTACCGCATTTTTAAAGCTGTGAAAATAATTCTACCCATCTATCCAATAAAGTATATATATTCTGGGACCTCGTAAGATTCTAAGACGATCTAACCATGTCCGTCTGTCTGTTGTTGGCACGATAGCGTCCACAAAATAAGAGATATTGAGATGAAATTTTTCCCAAAATATATTTTATTGATCAGAAATGTTTGGTATTGAAAATGGGCAAAATCGGTCAACGATTTCACACATAGCCCCCATACAAATGTACCCCCCTGAATATTGTATAAATAGCTTCAAATATTCACAAATTCGTTGTTTACGAAGCAAATACCGCAAAATTTCGCCAGGTCAGTTTTTTGACGTCTGCAAAATAATTCTTCATTATGGCGGACATAGGACCATAATTGGCCCTACCCCCCATATAAGGTCCCCTTTAGAAAATGACTAAATAGTTGATTACTGGCTTTAAAATGGGAATATAGATGAAATTCGACACACATAAGTTTCATGCATGCCAATATCTCTCAACCAAATTTTATGTATATCAGTCCATAATTGACCCTACCCCCCATATAACGTCCCCTTCAGAAAATGACTTTAACGCTCATTACTCTCTTAAAAATGAAATTTGACATAAGTAAGTTTCTTACCAGCCAAAAAATCTTTATAAAATTTTATGTGGATCGGTCCATAATTGACCTACCCCCAATATAAGGTCCCCTTTAGAAAATGACTTTAACGCTCATTACTGGCTTAAAAATGGGAATATAGCGATGAAATTCAACAAACATAAGTTTCATGTAAAACCAATATCTCTCAACCAAATTTTATGTACATCGGTCCATAATTGACCCTACCCCCCATATAACGTCCCCTTCAGAAAATTACTTTAACGCTTATTACTCGCATTAAAATACAAGTATAGCGATGAAATTTGACATAAGTAAGTTTCTTACTAGCCAAAACCTCTCTATGAAATTTATATGGATCGGTTCATAATTGACCCTACCCCCATATAACGTCCCCGTCAGAAAAATGACTTTAACGCTCATTACTGGCTTAAAAATGCGACTATAGCGATGAAATTTAACAGAAGTAAGTTTCATACTAGCCAAAATCTCTCTACTACATTTTATTTCGATCGGTTTCATAATTGACCCTACCCCCCATATAAGGTTCCCTTCAGAAAATGACTTTAACGCTCATTACTGGCTTAAGCAAACGAGTATAGCGATGAAATTTGACATAAATAAGTTTTCATACCAGCCAAACCTCTCTATGAAATTTTATGTGGATCGGCCCATAATTGACCCTACCACCCCATATAGGTCCCCTTCATAAAATTACTTTAACGCTCATTACTGGTTTCAAAATACGAGTACAGCGATGAAATTTTCACAGAACTAAGTTTTTCACAAGCCAACTCTACTAAATTTTATTTCGATCGGTTCATAATTGACCCTACCCCCTTCAGAAAATAACTTTAACGCTCATTACTGGCTTAAACAAACGAATATAGCGGTGAAATTTGATATAAGTAAGTGTCTTACCAGCCAAAAAATCTTTATGAAATTTTATGTGGATCGGTCCATAATTGACCCTACCCCTCATATAAAATCCCTCCATAAAATTACTATAACGCTCCTTACTGGCTTAAAAATACGACTATAGCGGTGAAATTTAACAGAAGTAAGTTTTATACTAGCCAAAATCTCTTTATCAAATTTCCCAGAAATAAGTTTTATACTAGGCAATATCTCTCCACCAAATTTTATGTGGATCGGTTCATAGTTGACCCTACCCCACATAAAATTTCTTTAATGCTCATTTCTGGCAAAATTTACCAAATTATATGTGGTTCGGTCCCATAATTAACCCTACCTCTCATATAAGGTCCCCTTCAGAAATCGAATTTAACGTTAGTTATGGGCGTAAAAATACGAATATAGCGAAGAAATTTGACATAAGTATCTTAGGAACCAAAATCTTTCCACAAAATTTTCATGTGGATCGGTTTATAATTGACCCATATATATAAGGTCTCCTCCATAAAAATACTTTAACGCTAATTACTGCCTTAAAAATACGAGTATAGCGATGAAATTTCACAGAAGTAAGTTTTTCACAAGCTAAAATCTCTTTACCAAATTTTATGAGGACAGGCCTTAATTGACCCTACCCCCAACATAAGGTACTCATCAGAAGAATACATTAAGGCCCATTACTAGCTTAAAAATACGAGTATAGTAATAAAGTTCGACTGAATTAAGTTCCTTGCTAGTCAAAAACTCTTAACTTAATTTTATGTGGATCGAGCCTTAATTGACATACCCCCATATAATGTCCCCATCAAAAAATTAATTAAATAATCGATGGAGTTTTAAGAAAATAAGGAACTGAAATCTTCCTACAGACTTTTATGAGAATTGGTCATATATGTATGTATAAATAACCCTACTCCCTATAAAAATTAGCACTGTCAATAGTAAAACCCCCATTAATGAACCTCTTTCAAATGTTACCCTGATGTTTGATGGATAGATCGGTAGAATTATTTTCCCAGGTTTAAAAAGGCGGTAATTTGAAGTTCCGATATGGTTGTGAATAACTTTGACAGCTTTCATGCTATGACAGTCATTTATGCATCATTTTAAAGCATTATGATTGCACTTTAATTTGGTATATCATTTGTGGCATAATGTGTTCGTCTAAAAAATGGTCAATTTGAAGGATCGGTAGAATTATGTTCTATGTTTAAAAACGCTGTGATTCCGATATGGTTGCAAATAACTTTGACAGTTTTCATGCCAGGACAATCGTTTATGCATCATTTTAAAGCATTACAGTTGCACTTTGTTTTGGTGTACAATTTGTGGCATAATAAATTTTTACAAAAATTGGATAGATCGGTATATTTATTGGTACAGGTTGGAAATGCGGTTATTTAAGGCTCCGATATGGTTGCAAATATCTTTTATAGTTTTCCTGTTATAGCAGGCGTTTATATATCTTTTTATTGCATTATAGTTGCCATTTGTTTTGGTATATAATTTGTTGCATAATATATTTTTAGAAAATGGCTAATTGGATAGATCGGTAGAATTATTTTCACAGCTTTAAAAACGCGGTATTTTGAGGTTCCGATATGGCTGCAAATAATATTGACAGTTTTCACGCTATGACAGTCATTTATGAATCATTTTAAAGCATTATGATTGCACTTTAATATGGTATATCATTTGTAGCATAATGTGTATTTTTAGAAATTGGTCAATTTGATAGATCGGTATAATTATTGTTCTATGTATAACAAACGCAGTAATCTGAGGTTCCGCTATGGTTGCAATTAACTTTGGCAGTTTTCGTGCTAGGACAGTAGTTTATACACCATTTTAAAGCATTAAAATTGGCATTTGTTTTGATATATAATTTATTGCATAATGTATTTTTAGAAAATGGCCAATTGGATAGATCGGTAGAATTATTTTCCCAAGTTTAAGAAGGCGGTAGTTTGAGGTTCCGATATGGTTGTGAATAACTTTGACAGTTTTCATGCTATGACAGTCATTTATGCATCATTTTAAAGCATTATGATTGCACTTTAATTTGGTATATCATTTGTGGCATAATGTGTTCGTCTAAAAAATGGTCAATTTGAAGGATCGGTAGAATTGTTGTTCTATGTTAAAAACGCTGTGATTTGAGGTTCCCATATGGTTGCAAATTACATTTGACAGTTTTCATGCCTGGACAATCGTTTATGCATCATTTTAAGCATTACAGTTGAACTTTGTTTTGGTGTATAATTTGTGGCATAATGAGTTTTACAAAAATAGGATAGAATGGTATATTTATTGGTACAGGTTTAGAAATGCGGTAATTTAAGGCTCCGATATGGTTGCAAATATCTTTTATAGTTTTCATGTTATTGCAGTCGTTTATATATCTTTTTATTGCATTATAGTTGCCATTTGTTTTGGTATATAATTTGTTGCATAATATATTTTTAGAAAATGGCCAATTGGATAGATCGGTAGAATTATTTTCACAGCTTTAAAAACGCGGTAGTTTGAGGTTCCAATATGGCTGCAAATAACATTGACAGTTTTCACGCTATGACAGTCATTTATAAATCATTTTAAAGCATTATGATTGCACTTTAATATGGTATATCATTTGTAGCATAATGTGTATTTTTAGAAATTGGTCAATTTGATAGATCGGTAGAATTATTGTTCTATGTTTAATAAACGCAGTAATCTGAGGTTCCGATATGGTTGCAATTAACTTTGGCAGTTTTCGTGCTAGGACAGTCGTTTATGCACCATTTTATAGCATTAAAATTGCCATTTGTTTTGGTATAAAATTTAGTGCATAATGTAGCTTTAGAAAATGGCCAATTGGATAGATCGGTAGAATTATTTTCCCAGGTTTAAAAAGGCGGTAATTTGAGGTTCCGATATGGTTGTGAATAACTTTGACAGTTTTCATGCTATGACAGTCATTTATGCATCATTTTAAAGCATTGTGATTGCACTTTAATTTGGTATATCATTTGTGGCATAATGTCTTCGTCTAAAAAATGGTCAATTTGAAGGATCGGTAGAATTGTTGTTCTATGTTTAAAAACGCTATGATTTGAGGTTCCGATATGGTTGTAAATAACTTTGACAGTTTTCATGCCAGGACAATGCATCATTTTAAAGCATTACTGTTGCACTTTGTTTTGGTGTACAATTTGTGGCATAATGAGTTTTACAAAAATTGGATAGATCGGTATATTTATTGGTACAGGTTTGGAAATGCGGTAATTTAAGGCTCCGATATGGTTGCAAATATCTTTTATACTTTTCATGTTATAGCAGTCGTTTATATATCTTTTTATCGCATTATAGTTGCCATTTGTTTTGGTATATAATTTATTGCATAATATATTTTTAGAAAATGGCCAATTGGATAGATCGGTAGAATTATTTTCACAGCTTTCAAAACGCGGTAGTTTGAGGTTCCGATATGGCTGCAAATAACATTGACAGTTTTCACGCTATGACAGTCATTTATGAATCATTTTAAAGCATTATGATTGCACTTCAATATGGTATATCATTTGTAGCATAATGTGTATTTTTAGAAATTATTCATAATGCATAATGTATTTTTAGAAAATGGCCAATTGGATGGATCGGTAGAATTAGTTTCCCAGGTTTAAGAAGGCGGTAGTTTGAGGTTCCGATATGGTTGTGAATAACATTGACAGTTTTCATGCTATGACAGTCATTTATGCATCATTTTAAAGCATTATGATTGCACTTTAATTTTTTAAGGCTCCGATATGGTTGCAAATATCATTTATAGTTTTCATGTTATTGCAGTCGTTTATATATCTTTTTATTGCATTATAGTTGCCATTTGTTTTGGTATATAATTTATTGCATAATATATTTTTAGAAAATGGCCAATTGGATAGATCGGTAGAACTATTTTCACAGCTTTAAAAATGCGATAATTTGAGGTTCCGATATGACTGCAAATAACATTGACAGTTTTCACGCTATTAGTCATTCAGACATCATTTTAAAGCATTATGATTGCACTTTAATATGGTATATCATTTGTAGCATAATGTGTGTTTTTACAAATTGGTCAACTTGATAGATCGGTAGAATTATTGTTCTATGTATCAAATGCAGTAATCTGAGGTTCCGATATGGCTGAAATTAACTTTGGCAGTTTTCGTGCTAGGACAGTCGTTTATGCACCATTTTAAAGCATTAAAATTGCCATTTGTTTTGGTATATTATTTATTGCATAATGTATTTTTAGAAAATGGCCAATTGGATAGATCGGTAGTATTATTTTCCCAGGTTTAAAAAGGCGTTAATTTGAGGTTCCGATATGGTTGTGAATAACTTTGACAGTTTTCGTGCTATGACAATCATTTATGCATCATTTTAGAGCATTATGATTGCACTTTATACTGGTATATCATTTGTGGCATAATGTGTTCGTCTAAAAAATGGTCAATTTAATGGATCGGTAGAATTGTTGTTCTATGTTTAAAAACGCTGTGATTTGAGGTTCCGATATGGTTGCAAATAACTTTGACAGTTTTTATGCCAGGACAATCGTTTATGCATCATTTTAAAGCATTACAGTTGCACTTTGTTTTGGTGTATAATTTGTGGCATAATGAGTTTTTACACAAAAATAGGATAGATCGGTATATTATTGGTATAGTTTTAGAAATGCGGTAATTTAAGGTTCCGATATGGTTGCAAATATCATTTATAGTTTTCATTTTATTGCGGTCGTTTATATATCTTTTTATTGCATTATAGTTGCCATTTGTTTTGGTATATAATTTATTGCATAATGTATTTTTAGAAAATGGCCAATTGGATAGATCGGTAGAATTATTTTCACAGCTTTAAAAACGCGGTAATTTGAGGTTCCCATATGGTTGCAAATAACTTTGACAGTTTTCATGCCTTAACAATCGTTTATGCATCATTTTAAAGCATTACAGTTGCACTTTGTTTTGGTGTACAATTTGTGGCATAATGAATTTTTACAAAAATTGGATAGATCGGTATATTTATTGGTACAGGTTTAAAAATGCGGTAATTTAAGGCTCCGATATGGTTGCAAATATCTTTTATAGTTTTCATGTTATAGCAGTCCTTTATATATCTTTTTATTGCATTATAGTTGCCACTTGTTTTGGTATATAATTTATTGCATAATATACTTTTAGAAAATGGCCAATTGGATAGAGCGGTAGAATTATTTTCACAGCTTTAAAAACGCGGTATTTTAAGGTTCCGAAATGGCTACTGAAGTTATTTTATTTTATAAAAAGGTTTATTTTATAAAAAAGGTTTATTTATTTTAATAACTTCTTTGTACAAAATTTATTTGTTGAATAAAAAAATATAAAACTTGATTTAAAAACATAATAACATAAAGTAAATAATACAAGTTTTTAAAAGAAATAGAAGTATGTAGTGATACACTACATTACTCCCCACCAGTAATAGAAATTAAAAGAAAAATAACTTATTATTGAATGTGGAAGGTTGTGTTAGGTTTATTATTTGATAGTTGTGTTGATTTGTCAATATGTGCTGGTTTTAGTAGATCAATTGAGTGAGTTTTAATAACATTACCACATTGGATATTAAAAGTGTTTTTATTTTTTTGAATAACTTTAAAGGGTCCTTCGTAAGGGCATTCTAAACTGTTCGGTCTAAGTATTTTAACAAAAACATATTCACAATTCCAAAGATCTTTAGGTATAAAACAATTATTACTATTACTATGATGAATAACTTTGCTTTGAACTGTATTAAAATGTGATCTTAATTTTGGAGTAGTTCATCAAAAGGTGGAATATTATTATTTTTAACTACCATATCACCAGGTAGTCTCAATGTTTGACCATAAACTAATTCAGAAGGACAACATTTGAGTTCTTCCTTTATGGTTGATCGAATTCCCATCAAAATAATGGGTAATTGTTCAGACCAATTTTTCACATTGTTACTAGATTTAAAAGCAGTTTTTAATTGTCGATGAAAGCGTTCAATCATTCCATTCGCTTGCGGGTGATAACTGGATGTATGGATTTTATGTGTTCCTAAAAGCTTCGTTAAATCGTTAAATAATTTAGATGTAAATTGTGTTCCTTGGTCAACCGTAATTTTAAGTGGAACGCCAAATCTAGGGATATAATTGTATGCGAAAGTGTTTACTATTGTTTGGGCTGTAATGTCTTTAATTGGGTATGCTTCTGGCCATCTAGTGAATCTGTCAATTATTGTCAAAATATATTTATTTCCATTTGACACTGGAAAAGGTCCGACGATGTCCATGTGTATGTGTTCGAACCTTGCTTGGGGAATATTTATTTTCTCAACGTCAGATTTGGTATATCTTTGGATCTTTGATTTTTGACAATCAATGCAATTAGAAGCCATAAAATTTATATCTTTTCGCATTGATGGCCAAAAATATTTACTTTGTATCAGTTTTCGTGTTGCACGAATTCCTGGGTGTGATATAGAATGTAAATTATGAAAAACTGTTTTTTTTTAAAGAGAGTGGAACAAAAGGACGATTAGTTTTATCTAAAATATCACACCATATTTTAAAATTATGTGATGGAATATCAACTTCTTTCAAATTATTTTTCGTTTTCTTATCACTTATAAGATTTTTTAATTCCTCATCTCCTTGTTGTTCTTTATAAAGTATTTCAAGGTTAATATTTTGGTTAGAAAAAGCAAAGATTTCAGGCGGTCTAGAAAGTGTATCGGCTACAATATTATCCTTTCCATTTATAAAACATATATTTGAAGTAAATTGGGCTATGTATTCTAAATGACGTGTTTGTCGTGGTGATCTTTCAACTTTAGAATCCAACACATATGTAAGGGGTTTGTGATCTGTTAGAATTGAAAATTCTCTTCCCTCTAAGAAGTGTCTAAAGTGTTTTACGGATGAATAAATTGCTAAAAGTTCTCTGTCAAATGTAGAATATTTGCACTCAGTTGGAGTTAATTTTCTAGAAAAATATGCAAGTGGTTCAACTTTATTGTTTTTACGTTGTTGTAAAACAGCTCCAATGGCTAAATTAGAAGCATCTACAGCTAAAGTTAGGTAAGCGTTTTTATCAAAATGAGTAAGTAAAGTTTTCTCGGAAAATTTAACTTTCAGTAAATCAAAAGCTTTTTCAGCATCAACATTCCATACTAGTTCTTTGCTTTTCGTTTTAGAAGCTTTGGTTATTATTTCATGAAGAGGCGAAAGAAACTTGGCAACCATTGGTACATATCGATGATAATAGTTTATCATTCCAATAAATTTTTGTAGTTTTGTTATCGAATTTGGTTTCTGATATGAAAGGATTGCATTAATTCTTGCATTGGATGTTTTATACTCCGAAATCATAACCTAAAAATCGATACCTAAAAATTCGAGACTTGATACTCCAAAAATGCACTTTGATGATTTGATATTGAGACCATATTCGTCAAGTCGTTGGAAAACTAGTTTAAGATGTTTCAAGTGTTGTTCTTCATTTTCGCTAGCAATTAACACATCGTCTATATAAGTGAATACAAAATCTATATCAAAGAAAACTTCATCGATAAATCTTTGGAATGTTTGTGCACTGTTTCTAAGACCGAAAGGCATTCAAACATCCCAAAAGGTGTAGTAATGGCTGTTTTATGAATATCATCTGCAGCCATGGGAATTTGGTGATATGCTTTTACTAAATCAATTTTTGAGAAGATTCTCTTACCTCTAAAATCTGTTGTTAGATCTTGAATATGAGGTAAAGGATATCTATCTGGTATTGTAATGCAGTTTAATCTACGATAATCCCCACAAGGTCTCCAATCGTTAGGTTCCTTTTTTGGAACGAGATGAGGGGGGAAGATATATATGAATGTGATGTTCTACAAATACCAGATTCTACCAAAAATTTGAATTCGGATTTTGCGATTTTAAATTTTAAAGGATCTAATCTGCGAGGTTTTGAAAAAGGAGGATTTCCTTTAATTTCAATTCTGTGAACTGTATTATGTTTAATTGGTTTCGAATAATCTGGTTCAGCAGTAATTGAAGGAAATTCTGTTAAAAGTTTCAAGTAAATGTCCTTAATTGGTAAGATTTTAAGTGAATGTATTTCTGAAATTCCTAATGAAGCAATAGTAGAAATATTTGTATTTGAATCTTTAATTAGTTTATTTTTTATATCTATAATAATACCGAATTTTTCAAAAAAATCGGCTCCTAATATAGGATGAGAAATATCAGCTAAAATGAAAATGAATTCGAAAGTTCGATGAAGACCTAAATCAAGTATCAATGATTTTGTTCCATATGTATTAATAATAGAACCGTTAGCTGCAGATAGTACTATATCTGAATTGTTTTTGAATTTACTATATTTAGATGCAGGAATTACCGAGACTGCTGCACCGGTATCAATTAAAAATCTTAAATTATTATGTTTATCAAAATAAAAGAGGCGACGTGATTGTTCATTTTGGGTCCCTTTATTTGTCGCTGCAATATTGGGATAATTTAGTTTAAATTTTTGGTGTTATTCTCAACGAAATTGCAAGGAGAAATGCATTTTGAAGCTTTGTTGCCAAATTTCTTATGGTACCAACAAAAGTTAAGATTTTTATAATTTCTTTGATTTCTATTTTTGCTATTTCTATGATTCCTTATTTCCGATACTTCAAGAGATAATTTATCTATATTTTCTGCTAAACTTGAGGTAATTTTAATCAAATTATTGAAGAGATCTGAAGATAATGTGGAAGTAGATGTACTAACAGAAGATATTTGAGTTTTATTTGACAATTCATACATTTTATCAGCTAAGGCTAATTTATCAGTTAAACATGTTAAAGTCGATGCTGTAAGATGCATTTGAATAGTAGACGGAAGCTTTCGCATCCTCAATTTTGTTAAGAGATCATTATTTACCATCGAATTATTTATAGCAAGTTTCTTTAAATCATGGAAAAACTCATATGGTTTCCTATCTCCAATATAAGATTCGTTGAGAAGTTTTTCAAAACGAAGATCTTCACTCATAGAAAAACGTTGAAGTATAATTGTTTTAATATATTCATATTTATTTTCTAAAGGTGGCTTGTGAATAACATCTATCAATTTACTTAGAACTTCTTCAGATAATGAAATAACAACAAGTTGATATTTAGTTATGTCGTCTATAATGCCTTTAAAATTAAATGTTAATTCTGTTTGTATGAACCATGTTTCAGGACAAGAACTCCAAAATTGTGGTAATTTTATAGAAACTTGTGTTGGGTTATGGGTTTGAGTGTTTGTACTTGAAGTGCTATTAGAAAATGGAGTTGATTGAGCATCCTGAAATTCTGTATTATTTGTATTATTGTTTTGTGTTGTATCTTGTTCTCTCATTGATCGTGTAATAACCATTTTGAAAATATGTAATGAATTACTGGTGAAGGGTTTACAAACAAGAACTTGTTCTAAGTATATAATGTTTACTATAATTGTGATAAAATTACTATTTATAACAACAATTAAATATGTATATAAACAAACGTACTTATTTATTAATATATACCTAATATTTATTCTTTATTTTGTAGACTGAAGAGAAATTATTCAATTTAAGAAAATATCACTATTCTTAAATTGAATAATTTCTCTTGATAAACAATCTTGAATAGTTTGAGATCTTGAAGTTTAATGTTTGTTGAGTTATTAGATTCAAGTGACAAAGATTTGATATATTTATTTTTTATTTATTTTTTGATCCAAGTACCACATACATATATAATTATAAAGCTGGGTTATTCACAATTGAATTCTGAATTTGTAATGATTGCTTGAGAATATTGTTATTTAATTTATATATTTTTGCATCTATTTAATTTTTGCGTTAATTTATTTTGTTTTTAATATTGGTTCGCTTTTTATATTTCATATAATTATTTGCAGGATCGCCAATGAAGTTATTTTATTTTATAAAAAGGTTAATTTTATAAAAAAGGTTTATTTATTTTAATAACTTCTTTGTACAAAATTTATTTGTTGAATCAAAAATTATAAAGACAAGTTTGAAAATAAAAAGATATAAAACTTGATTTAAAAACATAATAACATAAAGTAAATAATACAAGTTTTTAAAAGAAATAGAAGAATGTAGTGATACACTACAGCTACAAATAACATTGACGGTTTTCACGCTATGACAGTCATTTAGGCATCATTTTAAAGCATTATGATTGCACTTTAATATGGTATATCATTTGTAGCATAATGTGTGTTTT
>NC_060954.1:24863024-24885453 GCF_022045245.1 Lucilia cuprina
TGGATAGATCGGTAGAATTATTTTCACAGCTTTAAAAACGCGGTAATTTGAGGTTCCAATATGGCTGCAAATAACATTGACAGTTTTCACGCTATGACAGTCATTTATAAATCATTTTAAAGCATTAATGCTACATTAATATGGTATATCATTTGTAGCATAATATGTATTTTTAGAAATTGGTCAATTTAATAGATCGGTAGAATTATTGTTCTATGTTTAATAAACGCAGTAAATAGATCGGTAGAATTATTTTCCCAGGTTTAAAAAGGCGGTAATTTGAGGTTCCGATATGGTTGTGAATAACATTGACAGTTTTCATGCTATGACAGTCATTTATGCATCATTTTAAAGCATTATGATTGCACTTTAATTTGGTATATCATTTGTGGCATAATGTGTTCATCTAAAAAATGGTCAATTTGAAGGATCGGTAGAATTGTTGTTCTATGTTTAAAAACGCTGTGATTTGAGGTTCCCATATGGTTGCAAATAAAATGGACAGTTTTCATGCCAGGACAATCGTTTATGCATCATTTTAAAGCATTACAGTTGAACTTTGTTTTGGTGTATAATTTGTGGCATAATGAGTTTTACAAAAATAGAATAGATCGGTATATTTATTGGTACAGGTTTAGAAATGCGGTAATTTAAGGCTCCGATATGGTTGCAAATATCTTTTATATCTTTCAAGTTATTGCAGTCGTTTATATATTTTTTTATGGCATTATAGTTACCATTTGTTTTGGTATATAATTTATTGCATAATATATTTTTAGAAAATGGCCAATTGGATAGATCGGTAGAATTATTTTCACAGCTTTAAAAACGCGGTAGTTTGAGATTCCAATATGGCTGCAAATAACATTGACAGTTTTCACGCTATGACGGTCATTTATAAATCATTTTAAAGCATTATGATTGCACTTTAATATGTTATATCATTTGTAGCATAATGTGTATTTTTAGAAATTGGTCAATTTGATAGATCGGTAGAATTATTGTTCTATGTTTAATAAACGCAGTAATCTGAGGTTCCGATATGGTTGCAATTAACTTTGGCAGTTTTCGTGCTAGGACAGTCGTTTATGCACCATTTTAAAGCATTAAAATTGCCATTTGTTTTGGTATAAAATTTAGTGCATAATGTAGTTTTAGAAAATGGCCAATTGGATAGATCGGTAGAATTATTTTCCCAAGTTTAAAAAGGCGGTAATTTGAGGTTCCGATATGGTTGTGAATAACTTTGACAGTTTTCATGCTATGACAGTCATTAATGCATCATTTTAAAGCATTATGATTACACTTTAATTTGGTATATCATTAATGTCTTCGTCTAAAAAATGGTCAATTTGAAGGATCGGTAGAATTGTTGTTCTATGTTTAAAAACGCTGTGATTTGAGGTTCCGATATGGTTGCAAATAACTTTGACAGTTTTCATGCCAGGAAAATCGTTTATGCATCATCTTAAAGCATTACAGTTGCACTTTGTTTTGGTGTACAATTTGTGGCATAATGATCGGTATATTTATTGGTACAGGTTTGGAAATGCGGTAATTTAAGGCTCCGATATGGTTACAAATATCTTTTACAGTTTTCATGTTATAGCGGTCGTTTATATATCTTTTTATTGCATTATAGTTGCCATTTGTTTTGGTATATAATTTGTTGCATAATATATTTTTAGAAAATGGCTAATTAGATAGATCGGTAGAATTATTTTCACAGCTTTAAAATCGCGGTATTCTAAGGTTCCGATATGGCTGCAAATAACATTGACAGTTTTCAAGCTATGGCAGTCATTTAGGCATCATTTTAAAGCATTATGATTGCACTTTAATATGGTATATCATTTGTAGCATAATGTGTGTTTTTACAAATTGGTCAATTTGATAGATCGGTAGAATTATTGTTCTATGTTTAATAAACGCAGTAATCTGAGGTTCCGATATGGTTGCAATTAACTTTGGCAATTTTCGTGCTAGGACAGTCGTTTATGCACCATTTTAAAGCATTAAAATTGCCATTTGTTTTGGTATATAATTTAGTGCATAATGTAAATTTAGAAAATGGCCAATTGGATAGATCGGTAGAATTATTTTCACAGGTTTAAAAAGGCGTTAATTTGAAGTTCCGATATGGTTGTGAATATCTTTGACAGTTTTCATGCTATGACAGTCATTTATGCATCATTTTAAAGCATTATGATTGCACTTTAATTTGGTATATCATTTGTGGCATAATGTGTTCGTCAAAAAAATTGTCAATTTGATGGATCGGTAAAATTGTTGTTCTATGTTTAAAAACGCTGTGATTTGAGGTTCCCATATGGTTGCAAATAACATTGGCAGTTTTTATGCCAGGACAACCGTTTATGAATCATTTTAAAGCATTACAGTTGCACTTTGTTTTTGTGTACAATTTGTGGCATAATGAGTTTTACAAAAATTGGATAGATCGGTATATTTATTAGTACAGGTTTGGAAATGCGGTAATTTAAGGCATCGATATGGTTGCAAATATCTTTTATAGTTTTCATGTTATTGCAGTCGTTTATATATCATTTTATTGCATTATAGTTGCCATTTGTTTTGGTATATAATTTGTTGCATAATATATTTTTAGAAAATGGCTAATTGGATAGATCGGTAGAATTATTTTCACAGCTTTGAAAACGCTGTGATTTGAGGTTCCGATATGGCTGCAAATAACATTGACAGTTTTCACGCTATGATAGTCATTTAGGCATCATTTTATAGCATTATGATTGCACTTTAATATGGTATATCATTTGTAGCATAATGTGTGTTTTTGCAAATTGGTCAATTTGATAGATCGGTAGAATTATTGTTCTATGTTTAATAAACGCAGTAATCTGAGGTTCCCATATGGTTGCAATTAACTTTGGCAGTTTTCGTGCTATGACAGTCGTTTATACACCATTTTAAAGCATTGAAATTGCCATTTGTTTTTGGTATAAAATTTAGTGCATAATGTAGCTTTAGAAAATGGCCAATTGGATAGATCGGTAGAATTATTTTCCCAGGTTTAAAAAGGCGATAATTTGAGGTTCCGATATGGTTGTGAATAAATTTGACAGTTTGCATGCTATGACAGTCATTTATGCATCATTTTAAAGCATTGTGATTGCACTTTAATTTGGTATATCATTTGTGGCATAATGTCTTCGTCTAAAAAATGGTCAATTTGAAGGATCGGTAAAATTTTTGTTCTATGTTTAAAAACGCTATGATTTGAGGTTCCGATATGGTTGCAAATAACTTTGACAGTTTTCATGCCAGGACAATCGTTTATGCATCATTTTAAAGCATTAATGTTGCACTTTGTTTTGGTGTACAATTTGTGGCATAATGAGTTTTACAAAAATTGGATAGATCGGTATATTTATTGGTACAGGTTTGGAAATGCGGTAATTTAAGGCTCCGATATGGTTGCAAATATCTTTTATAGTTTTCATGTTATAGCAGTCGTTTATATATCTTTTTATTGCACTATAGTTGCCATTTGTTTTGGTATATAATTTGTTACATAATATATTTTTAGAAAATGGCTAATTGGATACACCAAAACAAAGTTCAACTGTAATGCTTTAAAATGATGCATAAACGATTGTCCTGGCATGAAAACTGTCAATGTTATTTGCAACAATATGGGAACCTCAAATCACAGGGTTTTTAAACATAGAAAAACAATTCTACCGATCCTTCAAATTGACCATTTTTTAGACGAACACATTATGCCACAAATGATAAACCAAATTAAAGTGCAATAATTATGCTTTAAAATGATGCATAAATGACTGTCATAGCATGAAAACTGTCAAAGTTAATTGCAACCATATCGGAACCTCAAACTACCGCCTTCTTAAACCTGGGAAAATAATTCTACCGATCTATCCAATTGGCCATTTTCTAAAAATACATTATGCAATAAATTATATGCCAAAACAAATGGCAATTTTAATGCTTTGAAATGGTGCATAAACTGTCCTAGCACGAAAACTGCCAATGTTAGATTACTGCGTTTATTATACATAGAACAATAATTATACCGATCTATCAAATTGAATAATTTCTAAAAATACACATTATGCTACAAATGATATACCATATTGAAGTGCAATCATAATGCTTTAAAATGATTCATAAATGACCGTCATAGCGTGAAAACTGTCAAAGTTATTTGCAGCCATATTGGAACCTCAAACTACCGCGTTTTGAAAGCTGTGAAAATAATTCTACCGATCTATCCAATTGGCCATTTTCTAAAAATATTTTATGCAATAAATTATATACCAAAATAAATGGCAATTTTAATGCTTTAAAATGGTGTATAAACACGAAAGTTAATTGCAGCCATATAGGAACCTCAGATTACTGCATTTGATACATAGAACAATAATTTTACCGATCTATCAAGTTGACCAATTTGTAAAAACACACATTATGCTACAAATGATATACCATATTATAGTGCAATCATAATGCTTTAAAATGATGTCTAAATGACTATCATAGCGTGAAAATTGTCAGCGTTATTTGCAGTCATATCGGAACCTCAAATTACCGCATTTTTAAAGCTGTGAAAATAGTTCAACCGATCTATCCAATTGGCCATTTTCTAAAAATATATTATGCAATAAATTATATACCAAAACAAATGGCAACTATAATGCAATAAAAAGATATATAAACGACTGCAATAACATGAAAACTATTAATGATATTTGCAACCATATCGGAGCCTTAAATTACCGCATTTCTAAACCTGTGCCAATAAATATACCGATCTATCCAATTTTTTTAAAAATTCATTATGCCACAAATTATACACCAAAACAAAGTGCAACTGTAATGCTTTAAAATGATGCATAAACGATTGTTCTGGCATGAAAACTGTCAAAGTTACTTGCAACCATATCGGAACCTCAAATCACAGCGTTTTTAAACATTGAACAACAATTCTACCGATCCTTCAAATTGACCATTTTTTAGACGAACACATTATGCCACAAATGATATACCAAATTAAAGTGCAATCATAATGCTTTAAAATGATGCATAAATGACTGTCATAGCATGAAAACTGTCAAAGTTATTCACAACCATATCGGAACTTCAAATTACCGCCTTTTTAAGCCAGGGAAAATAATTCTACCGATCTATCCAACTGGCCATTTTCTAAAAATACATTATGCAATAAATTATATACCAAAACAAATGGCAATTTTAATGCTTTAAAATAGTGCATAAACGACTGTCCTAGCACGAAAACTGGCAAAGTTAATTGCAACCATATCGGAACCTCAGATTACTGCGTTTATTAAACATAGAACAATAATTCTACCGATCTATCAAATTGACCAATTTGTAAAAACACACATTATGCTACAAATGATATACCATATTAAAGTGCAATCATAATGCTTTAAAATGATGCCTTAATGACTGTCATAGCGTGAAAACTGTCAATGTTATTTGTAGCCATATCGGAATCTCAAAATACCGCGTTTTTAAAGCTGTGAAAATAATTCTACCGATCTATCCAATTAGCCATTTTCTAAAAATATATTATGCAAAAAATTATATACCAAAACAAATGGCAACTATAATGCAATAAAAAGATATATAAACGACTGCTATAACACGAAAACTACAAAAGATATTTGCAACCATATCGGAGCCTTAAATTACCGCATTTCCTAACCTGTACCAATGAATATACCGATCTATCCAATTTTTTTAAAAATTCATTATGCCACAAATTATACACCAAAACAAAGTGCAACTGTAATGCTTTAAAATGATGCATAAACGATTGTCCTGGCATGAAAACTTTCAAAGTTATTTGCAACCATATCAGAACCTCAAATCACAGCGTTTTTAAAGCTGTGAAAATAATTCTACCGATCTATCCGATTGGCCATTTTCTAAAAATATATTATGTAACAAATTATATACCAAAACAAATGGCAACTATAATGCAATAAAAAGATATATAAACGACTGCTATAACATGAAAACTATAAAAGATATTTGCAACCATATCGGAGCCTTAAATTACCGCATTTCCAAACCTGTACCAATAAATATACCGATCTATCCAATTTTTGTAAAAATTCATTATGCCACAAATTGTACACCAAAACAAAGCTCAACTTTAATGCTTTAAAATGATGCATAAACGATTGTCCTTGCATGAAAACTGTCAAAGTTATTTGCAACCATATCGGCACTTCAAATTACCGCCTTTTTAAACCTGGGAAAATAATTCTACCGATCTATCCAATTGGCCATTTTCTAAAAATACATTATGCAATAAATTATATACCAAAACAAATGGCAATTTTAATGCTTTAAAATGGTGCATAAACGACTGTCCTAGCACGAAAACTGCCAAAGTTAATTGCAGCCATATCGGAACCTCAGATTACTGCATTTGATACATAGAACAATAATTCTACCGATCTATCAAGTTGACCAATTTGTAAAAACACACATTATGCTACAATAATATACCATATTAAAGTGCAATCATAATGCTATAAAATGATGTCTAATGACTAACATAGCGCGAAAATTGTCAGTGTTATTTGCAGCCATATCGGAACCTTAAAATACCGCGTTTTTAAAGCTGTGAAAAAAATTCTACCGATCTATCCAATTAGCCATTTTCTAAAAATATATTATGTAACAAATTACATACCAAAACAAATGGCAACTATAATGCAATAAAAAGATATATAAACGACTGCTATAACATGAAAACTATAAAAGATATTTGCAACCATTTCCAAACCTGTACCAATAAATATACCGATCTATAAAAATATATTGTGCAACAAATTATATACCAATACAAATGGCAACTATAATGCAATAAAAAGATATATAAACGACTGCTATAACATGAAAACTATAAAAGATATTTGCAACCATATCGGAGCCTTAAATTACCGCATTTCCAAACCTGTACCAATAAATATACCGATCTATCCAATTTTTGTAAAAATTCATTATGCCATAAATTGTACACCAAAACAAAGAGCAACTGGCAATGCTTTAGAATGGTGCATAAACCACTGTCCTAGCACGAAAACTGCCAAAGTTAATTGCAACCATATCGGAACCTCAGATAGAACAATAATTCTACTTATCTATCAAATTGACCAATTTGCAAAAACACACCTTATGCTACAAATGATATACCATATTAAAGTGCAATCATAATGCTTTGAAATGATGCCTAAATGACTGTCATAGCGTGAAAACTGTCAATGTTATTTGCAGCCATATCGGAACCTTAAAATACCGCGTTTTTATAGCTGTGAAAATAATTCTACCGATCTATCCAATTAGCCATTTTCTAAAAATATATTATGTAACAAATTACTTATATATCAAAACAAATGGCAACTATAATGCAATAAAAAGTTATATAAACGACTGCTATAACATGAAAACAATAAAAGATATTTGCAACCATATCGGAGCCTTAAATTACCGCATTTCCAAACCTGTACCAATAAATATACCGATCTATCCAAATTTGTAAAAATTCATTATGCCACAAATTGTATACCAAAACAAAGTGCAACTGTAATGCTTTAAAATGATGCATAAACGATTGTCCTGGCATTGAAACTGTCAAAGTTATTTGCAACCATATCGGAACCTCAAATCACAGCGTTTTTAAACATAGAATAACAATTCTACCGATCCTTCAAATTGACCATTTTTTAGACGAACACATTATGCCACAAATGATATACCAAATTAAAGTGCAATCATAATGCTTTAAAATGATGCCTAAATGTCTGTCATAGCGTGAAAACTGTCAATGTTATTTGCAGCCATATCGGAACCTTAAAATACCGCATTTCCAAACCTGTACCAATAAATATACCGATCTATCCAATTTTTGTAAAAATTCATTATGCCACAAATTGTACACCAAAACAAAGTGCAACTGTAATGTTTTAAAATGATGCATAAACGATTGTCCTGTCATGAAAACTGTCAAAGTTATTTGCAACCATATCGGAACTTCAAATCACAGCGTTTTCAAAGTTGTGAAAATAATTCTACCTTTCTATCCAATTAGCCATTTTCTAAAAATATATTATGTAACAAATTATATACCAAAACAAATGGCAACTATAATGCAATAAAAAGATATATAAACGACTGCTATAACATGAAAACTATAAAAGATATTTGCAACCATATCGGAGCCTTAAATTACCGCATTTCCAAACCTGTACCAATAAATATACCGATCTATCCAATTTTTGTAAAAATTCATTATGCCACAAATTGTACACCAAAACAAAGTGCAACTGTAATGCTTTAAAATGATGCATAAACGATTGTCCTGGCATGAAAACTGTCAAAGTTATTTGCAACCATATCGGAGCCTCAAATCACAGCTTTTTTAAAATAGAACAACAATTCTACCGATCCTTCAAATTGACCATTTTTTTAGACGAACACATTATGCCACAAATGATATACCAAATTAAAGAGCAATCATAATGCTTTAAAATGATACATAAATGAAAAATGTCAAAGTTATTTACAACCATATCGGAACTTCAAATTACCGCCTTTTTAAACCTGGGAAAATAATTCTACCGATCTATCGAATTGGCCATTTTATAAAAATACATTATGCAATAAATTATATACCAAAACAAATGGCAATTTTAATGCTTTAAAATGGTGTATAAACGACTGTCCTAGCACGAAAACTGCCAAAGTTAATTGCAACCATATGGGAACCTCAGATTACTGCGTTTATTAAACATAGAACAATAATTCTACCGATCTATAAAATTGACCAATTTACAAAAACACACATTATGCTACAAATGATATACCATATTAAAGTGCAATCATAATGCATTAAAATGATGCCTAAATGACTGTCATAGCGTGAAAACTGTCAATGTTATTTGCAGCCATATCGGAACCTTAAAATACCGCGTTTTTAAAGCTGTGAATATAATTCTACCGATCTATCCAATTATCCATTTTCTAAAAATATATTATGCAACAAATTATATACCAAAACAAAGTTCAACTATAATGCAATAAAAAGATATATATACGCCTGCTATAACATGAAAACTATAAAAGACATTTGCAACCATATCGGAGCCTTAAACTACAGCATTTCCAAACCTGTACCAATAAATATACCGATCTATCCAATTTTTGTAAAAATTCATTATGCCACAAATTGTACACCAAAACAAAGTGCAACTGTAGTGCTTTAAAATGATGCATAAACGATTGTCCTGGCATGAAAACTGTCAAAGTTATTTGCAACCATATCGGAACCTCAAATCACAGCGTTTTTAAAGCTGTGAAAATAATTCTACCGATCTATCCAATTAGCGATTTTCTAAAAATATATTATGTAACAAATTATATACCAAAACAAATGGCAACTATAATGCAATAAAAAGATATATAAAAATATATTATGCAATAAATTATATACCAAAACAAATGGCAATTTTAATGCAATAAAAAGATATATAAACGACTGCTATAACATGAAAACTATAAAAGATATTTGCAACCATATCGGAGCCTTAAATTACCGCATTTCCAAACCTGTACCAATAAATATACCGATCTATCCAATTTTTGTGAAAATTCATTATGTCACAAATTGTACACCAAAACAAAGTTCAACTGTTATGTTTTAAAATGATGCATAAACGATTGTCCTGGCATGAAAACTGTCAAAGTTATTTGCAACCATATCGGAACCTCAAATCACAGCGTTTTTAAACATAGAACAACAATTCTACCGATCCTTCAAATTGCCCATTTTTTAGACGAACACATTATGCCACAAATGATATACCAAATTAAAGTGCAATCATAATGCTTTAAAATGATGCATAAATGACTGTCATAGCATGAAAACTGTGAAAGTTATTTACAACCATATCGGAACTTCAAATTACCGCCTTTTTAAACCTGGGAAAATAATTCTACCGATCTATCCAATTCGCCATTTTCTAAAAATACATTATGCAATAAATTATATACCAAAACAAATGGCAATTTTAGTGCTTTAAAATGGTGCATAAACGACTGTCCTAGCACGAAAACTGCCAAAGTTAATTGCAACCATATCGGAACCTCATATTACTGCGTTTATTAAGCATAGAACAATAATTCTACCGATCTATCAAATTGACCAATTTGTAAAAACACACATTATGCTACAAATGATAAACCATATTAAAGTGCAATCATAATGCTTTGAAATTATGCCTAAATGACTGTCATAGCGTGAAAACTGTCAATGTTAGTTGCAGCCATAGCGGAACATTAAAATACCGCGTTTTTAAAGCTGTGAAAATAATTCTACCGATCTATCCAATTAGCCATTTTCTAAAAATATATTATGTAACAAATTATATACCAAAACAAATGGCAACTATAATGCAATAAAAAAATATATAAACGACTGCAATAACATGAAAACAATAAATGATATTTGCAACCATATCGGAGCCTTAAATTACCGCATTTCCAAACCTGTGCCAATAAATATACCGATCTATCCAATTTTTTTAAAAACTCATTATGCCACAAATTATACACCAAAACAAAGTGCAACTGTAATGCTTTAAAATGATGGATAAACGATTGTTCTGGCATGAAAACTGTCAAAGTTATTTGCAACCATAGATATGTCCTCATTACCCACGCCTACCTATGTTTCAAGGACCCAAACATTTTATCTGAAACCCCTAATTTGGTCCTGCCCCAAAAAAGTTTTACACTACATCCTTATCCATTTCAAAAGAAAACACCCTTTACAGTTTCTCTTAGCAATTCATGTTTAAAAATAAAACTATCTTTATTTAGATTAATATAAACTTATTAAATGTAATCATTGGATTTAATATTCTTATTTTAAACATTATCTGGCAAAGTTAAATATATGTACCTAACATTGACTAAGTATCATAATCAGTATGAATTTTAAATAATTTATATGATAATTGATATTTTACTAGTACATACGCGATTTAAATAACTTAATATCAAGGGGTTAATGAATTTGAATTTGTTGTTTGGCAAATAAAAATAAAATGAATATAAGAGAAGCAATAAAAATAATCATATTAAAGAGAGATTAATGATTGAGTACTGAGAATTTATCAGTTGATAGTTACAAGAATTTGCTCACTGTTTGGCAATAACATGAATAATCGTGCAATATAAAACAGATGATGTTACATTATGTAAATTATCAATTTACTATGTGAACATTAATATTCTCTCTTAAAAAGAATTTACATAGTTATATATTCATGTTATTATTCATTTAGCATAGATAATTTAAGGGTTAACATTTTGTTTCTGTTTTAAGTTTCTCATATCATTACTCTCTTGATTATTTTGATTAGCTTTCTTTTGTGAGTAATTCGGAATGCAAGAAATTATGTTGATAAAAAAGTTGTATCGAACTTACCGCATTATACATTTGTTGATCTGGTGAAGGCCTCCAACAGGAACAAGATGCTGTGTAGGTTGCTTAGAAGAGGTTCGTTAAATACATACACATATAGTTTCTTGCATTATGTTTTTGCCAAAGTGTTAGTAGGTATAGAATTTAGGTGTTTATGTTTAATTGTTATGTTTAAGATAAGAGTGCTATTAATTTAGGATTTTTCTTCATAAGTTATGCAATTAGGTGATACATAATCTGTGATCTTAGGTATAAGTTAGCACAGAATCAATACATACAAATATTTTATTAATAGTTCAAATATTTAGGTTAGAATATTATTAGTGATGAAAACTGGATGTTTTCTTATTTAATCGAATAATATCTGTGATATTAGTTTTAGACTAATAAATAGGTATTTTAAAATAATGGTTAATCATAAATATATTTTAAACATAATGAAATATTTAGTTTTTATATGAATATATGGTTAATTTAGCAATCATTTTCTAATTCTATTCAATATTACCATATATTTATATAACTTTAAACCATAATTAAAAATTAAATTCTTTAGGAGATATTTTAATAAGATTTTAAACAATTAGCTAATTTATAAAGATATATTATGTCATTTTAGAAATTTTGGTTTCTAGTACGAAACTATTTTGGCTAAATTTGGGACATAATCATATTAAATTAATTATGATAACTTCAATAACATATTTTTAGATAAGCATGATAAAAATTTTAATGTTTAGGTTAAGTGTTGAGTAGGTTAGTATAGGTTTTATGTGATATTTATGATTTTAACTTAGTAAATTTAGAAATAAGTGTTTTTAGGTGAATTTTTCTGAGGTAAGGGTTAGATTTTAAACCGATTTTTATAGTTTTAAGTAAATTTAAATAATTCTTATAAGATTTTGGCAATGCAAATCAATATGAATGAACCTCAAACTGCGTGGAAGTAGGTGTTGGTGATTATAAAATTTGAATAAAATATGGCCTCGTGGACTTAGCGTGGTTGATGGAATAGTATATTTTGCTGACTAGCTGTAAATACATGTGATTTTGGTAAACCCCATAAAGATCCATTGATTTATAGCTGTTTTGGAACTGATTTTATCTGGCCTCGTGTTCCACAACTTTTTTGTTGAGTTGATTGTTGGTAGCTAGTTGGTAGCAGTGACTTATAGTGAAGCAGAGTATTCAATGCCACGTGATTTGTGCCAACCTCTAGGCTAATGCAAGATTAGGCGATGTGAGGTAATAACACCAAATGTGGCAATTGAGCAAATGTGCTGTAATTTCGAAATAAGTCACTTAATTTGTGTTTAAAACTTCAGTATTGCCAAAATTACCTGTAATTTCTGTAGTTTTATATAAATGTGAACAATTTCCTTTATAAAATGTTGAAAACTTATAGGCACTTTGAATTATTTATTAGGATCACTTGACTTTTTAACAAATATAATTGATTGTTTGAAGGTAAAGTTCTGGTTCACAAGCAAACAGAAAAAGAACGCTTGAAATAAAATTTGCTACCAAGTGACCTATTTTTACGTTTTTGTCATTACCAACACATACTCAGATTCTAGAAAAATACTTAACGAAAGTGTTGCATTTTAAAGTATGACTTAAAACTTTTAATACCTAGTGTTGTAATATTTTTGGAGTTCTTACAGGGTTTCCAAAATTATTCGATTGTTATTTATTCGAATAATATGAATAATTTAATTCAGTTTTAGCAAATATTAAACTTTGCTTTCTTTGAGAAAGAATTCGAGAAAATAATGTAAATAATATTTTCATTTCCAACATTTGTCCTAAACCATTTATTCTATTAAAATATACTGAATTCTTTCCCCACAGTGATGAGTCAAAGATGTAACGTTTTAATTTAGAAATTGCAGTTAGTTGTAAAATAAATGAATAAATAGTATAGGTTTTGTAAACATTATTAAATTATAATTAACTTAAATTATAATTAAAAGACTATTGAATAAATAAATAAAAATAAATAGTTAAAGAAAGAAATACTTAATCGAATCATTTAGTCTAACAACCTACTAAATTTACCTACTCGATATATCCGAGACACAAACTACGATTCATTCATAAAAACTTTTACAACTATGTAAAAGCTAGTGTAAATAAGAAAAATAAAAAAACAGAGTAAATAAAGAAACATGAATGAAAGCTGTCCGAAAAAAATCATTGATCAAACAAAAAAAATAAAAATTTATATACCTATCAAGAACTAAACTTGAGAAAAATGTTCATTCATATGAAATAATACTATTTTGTATAAGAGTTTAAGGTAAGTTTTTATATTTGTAAATACTCATTTTATTTTCTCTTCTCAATGTTTTCGTTTTATATATTCGTGTTTAGCATTTGGACAATTGCAGCTTATCAAGCATGGTTTCATTTGATAGCCTATCAGATCATGAAAGACCTTGCATCTGGATAGTCTTGGGACAAAATGCCATATACATGGGTATACAAGTGAATGCAGAAATTTTGTCTCTTTTACCGAGATTTTTACACCTTAACCAAATATAGCACAGTGTGACATAAACTCCTACACACAAGGAAGAAAAAAAAGAATCATTGGATATTTTTAAATATTTTTGAGAAAAATAATTTTAGTTTAAACTATAAACCAATTGTTATCAATAATTAGTTTCTCTAAAAGTAAGTCATATTAAGTTTTTGATTGTTTGAAAAATTGAAAACCTAAAAAATATATGATTCTAAAAAAACGACCATTACAAAACCGGACAATTTTAATGCTTTGCAAACGAAAATTGAATGGAAAAAGGGAGTTTATTTTCGGATATCCTTTCCATGATAGGTACCAATCGTTTTTCCATCCATGTCCTCGAGGAGGTAATAGTGGTTTCCAACTTTCTCTTTAATACGAGCTTTCAAGAAAAGTGGCGAAAGCTTGGCATTGAAATGTTTTTCAAAGCTGCTCTGTGCAAAGTTTCGTCGAAAAACTTCTTCTCCCACTTCGTAGCTCTGGGGTCTGGTTCGCAGGTTGTACTGGTGTTGATTTTTCTCTTGAGCATCTTTGATACATTTGCGTATATCTTGCCTAACTAACTGTAAGTTGTCGTCTCTAGAAATTCTTGCCGTTGGTTCATTTAGAAGGTTAAGCTTTCTCAATAACTCATAGGTTGAAGCGTGAGTTATCATCTCAAATCCAAATAGTGCGTGGAAAGGTGAGCTACTAATGGATTGGTGATATGAGTTCCGGAGGGCACAACTGATTTCGCTAAGCTTCTCGTCCCATAAACGGTGATCAGACTTAAGATAAGCTCTGATACCTGCAATTAACGACCGGTTTACGCGTTCAGAGGCGTTGGATTGGGGGGAGTATAACGCAGTGTAAACATGTTTGATTCCGTAGGTGGTGAAAAACGCATTTAGGTCATTGGCTTTAAATTGGCTGCCATTGTCGCTGACTATTATTTCAGGAACTCCATACATGTGGAATATTTGTTTTTTTAAGAATTCTTGAATGACAGACGAGGTGAACTTTCGCAACGGACAAAGCCAATGGTATTTAGTTAACTGATCGAGGACAATCAATAAACCAATAAAGCCTGATTTGCTTCGAGGATATGGACCAAGGATGTCGATATACAAACGCTGGAATGGACGAAAGGATACGTTGGAGCTGTTCATAGGTGGCTTCATTATAAAATTTGGTGCTTTTGTTGTTTTACAAATGGAACAATCTCTTACATAATCTCGAACATCTCGTACCATTCCAGGCCAGAAAAAGTATCTTCGCAGGTGTTCTAGCGTCTTGGCCATACCTCCATGTGCTTTCACTGGTGTATCGTGAGCTTTGGCTATGGTATCTTTTCGTAGATTGTAGGGAATCCATAACTTCCAACACTGTTCCTCTTCATCTTCGTTACCAGTATAATGTTGAGTTCGGTAGTAAACAAAATTATCAATAATTTTTATATCCGGATACTTTTCAGGGTTACCAGCAATCTTCTTTTTCAAATCATCATAATCCGGATCATTAAAATGTGGAGAATTTAAACAAATGTCTGGTTCCATTATCTCTAAAGTTGCTATATCCTCAGTAGGAATTCGAGAAAGAGCGTCTGGTACGACATGTTCCTTTCCTTTTCGATGACTAATACTGAAGTTATATGCTTGGAGCTTAAAAACCCACCTTGCCAATCTTCCAGTTAAGTCAGGTTGACGCATCAGCCATAAGAGACTAGAGTGATCGGTTATCACCTCGAACTCCTGCATTTCCAAATAACAGCGAAATCTTTTGATTGCTTCAATTGCAGCAAGACATTCTCTTTCCGTGACGCTGTAATTTCGTTGCGCTGAATTTAACTTCTTACTCATGTATGCAATTGGACGTTCTTGACCTTGGTTGTCCAATTGCACCAGAACCGCGCCGATTCCGAAATCACTAGCGTCACAGTGAAGAAAGAATTTCTTGCTGAAATCCGGATTCGTTAACACAGGAGCCGAAGTGAGTAACTTTTTCACGGTCTCAAATGCCTGCTGCGCCTCCGCTGTCCACTTGAAGATCTTTTTGGTAGATAAAACCTCAGTAATTGGAAAGACGACTGATGAAAAATTCTCTTATATATATATATATATATATATATCCTATATTCTTTTTTTTCAGGGCTTAAGCTTTTAATTTCCTCAATTCGAGTTCGATTTCTCTACAACCTACAACTAAAGGAGCTCCCTGGGTTATATTTTAAATTACCTTTGTTATAATATATTATTTGGGTAAAATTTATGAAAAAAAAAATTTATAAGAAATATTGTGATTCGCTCAAGTTAGTAGTTTTTTGTATGTGTTTAGAAGTAAGATATAGATTAAGTTATTTTTTTTTTATCTAATAAATATGTATAAGTTGAAGTGAAATATTTACTCGTAATGTTGGCTTAATCAGTTAATGGTAATGGCGATGATAGACTGGTAAGTTGTTAAAAGGGTCAGGCGGATTTTGGGTCGCTGCAAAGAGAAGGCTGTGGATCCATCAGCGACAAGGTTGGGAGGGCAGATGCGAGAATAACATCCATCTCTGTAAAGAAGAATATGATTAATGTAGTTCAGATTATGTAAGTTTTGTTTGTGATTTGAATACCTTTTTGTTTTGTGTAGAATACGAGTTTGGCGAGAAAGGGTTGGAACCTCCTGAGGTCAGTCATGCCAGTTAGTCGGAAACCTCGCCTTACAACCGGTTCGTAACACACATCCAAACGTATTGGTGAACTACAGCGCCAACATTCGATCAAGTTCACCAAACATAAGTCTCTCAACCGCGGGAGAAACTGGATAGAACCGTGACTTGATTGGTGTAGTATTACCTACAGTGTCGAGTGTCTAATATGACTAGTTCTCCCTAACCCTTGTTGTTCAAAGTTCGGAAAGAGATTAATAACAGCATTAAGCTGTTGACGTTGGCTTTCGAATAAGGGATATAGATTTTCATCTAATGGTGTTTTTAATAAGGAACCATTATTATGGGACAAACTTTCGGACTTTTTTGTGAGAACAGAAAGATCGGATAAGGACAAGTTGGACTTTTGATTAAAAGAAATAATGTCTACAGACCCAACAATATCTGGAAACAGTGCAAATTCCTTCCAGAAGTCAATACCAAGAATCAATCTTTGTGATATTGATGGGATCACAAATAATTTAATTCTTTTACACTCGTTTCGAAAGAAAATTTCGACATCAAGCCAGCCACAAACAGGTTGTGACTTGCCGTCAGCAGTTTTCACATTGAACTTACATTTCGTATAACATGAAAATTTAGTAAAGTCAACTAACGCGAGATCAGAACCTATATAGCTAACATTGGCCCCTGTATCAAGTAGTCCTAGTTCCTCAAAATCCAAAAACTTTACCTTGGCATAGTACCTTAAATCCTTAGGATTTGAAATTATGGCCGAAATAAGAAACTTTCCACAAAGTTTCTTCATTTTATAGAATTTTCTAAGCCGAATAGTTGAACGTTTAGGTAAAGATTTGGATAGAGTTGACACATTAAATATTTCATCTCGCTTTTGGAGATACACTTCCCAACGTTTGTGATATGGGAGTTTTGGAGAAATAATATTAGACGTATCAATTTCAGAACTGAAGGAATTACTTGATATTTCGGGACGTTTCAGAATAGTAATTTTGTTATTTTCGAAGCCATTGGGTTTAGGTAAATCAGGGATATAGTTGTCATAATCGGTATTAGTTGAATTATCGCGTTTCGTATTTAAAGAATTGTCACATTTGGTATTAGAAAAAGAGTCATACTTGGGATTGGATTTGGTATCATCAAAAATATTGAGGCTTAGATTTTGTCCTTTGGAGGACCGGAAGGACGGAAGTTTTTTGAGTTTGGATTCCTCCTAGACAAACAATTGGTACAATTGGGCTTATATATTCCTTTTAAGCCGCATCCATAGCAAAATACAGTTCGATCTTTCAAACAGTTTTGCCAATGATGCCCTACTTCATCGCAATTCCAACATTTGGTAACCATTTCGTTGTTATGTATTGCGTCAATTGAACATTCCACTTCATCGTTATCAATGAAAAGTATAACGACGAGTCTTAGCTGGGTTTTGACTACGCGTGGAGTTATTTCTACGTACCGATTCCTCATTTAAGAAATGCTCGCGCATTTGCATCAATTTTCTTAAATGTGAAATAGAGTGAATCGGTACGTATAGTAAATCTTGGCGAATTTCAGGCCTTAGATTTCTCGCTAAAATTTCTATTAACTCCATGTCAGACATGGGTGTTGATAACCGGTCCATTATGGACAAAATAAAATGTTTCGCCAGCCTTTTGCTTACGGTTTCGTACTTCTTCCCTAATGTCAAATGATGAATTATACTCCTTGTATTGGCACCTAATTGCGTCGCAAAACTCATCCCACTCGATTGACGAAACCTGCTTATGGCAACGCCAGTACCAGTCCCTGGCCTTAACCGTAAGCAAAATATGCAAATTTTTGCAAATGACGGTGAAATCTCCGTTGAAATTTTCTTTAGTAAGGGACCTTATGCGGTATAAAAATTCCTCCACGTGCAATCCCGTTGACGAACCATCAAATTTAAGATTCCAGTTTTGAATAACTGAGGTAATATTATCCGAATTCATCGAACTACTACTTAAGTTTGAGATAGCAATAGGAGAATGGTTGTAGAGAATGTTAGCACTAAAGCGAGTTTGATGTCTTGGAAGTTCATTAAAACTGGTGTTGTTTGGGAAATTATTTTTTTTACAATTTTGGGCATTATTTCGGGTATTATTTACCAAAACATTATCAGGGGGTGGGACAAAATTTAAATTTCTTAATAACCTTGTTATATTTTCCTCAATTAGTCGATTGATTTCAGTATTATCAATAGGGTTTTAATTTGCTAGGGGTGGTGTAGGGTTTGCCATTCGAATTGGAGAGTTTGAAACGTTATCGTTGCCCATATTGGGAATTGTTTCCGAAACAGTTACATTGGCATCTTGAACATTTGAAATGCCCGCATCATTCTGAGTGCTTACCTCAGGAAATAGAAGCCTTTGTGATTGCCGAGTATTGTAGTGTTTTGAGAGTGCACCTCTGGGTTTAGTTTCCGAAGCTCAGAAAGTTGGCAAGACCGTCTACATTCGGGACATTCTGAGGTTGTAGTCAAATGAGACTCTATGCAATGCCTATGAAAGGCATGAGAGCAAATATGAATTATTAGGCAATCAGACCCTTCAACCATAGTCTCGTGACAGACATGACACACTGAAGGCTCTATCTGCAGAGGTGCTAAGGGAAGTGGCGGAGGTAAACTCGCCTGAGGTGTTGTTCTTTCGTTCGACATTTCGAAAAAATTGCAACCAAACTACACGAAGGAATTGTATCTAATAGTCTCACTGAGATAAAAAACTATTTCTTGAAAACAATGCAAATTTGATTAAAGTATTCACGAAAGTATGGTATACAATAATTAGCAGAAGAAATTAATTGTATTTTATCAAATCTAAATTATATTTCAAAATTTAAAATTTCCGACAATGTAACATCACAACCAATTATTCACTATTTGACTACAGATTCACTCAATTTTTCAGATAAAAAGAAGATAATTAAAATTTCAAAGACCGTGTTCGTTATAGATGATCAATTTTGAGATTTGCCTACGTTAAAAGATTTGATAGGTATATAATTGGAAACGAGACCAATTAGTTCCCAAAATGTGGATATTTGCTCGAAAAGTTTTTCCAAAATCAAACTTGGAAAAAGAAAAGAAAATGAATGAAAAAGACCAATTAGTTCCCAAAATGTGGATATTTGCTCGAAAAGTTTTTTCAAAATCAAACTTGGAAAAAGAAAAGAAAATGAATGAAAAAAAATTTAAAAAAATTCCTTCGATATTGATATTTGGCTCCACAATGATTGAATAACGTAGTATAACTAGTGGCAACTAGTTAGATTTTGTTTTTGGAATACGTTTTTAGAAAATAAAAAAAACTATCAGCTTCTAAAATAATAGTTAATTATGGAGCATTTACAAATATTCTGTAGTTTTCGAGCAAAATTAAGTTTTTCTTAAGCAAAAACTATTTAAAAGTCTTATCTAGAGAGAATAGGGAAGTTCTCTCAATAAGATGTTAGGAAATTTTGTTGAATTGAGTCAAGAAAACCTTTTCATAGAAAAACCATAATACTAATTCGGAGAAGAATAATCGAAATAGAATTATAAAAATACAAACAGGAGTTTAACAAATGATTTAGTTAATGAATTTTAATGAGAATAAACAATTAAAAGTATTCGAAAAATAAATTTTTAATTTTCCTTTTCTTTTCAAATGTTAAAATATTGTATCTTTGAATTACAAATTAGAGATTTTAGTAGTTTTAAAATGTCTAGCATAACCCCTGCTAGAAACTAATAAAACTGAAATAAAATTTTATTTTAAACACTCTTTTTATAATGTGTTTTTCGATTTAACAGATTATTTAACGTACTAATATTTAACGTACTAATAATTAATAACCAACGTAAGAAGAAAATTAAAACATCAACGTAACTGACATTTGTTCATTAGATTCCAGATTCAAAAATATCGGGATAGATAACTTTTAAAAATAACACAACAAGATCACTTTAAAGTTTATGGTCTCATAAATTCAGCGATAAAATCAGTTTGAGTGATTTCTTATATGTATATACACTAATGTGATTTAACCCTTTAATATTCAAGATTTGCAAATGTAGATGAAAAAAAATCTTTAGCAAGTCTAAGTTGATTTTTAGAATTTAGTATTTCTGATATCAATATCAAATGAACCAAATTTGCTATTATTAGAACTAGATAAAAGATTTGCAGAGCTCTTGCAAACATTAAAATTAAAAATTTACTTTAAGAAATACTAAATTCTGAATTTAAGAGATTAGAAAAATTGTTTTTTTAAGTAATGTATACGAAAAATTGTATGGAATTCTCTAAATTCTAGAATCTAAGACTAAGCTATAGGACTAAAATTTGACACTGGATTACAAAACAGGGCTACACCATACAATGAAGAAAATTAAGTAAAAATCTCTTTTGCAATAGCTGGATAACGTTTGTTCTCGCTCTCATATCCTTTAAAGTACATTGGTCATATAATTGCACGGTGCAGAATATACGAAATCCTACATGTACTTCGAATGCTAAGTTCGCTTTAAGAATTTTCACCCCAATTCCCTTTCATTGCATAATAGCGCATGAACTAACATTTAGCATGTGTAAATACCCAAACTTTCTTCGAAAAGATCCCTAAACCTTTAGCGGACAACTTAATCGAAACTTTACTCCTCAAATAGTTGTAAAAATCCTTCTAAATCCTAGGAATTATTCTCCAAAAAGATCTGTATTTAACATGTTAAATGAAAGCTAAGCTTCAAATTGAAATTTATTAATAAGAAAAAAAACGGAAAAGTTTTAGAGCCGAAGAACCTTGAAGTCCTATCGGCCCCACGTTGGGCGCCATTATTTATGTAATGTACACGAGTAAAAATTTCATGTTAAAGTGCTAAAAGGAATTAACACTCGTTTTGATTTCAATTATAAACGAAACTGAAAAGAATCGCTTTAAATTGAAATGGCAAATAAGCGAATAGGGACAGGACTACGCGAGCCTTTGAATTTCTAGACTTCAGCGGTGTGGGGGGGTTCGGTCCTAACCTAAACGTTATCAGATCCATTACACAGTATTTTGTTTTAGACTCCCTATTTTCAGAATTTTGATGTCAGGTCCAGAATGACTAGAACATAAAAAGATTTTGTGACCCTATCTAGTCATCATAAGAAAATAACTACTAATTACGATTGTCAAATTTCAATCCGATTTTTACATCTCTCTCAGATGGAACAGAGAGGATAAGCCTCAAAACCGGCGCCTACCATAGTTTCAAAGGCCATAATATTATTGAAACCCCAAGTACAAATTACAATAGATTAATCCTACACTATTTCTCCCTTTTTACCGTAAGAAAACACCCTTTTACTTTAATTTACAAATCCATAGTATTTAACACTGGTTTTATTTAATTCAAATTTAATTTTAAATAGAAAAATATTTGGTACTTATTCATAATCTTTCTTAATATTACCAAATATACTCAAAAAAAATATAAATATTCACAAACATTCTTTAAACATCTTTGTAAGATACGCGCGTTTTAACGAGTTAATCTAAATTAAGCATTAACATTATTGTTTGGCAAAAATGATCAATAACTTTTAAGATCAATGTTAATCCATCACATTTAAAAACAAGAAGGAAAGTATAGTCGGGCATGGCCGACCATATAATACCCTACACCATGAGTATATTTTTAAAATTTTTACTTTTTATAAAATTTTTATTTTTGTAAAGAAACTTTTAT
>NC_060954.1:24885553-24888865 GCF_022045245.1 Lucilia cuprina
GTGCAATCCCGTTGACGAACCATCAAATTTAAGATTCCAGTTTTGAATAACTGAGGCAATCTTATCGGAATTCATCGAACTACTACTTAAGTTTGAGATAGCAATAGGAGAATGGTTGTAGGGATTGTTAGCTCTAAAGCGAGTTTGATGTCTTGGAAGTTCATTAAAACTGGTGTTGTTTGGGAAATTATTATTTTGACAATTTTGGGCATTATTTCGGGTATTATTTGGCAAAACATTATCAGTGGGTGGGACAAAATTTAAATTTCTTAATAACCTTGTTATATTTTCCTCAATTAGTCGATTGATTTCAGTATAATCAATAGGGTTGGAATATGCTAGGGGTGGTGTAGGGTTTGCAATTCGAATTGGAGAGTTTGAAACGTTGTCGTTGCCCATATTGGGAATTGTTTCCGAAACAGTTACATTGGCATCTTGAACATTTGAAATGCCCGCATCATTCTGAGTGTTTACCTCAGGAAATAGAAGCCTTTGTGATTGCCGAGTATTGTAGTGTTTTGACAGTGCACCTCTGGGTTTAGCTTTAGCAGCTCTTATGGCAGGAGTGGCTCGAGAAACTATAACCAGTTTCCGAAGCTCAGAAAGTTGGCAAGTCCGTCTACATTCGGGACATTCTGAGGTTGTAGTCAAATGAGACTCTATACAATGCCTATGAAAGGCATGAGAGCAAATATGAATTATTAAGCAATCAGAACCTTCAACCATAGTCTCGTGACAGACATGACACACTGAAGGCTCTATCTGCAGAGGTGCTAAGGGAAGTGGCGGAGGTAAGCTTACCTCAGGTGTTGTTCTTTCGTTCGACATTTCGAAAAAATTGTAACCAAACCACACGAAGGAATTGTATCTAATATTCTCACAGAGATAAAAAACTATTTCTTGAAACCAAAGCAGATTTGATGGAAGTAAAGTATTCACGAAAGTTGTAGACTCTCTTTCGAAAATGTACTCTATATGTTATACAATAATTAGCAGAAGAAATTAATTGTGTTTAATTAAATCTAAATTATATTTCAAAATTTAAAATTTCCGACAATGTAAGACTTAACATCACAACAAATTATTCGCTATTTGACTACAAATTCACTCAATTTTTCAGATAAAAAGAAGATAATTAAAAAAAATTTCAAAGACCGTGTTCTTTATAGATGATCAAATTTGAGATTTGTCTACGTTAAAAGATTTGATAGGTATGTAAATGGAAACGAGACCAATTAGTTCCCGAAATGTGGATATTTTTTTCAAAAAGTTTTTCCAAAATTAAACTTGGAAAAAGAAAAGAAAATGAATGAAAAAAAATGAAAAAAAAATTTCTTCGATATTGATATTTGCTCCACAATGATTGATTAACGTAGTATAACTAGTGGCAACTTGTTAGATTTTGTTTTTTGAAAAAGTTTTTAGAAAATAAAAAAAAACTATCAGCTTCTAAAATAATAGTTAATTATTGAGCATTTACAAATATTCTGTAGTTTGCGAGCAAAATTAAGTTTACCTTCAGCAAAAACTATTTAAAAGTCTTCTCTACAGAGAATAGGGAAGTTTTCTCAATAAAATGTTAGGAAATTTTTAAATTGAGTCAAGAAAATCTTTTTATAGAAAAACCATAATACTAATTCGGAGAAGAATAATCGAAATAGAATTATATAAATACAAACATGAGTTCAAAAAAATGATTTAGTTAATGAATTTTAATAAGAATAAACAATTAAAAGTATTCGAAAAATAAATTTCTAATTTTCCTTTTCTTTTCAAATGTTAAAATATTGTAACTTTGAATTACAACATAGAGATTTTAGTAGTTTTAAAATGTCTAGCATAACCCCTGCTAGAAACTAATAAAACTGAAATAAGATTTTAGTTTAAACACTCTTTTTATAATGTGTTTTTCGATTTAACAAATTACTTAACGTACTAATATTTAATGCTTTCTTCAGTTTGATTTCCAAAGCTTTCTTTAACCAAGGTAAGAAAATTAAAACATCAACGTAACTGACATTTGTTCATTCGATTCCAAATTCAAAAATATCGGGATAGATATCTTTTCAAAATAACACAACAAGATCACTTTATAGTTTATGGTCTCATAAATTCAGCGATGTGATTCAGTTTGAGTGATTTCTTATATGTATATACACTAATGTGATTTAACCATTTAATATTCAAGATTTGAAAATGTAGATGAAAAAAAATGTTTAGCAAGCCTAAGTTGATTTTTAGAATTTAACCTTTCTGATATCAATATCAAATGAACCAAATTTGCTATTATTAGAACTAGCTAAAAGAACTGCAGAGCTCTTGCAAACATTAAAATTAAAAATTTACTTTAAGAAATACTAAATTCTGAATTTAAGAGATTAGAAAAATTGCTTTTTTTAAGTAATGTATACGAAAAATTGTATGGGATTCTCTAAATTTTCAAAGGTTAAAACACTTTAGACTTGTATAAACACAAACATATAAGTGCTAAATGTTTAAATGTTTACGTAATAACAGTTTTTTTTTAAATATAAAAAAAAAACTTAAAAATTATGTTTGGGTATTGAAAACGAAAAATAAATAGTTTCAGTTTTAATTCTTTTTCAGAAAAAGAAAACTTTTCAAGACAAAATATCAGTAAACAGTTGGGTGTTTTCCTTGGGCAAAGTAAAAGAAAAGCGTAAGACTAAGCTATAGGACTGAAATTTGACACTGGATTACAAAACAGGGCTATGGTGTATTATACAATGAAGAAAATTAAGTAAAACTCTCTCTTGCAATAGCTGGATAACATTTGTTCTCGTTCTCATATCCTTTAAAGTACATTGGTCATATAATTGCACGGTGCAGAATATACGAAATCCTACATGTACTTCGAATGCTAAGTTCGCTTTAAGAATTTTCACCCCAATTCCCTTTCATTGCATAATAGTGCATGAACTAACCTTTAGCATGTGTAAATACCCAAACTTTCTTTGAAAAGATCCCTAAACCTTTAGCGGACAACTTATTCGAAACTTTACTCCTCAAATAGTTGTAAAAATCCTTCTAAATCCTAGGAATTATTCTCCAAAAAGATCTGTATTTAACATGTTAAATGAAAGCTAAGCTTCAAATTGAAATTTATTAATAAGAAAAAACCGGGAAAGTTTTAGAGCCGAAGAAACTTGAAGTCCTATCGGCCCCACGTTGGGCGCCATTATTTATGTAATGTTCACGAGGAAAAATTTCATGTTAAAGTGCTAAAAGGAATTAACACTCGTTTTGATTTCAATTATAAACGAAACTGAAAAGAATCGCATTTAATTGAAA
>NC_060954.1:24888965-24890819 GCF_022045245.1 Lucilia cuprina
TATTTTTAGAGCATATTTTTTAAATTTTAAGAGCATATTTTGAGTTTTTTACGGCATATTTAAAGCGCTTAAAACACTTTTTTAGAGCATGTTTTCGGTTTCCCTGGTAATCATAATACTTTAAAATGATGCCTAAATGACTGTCATAGCGTGAAGACTGTCAATGTTATTTGCAGCCATATCGGAACCTTAAAATACCGCGTTTTTAAAGCTGTGAAAATAATTCTACCGATCTATACAATTAGCCATTTTCTAAAAATATATTATGCAACAAATTATATACCAAAACAAATGGCAACTATAATGCAATAAAAAGATATATAAACGACTGCTGTAACATGAAAACTATAAAAGATATTTGCAACCATATCGGAGCCTTAAATTACCGCATTTTCAAACCTGTACCAATAAATATACCGCTCTATCCAATTTTTGTAAAAATTCATTATGCCATAAATTGTACACCAAAACAAAGAGCAACTGGCAATTTTAATGCTTTAGAATAGTGCATAAACGACTGTCCTAGCGCGAAAACTGCCAAAGTTAATTGCAACCATATCGGAACCTCAGATAGAACAATAATTCTACCGATCTATCTAACTGACCAATTTGCAAAAACACACATTATGCTACAAATGATATACCATATTAAAGTGCAATCATAATGCTTTGAAATGATGCCTAAATGTCATAGCGTGAAAACTGTTAATGTTATTTGCAGCCATATCGGAACCTTAAAATACCGCGTTTTTAAAGCTGTGAAAATAATTCTACCGATCTATCCAATTAGCCATTTTTTAAAAATATATTATGCAACAAATTATATACCAAAACAAATGGCAACTATAATGCAATAAAAAGATATATAAACGACTGCTATAACATGAAAACTAGAAAAGATATTTGCAACCATATCGGAGCCTTAAATTACCGCATTTCCAAACCTGTACCAATAAATATACCGATCTATCCAAATTTGTAAAAATTCATTATGCCACAAATTGTACGCCAAAACAAAGTGCAACTGTAATGCTTTAAAATGATGCATAAACGATTGTCCTGGCATGAAAACCGTCAAAGTTATTTGCAACCATATCTGAACCTCAAATCACAGCGTTTTTAAACATAGAACAACAATTCTACCGATCTATCAAATTGACCAATTTGTAAAAACACACATTATGCTACAAATGATATATGTAATGGTCGTTTACAAACAAAAGTGTATTTTCTATTTGAATGCATATTAACCCACCACTACAAGCCTTTACTCCCTAAAAATTTCAAAACTTTTGCTCATACTTTAAAAGTAACTCCCCCTAATATATTTGCTCTTACTAAATAAACAATAGTTACAGATATGTACGTCAATTGACTATACAACTGATTACTATTAATCCATTCATTACTATCAGTGAACATAGTTAAAATATTAATTTTTCAATATAAACAACTAGTTACCTATATAGATTTAATACTTGTATCAGAATTTGCATGGTGAATGTATCCAAATACAAATATTAGGAAGAGTCTCGGCAATCATATTTACTCCACTTCATTCGTATCACTGGCAAAGAAATGATATACGCCAGCTAGTTAACTAAAATTTCCTTCTTTTGGTTCATGTAAGAGAGCTCAATTTATGGGAAAAACCTTTAGTGGCTGAAGTCTCGTGAGTAAAGGAAATTTATGAGCTGCTTAGTTTATGGTTCAATTAGATGTTTTTGGGATTAAGAATTAAAAATCTATCAGCTTTATTAAATATTGCTTTTGTAAATAAAATGTAGCAGCTGACTTTGTTTTTGTAAGGTTCTCTTTTGTTTTTTATGTACGTAATAGTTGTATAGATAGTAC
>NC_060954.1:24890919-24892442 GCF_022045245.1 Lucilia cuprina
AGAACAGTGTTTAGTTAGTTACATAATATCTTCACGTTGTTCTATCCGAATTGAGGTTAGGAGAAACCAAAGTTTGGATTCAAAATTTATATAATTTATACAATTTCAACGTGGTAGACAAGTTTATATAATGCAATAGGATTTAGATTAGACAATCTGGATAGTTTTATACGATTTTGGTTAGATAGGTGAGTAAAAACTGAGATTTGGAATTAATCCATTAACAAAGTTTTAACTGGCAATGTATATGCAAAATTCGGCGATCTTTTGATGTTGAAACTTTATGTTATTGCTGATTTAATCTTAAGGTCCACGTGATGTTGTACTTTATTCTCTATTGAAAATGGTGTTTAACTTCGGAATCGTTTACTAGAGATGTAAGAGGATGTTGGGATTTAATTAGCCCACAAGTTTTTCCTAGTTTACCCAATCTAGGCTAGCGTTATTTTCCGAAATTCAATGGCAGAGTAAGAGAAATAGGCCTAGCAGGGAGTAAATGTCCCTTCGCTCCCTAAGAGTTAAAGAAGTTCCTATTTAATCAGATCTTGGAGAATTTATTAAGAATAATACCTGCTATAGATTCCAATAAAAATGTATATATGACGTAGCAATTGAAATTACTGCACTTATCACTCTTCAAAATTTAATATACTTGCACTTTTTATAATTTTTAAACTTTATGTTCAACTTTAATATATATTTAATGTGGATGCTTCGAGTTTCAATTAAAAAAGAATCTAGAAAAGTTTTATTCTTGACGCCAAACCTCGTGTCTTCTGATTTTGTTAACTTTTAGAGTTGTATCGATTTTGCTTGTTGTAACAAAACGTAGTAAAATACGTAGTAATTGGTTACAACTAGTTATTGGTTATTTATGAGTACTTAGAATTGTTTTAATTTATAAATATTTTTCGTCGCTGGTTTATAGTCATTAAATTACAATTTAAATAAAATTTTATTATAATTTTTCTAGAATTATATATTGCTTTTACGCTAAGAAGATCCAATTTTACTAGACATAGCTTTCCTTTTAAAACACGCTTTTTAGCATTTTATCATTTTATTTATTTATTTATTTATCTATTTATTTATTTATTTATTTATTTATTTATTTATTTATTTATTTATGATTGATGAGGATTTAGCCGAAATTATCAAAATTTAGCTTTTGAATGCTCACCATGCTATGTAATTTCAAGTAATACGTAATTTAATAATACGTATATAGAAATATTTAAATTTTCCTAGTAACAGAATCGCTAACAAGAACATACGATCACGATGATTTTATCCTTAATTAAACGTTTGGGTAAAGTAATTCATTAAATATTTTTATTATTTATTAAGTATTTTCAATTTATGTATTTGTACTATTCTCACTGTAATAATAAAAAAAGTACTTAATAATGATGATTTTGCATTTAAGCGATTTGTACTTTTTATCCTAGACAAGAACCCGATAGTAGTAATTAAAAAATGTACTATCTATACAACTATTACGTACATAAAAAACAAAAGAGAAC
>NC_060954.1:24892542-24895721 GCF_022045245.1 Lucilia cuprina
AGAGTCTCGGCAATCATATCCACACCACTTCATTTGTATCACTGGCAAAGAAATGATATACGCCAGCAAGTTAACTAAAATTTCCTTCTTTTGGTTCATGTAAGAGAGTTCAATTTATGGGAAAAACCTTCAGTGGCTGAAGTCTCGTGAGTAGAGGAAATTTATGAGCTGCTTAGTTTATGGTTCAATTAGATGTTTTTGGTATTTAGAATTAAAAATCTATCAGCTTTATTAAATATTGCTTTTGTAAATAAAATGTAGCAGCTGACTTTGTTTTTGTAAGGTTCTCTTTTGTTTTTTTATGTACGTAATAGTTGTATAGATAGTACATTTTTTAATTACTACTATCGGGTTCTTGTCTAGGATAAAAAGTACAAATCGCTTAAATGCAATATCATCATTATTAAGTACTTTTTTATTATTACTGTGAGAATAGTACAAATACATAAATTGAAAATATTTAATAAATAATAAAAATATTTAATGAATTACTTTACCCAAACGTTTTATTAAGGATAAAATCATCGTGATCGTATGTTCTTGTTAGCGATTTTGTTACTAGAAAATTTAAATATTTCTATATACGTATTATTAAATTACGTATTACATGAAATTACATAGCATGGTGAGCATTCAAAAGCTAAATTTTGATAATTTCGGCTAAATCCTCATCAATCATAAATAAACAAATATATAAATAAATAAATAAATACATATATAAATAAATAAATAGATAAATAAATAAAATGATAAAAAGCGTGTTTTAAAAGGAAAGCTATGTTTAGTAAAATTGGATCTTCTTAGCGTAAAAGCAATATATAATTCTAGAAATATTATAATAACATTTTATTTAAACTGTAATTTAATGACTATAAACCAGCGACGAAAAATATTTATAAATTAAAACAATTCTAAGTGCTCATAAATAACCAATAACCAGTTGTAACCAATTACTACGTATTTTACTACATTTTGTTACAACAAGCAAAATCGATACAACTCGAAAAGTTAACAAAATCAGAAGACACGAGGTTTGACGTCAAGAATAAAACTTTTATAGATTCTTTGTTAATTGAAACTCGAAGCATCCACATTAAATGTATATAAGAGTTGAACAAAAAGCTTTAAAATTATAAAAAGTGCAAGAATATTAAATTTTGAAGAGTGATAAGTGCAGTAATTTCAATTGCTACGTCATATATACATTTTTATGGGAATCTATAGCAGGTATTATTCTTAATAAATTCTCCAAGATCTGATTAAACAGGAACTTCTTTAACTCTTAGGGAGCGATAGGACATTTACTCCCTGCTAGGCCTATTTCTCTTACTCTGCCATTGAATTTCGGAAAATAACGCTAGCTTAGATTGGGTAAACTAGGAAAAACTTGTGGGCTAGTTAAATCTAGTTATAATTTCACTATTAGTCACTGAAAAGGCAAAGACCATGTAGTCCCAGATGCTCTATCCCGAATCCCAAATAATGAAGTTGCTGCATTGGAAATAGTGGAACCAGAAATATGCTGGAATTCACCACATTTTGAAAATCCCGATTATATTGAAATAAAACAGAAAGTAACTAACCAACCTGAGAAATACCCTGACGTTAAAATCATCGATAAATACATCTATTACCGTAATGAGCATTACACTGGCAACGAAGAACAAGAACAGCTATGTTGGAAATTATGGGTTCCTTACAAGTTAAGAAAAGATACAATTTCGAAAGCCCACGACACACCAGTTACAGCCCATGGAGGAATGGCCAAAACATTGGAGTTGTTAAGGAGACACTTTTTCTGGCCTGGAATGGTTCGTGATGTGCGGAAGTATGTACGCGAATGTGATATATGTAAAACAACAAAGGCCCCCAACGTCGTAATGAAACCGCCAATGGGAAACTCTAACATATCCATTCGACCATTCCAGCGCCTTTATGTCGATATCCTTGGCCCCTATCCGCGTAGCATTTAACAAAGTTTCACTGGTTGTGTCCATTACGAAAATTTACGTCAACAAACATTCAGGACTTTTTGAAAAAACATATTTTCCACGTATACGGTGTGCCAGAAAAAATTGTTAGAGATAATGGTAGCCAGTTTCGTGCCAACGACCTTAATGCCTTTTTAACATCATTCGGAATTACACATAGATACACCGCGCTTTACTTCCCTCAATCTAACGCCTCTGAACGTGTTAACCGGTCGCTTATTGCTGGTATACGAGCTTACTTAAAATCTGACCAACGCTTATGGGATAAACACCTAACAGAAATCAGTTGTGCCCTACGTAATTCCTATCACTAGTCTATTAAGTGTTCACCTTTCCACGCCTTATTTGGATTCGATATGATCACTCATGCAACCTCATATGAACTGTTTCGAAAACTTAACCTCCTTAATGAACCTACCGCTAAAGTTTCCTGAGAGGACAGTCTTCAATTGATTCGACATGATATAAGAAAGTGTATCAAGAAAGCCCAAGAAACAAATCAACAACAATATAATCTCCGCACAAGACCTCAAAACTTTTCAGTGGGACAAGAAGTTTACCGAAGGAACTTCGTACAAAGTAGTGCTGAATAGCATTTTAATGCAAAACTGTCACCTCTATTCCTTAAAGCCAGAATAAAAGAGAAAATGGTAACAACTATTATGTACTGGAAGACCTACAGGGAAAGCCAATTGGAACTTATCATGGGAAAGACATACGAATTTAACGCCCCTTTTCCGACAAATTTTCTGACGTAAAACTGTAAAATTGTTCGGTTTTGTAATGGTCGTTTACAAACAAAAGGGTATTTTCTATTTGAATGCATAATAACACACAACAACAAGCCTTTACTCTCTAAAAATTTCAAATCTTTTGCTCAGACTTTAAAACTGTCTTCCCCTAATATATTTGCACTTACTAAATAAACAATAGTTACAGATATGTACCTCAATTGACTTTACAACTGATTACTATTAATCCATTCATTACTAACAGTAAACATATTTAAAATATTAATTTTTCGATATAAACAACTAAGGAGTGAGATCGAAAAATTCTTAACATACATATATGTTTATAAAATAAAATGTAGCAGCTGACTTTGTTTTTGTAAGGTTCTCTTTTGTTTTTTATGTACGTAATAGTTGTATAGATAGTACATTTTTTAATTACTACTATCGGGTTCTT
>NC_060954.1:24895821-24903823 GCF_022045245.1 Lucilia cuprina
GAAGTTCATGTTTAATCTGATTATGGAGAATTTATTAAGAAATGTATATATGACGTAGCAATTGAAATTACTGCACTTATCCCTCTTCAAAATTTAATATTCTTGCACTTTTTAGTCATTAAATTACAGTTTAAATAAAATTTTATTATAATATTTCTAGAATTATAAATTGCTTTTACGCTAAGAAGATCCAATTTTACTAGACATAGCTTTCATAAGCTATAAATTTCATTTACTCACGAGACTATACCCTTTGAAGGTTTTTCCCATAAATTGAACTCTCTTACATGAACCAATAGAAGGAAATTTTAGTTAACTTGCTGGCGTATATCATTTCTTAGCCAGTGATACAAATGAAGTGGAGTGGATATGATTGCCGAGACTCTTCCTAATATTTGTATTTGGTTACATTCACCATGCAAATTCTGATACAAGTATTAAATCTATATAGGTAAATAGTTGTTTATATCGAAAAATTAATATTTTAAATATGTTCACTGTTAGTAATGAATGGATTAAGGAGTGAGATCGAAAAATTCTTAACACACGTTTTTCATTACATTTTTCAACCAAAGTATTATTTGATTTTTTTTTTTTTTTTTTTGATCAAGTTACCTTTGAAAAACATGTCAGTTATTATGTGTAATGTCAATTATATTAATTTTTTGTTAATCTGTAGAAATCAGTTGTATAGTCAATTGAGGTACATATCTGTAACTATTGTTTATTTAGTAAGTGCAAATATATTAGGGGAAGATACTTTTAAAGTCTGAGCAAAAGTTTTGAAATTTTTAGAGAGTAAAGGCTTGTTGTTGTGGGTTATTATGCATTCAAATAGAAAATACTTAGAAATCCATAGTCCAAATCGTAAACTAAAATTCAGTAGAACCAAAATAAAAAAATCCAAAAACATACTAATTACAATTGCCATGAACATGATGAATATTTATGAATGATCTTCAAAAATAATTACAGTTGTTTAATAAATTTAAATTAGCCTTGTTTACAATTTCAAATAATTTGTTTACAATTTTAATTAAAGGATGCATTTTCAATAATCTGGAGTTTTCGGATTGGTTGTTATCATTTAATTTTATTTTTAGGTTTAAATACATAATATGAAATAAGAATAGCTGAAATTAATAATGAACTAGAACTGAACTATAAATGTTTCTCTACTATTAAATTCTAAATTACCTGAGAATACTCTTTTATGCCTTGTTGTTCTGGGACAAAAACCAAAAAATATATATTAAAAATTAAATGTGTATTTACATATTACAAAATATCACTGAATTTCACTATTTAGTTGACTTTCTTGATAAATTCTTTGAGAAAGTAAGAAAAATGTCAAAAATAAAGATTTCGCAAAAATAAAACTGGCATTTTTGACTTATCTACAGTTTTTGTGAAATCTAATAAAATCGATAAGGAAATTTGAAAAAAATACTAAAATGCAGTAAATCTTGAATTTTTCTAATTTTCTCAAGTTTTTATGAAACCTTAAATTTCAATTTCTAATATAAAGAAATTTAGCTCTTTATTAAATTGAAAGAATTTGAGAAACATTTTTCTAATTTCTAGAAATTCAACTGTTTAGTAATTAGAAAGATATTGTAAAATTCACTGACCATCACTATTTAGTTGCCTTTCCTGATAAATTCTTTGAAAAGATTGGGAAAATGTAAAAAATAAAGATTTCGCAAAATAAAGCTGCATTTTTGACTTATCTACAGTTTTTGTGAAATCTAATAAAGTCGCTAAGAAAATTGACAATAAAATAAACAACAATCACCAAAACTTACACACATTTCTAATTTTCTCAACGAATTAAAAGTTATTTCTAGAGTTTGTATGTATCCTTTGAATTCTAAAAATTGTATAATTTCTAGAAATTCAACTGTTTAGTTTAGTAAATTGAAAGATTTTGTAAATTTCACTATTTAGTTGACTTTCTTGATAAATTTTTTGAGATTGTAGGAAAAATGTCAAAAAAAGATTTCGCAAAAATGAAACTGGCATTTTTGACTTATCTACAGGTTTTGTGAAATCTAATAAAATCGATAAGAAAATTTAAAAAAATACCAAAAAGCAGTAATACACATTTTTATAATATTCTCAAGTTTTCATGAAACCTTGAATTTCAAAAATTTTCTAATATAAAGAATTTCAACTTTTTATTAAATTGAAAGAATTTGAGAAATCCCTCAAATATATGTTTAATGTTCATCTTATACTAGAGTTTTTGTGAAACTTGTACATTTTTCTAATTTTCTCAACGAAGTGTAAATTATGTTAATTTTTTTAGAATTTTTATGAAACCTTTGAATTTTAAAAGTTGTCTAATTTCTAGAAATTCAACTGTTTAGTATAGTAAATTGAAAGATTTTGCAATTTTCACTATTAAGTTGACTTTCTTGATAAATTCTTTGAGAAAGAAGGAAAAATGTCAAAAAATAAAGATTTCGCAAAAATGAAACTGGCATTTTTAACTTATTTACAGTTTTTGTGAAATCTAATAAAATCGATAAGGAAATTTGAAAAAATACCAAAAAGCAGTAAAACTTGCACTTTTTTCTAATTTTCTCATGTTTTTATGAAACCTTGAATTTCAACAATTTTCTAATATAAAGAAATTCAACTGTTTATTAAATTGAAAGAATTTGAGAAATCCCTCGAATATATGTTTAATTTTCATGTTATACTAGAGTTTTTGTGAAAATTGTACATTCTCAACGAAGTGTAAATACTGTTATTGTTTTTAGAATTTTTATGGAACCTTTGAATTTTAAAAGTTGTCTAATTTCTAGAAATTCAACTGTTTATTTAGTATAGTTAATTGAAAGATTTTGCAATTTTCACTATTTAGTTGACTTTCTTGATAAATTCTTTGAGAAAGTAAGAAAAATGTCAAAAATAAAGATTTCGCAAAAATGAAACTGGCTTTTGACCTATTTACATTTTTTGCAAAATCTTGATTTTTTATGAATCTTTTGAATTTTAAACATTTTCTACTTTCCAGAAATTCAACTGTTTAGTATAGTAAATTGAAAGATTTTGTAAATTTCATTATTTAGTTGACTTTCTTGATATATTCTTTGAGAATGTAGGAAGTCAAAAAATAAAGATTTCGCAAAAATGGAACTGGCATCTTTGACTTATCTACAGTTTTTGTGAAATCTAATAAAGTTCTTAACGAATTGCAAAAAGCATGTCTACTTTTTCTAGAGTTTTTATGAAAGCATTGATGTATAGTATAATAAATTGAAATATTTTGTAAATTTCTCTATTAAGTTGACTTTCTTGATAAATTCTTTGAGAAAGTAGGAAAAATGTCAAAAAATTTTTGACTTATCTACAGTTTTTGTGAAATATAATAAAATCGATAAGGAAATTTGAAACCAGTAAAACTTGCACATTTGAAACCAGTAAAACTTGCACATTTTTCTAATTTTCTCATGTTTTTATAAAACCTTGAATTTCAACAATTTTCTAATATAAAGAAATTCAACTGTTTATTAAATTGAAAGAATTTGAGAAATCCCTCGAATATATGTTTAATTTTCATGTTATACTAGAGTTTTTGTGAAAATTGTACATTCTCAACGAAGTGTAAATAATGTTAATGTTTTTAGAGTTTTTATGGAAGCTTTAAATTTTAAAAGTTGTATAATTTCGAGAAATTCAACTGTTTATTTAGTATAGTTAGTTGAAAGATTTTGCAATTTTCACTATTTAGTTGACTATCTTGATAAATTCTTTGAGAAAGTAAGAAAAATGTCAAAAATAAAGATTTCTCAAAAATGAAACTGTCTTTTGAACTATTTACATTTATTGTTAAATCTTGATTTTTTATGAATCTTTTGAATTTTAAACATTTTCTACTTTCCAGAAATTCAACTGTTTAGTATAGTAAATTGAAAGATTTTGTAAATTTCACTATTTAGTTGACTTTCTTGATATATTCTTTGAGAATGTAGGAAGTCAAAAAAATAAAGATTTCGCAAAAATGGAACTGGCATTTTTGACTTATCTACAGTTTTTGTGAAATCTAATAAAGTTCTTAACGAATTGCAAAAAGCATGTCTACTTTTTCTAGAGTTTTTATGAAAGCATTGATGTATAGTATAATAAATTGAAATATTTTGTAAATTTCTCTATTTAGTTGACTTTCTTGTATCGTATACTAGAGTTTTTGTTAAACTTGTACATTTTTCTAATTTTCTCAACGAAGTGTAAATTATGTCATTTTTTTAGAGTTTTTATGAAACCTTTGAATTTTAAAAGTTGCAAATTTCACTATTTTGTTGACTTTCTTTATAAATTCTTTGAGAAAGTATGAAAAGTGTCAAAAAATAAGATTTCACAAAAATGAAACTGGCATTTTTGACTTATCTACGGATTTTGTGAATTCTAGATTTTTTTATGAATCCTTTGAATTTTAAACATTTTAAATTTCTAGAAATTCAACTGTTTAGCATATTGAAAGATTTTGTAAAATTCACTGACCATCACTATTGACTTTCTTGATAAATTCTTTGAAAAGATTAGGAAAATGCAAAAATATAAAGATTTCGCAAAATAATGCTGGCAATTTTGACTATCTACAGTATTTGTGAAATCTAAAAAAGTCGTTAAGAAAATTAAAAAAAATAAACAACAATCACCAAAACTTGAACAATTTCTCAACGAATTAAAAGTTTTTTCTAGAGTTTGTATGAATCCTTTGAATTTAAAAAATTGTATAATTTCTAGAAATTCAACTGTTTACTATAGTAAATTGAAAGATTTTGTAAATTTCACTATTTAGTTGACTTTCTTGATAAATTCTTTGAGAATGTAGGAAGAATATAAAAAAATAAAGATTTCGCAAAAATTAAACTGGCATTTTTGACTTATCTACAGTTTTTGTGAAGTCTTGTAAAGTTCTCAACGAATTGCAAAAAGTACTTTTTCTAGAGTTTTTATTAAAACTTTGAATTTTAAAAATTTAGTAATTTCTAAAAATTCAACTGTTTAGTAAATCTAAATATCACTGAATTTCACTATTTAGTTGACTTTCTTGATAAATTCTTTCAGAAAGTAAGAAAAATGTGAAAAATAAAGATTTCGCAAAAATTAAAATGGCTTTTGGCCTATTTACATTTTTTGTGAAATCTTGAATTTTTATGTATCTTTTGAATTTTTAACATTTTCTAATTTGTAAACTGGCATTTTTGACTTATCTACAGTTTTTGTTAAATCTAGATTTTTTATGAATCCTTTGAATTTTAAACATTTTCTAATTTCTAGAAATTCAACTGTTTAGTGAATTAAAAGATTTTGTAAAATTTACTGACCATCATTATTTAGTTGACTGTTTATTAAATTGAAAGAATTTGAGAAATCCATCAAATGTGTGTTTAATTTTCATCTTATGCTATATTTTTTGTGAAACTTGTACATTTTTCTAATTTTCTCAGCGAAGTGTAAATTATGTAAATTTTTTAGAGTTTCTATGAAACCTTTGAATTTTAAAAGTTACAAATTTCACTATTTAGTTGACTTTCTTTACAAATTCTTTGAGAAAGTATGAAAAATGTCAGAAAATAAAGATTTCGCAAAAATGAAACTGGCTTTTGACCTATTTACATTTTTTGTGAAATCTTGATTTTTTATGAATCTTTTGAATTTTTAACATTTTCTATTTTCCAGAAATTCAACTGTTTAGTATAGTAAATTGAAAGATTTTGTAAATTTCACTATTTAGTTGACTTTCTTGATATATTCTTTGAGAATGTAGGAAGTCAAAAAAGAAAGATTTCGCAAAAATGGAACTGGCATCTTTGACTTATCTACAGCTTTTGTGAAATCTAGTAAAGTTCTCAATGAATTGCAAAAAGTATGTCTACTTTTTCTAGAGTTTTTATGAAAGCTTTAATGTATAGTACAGTAAATTAAAATATTTTGTAATTTTCTCTATTTAGTTGACTTTTTTGATAAATTCTTTGAGAAAGTAGGAAAAATGTCAAAAAATAAAGATTTCGCAAAAATGAAACTGGCATTTTTGTCTTATCTACAGTTTTTGTGATATCTAATAAAATCGATAAGAAAATTAGAAAAAGTACCAAAAAGCAATAAAACTTGCACATTTTTCTAATTTTATCAAGTTTTTATGAAACCTTGAATTTCAACAATTTTCTAATGTAAAGAAATTCAACTGTTTATTAAACTGAAAGAGTTTGAGAAATCCCTCAAATATATGTTTCATTTTCATGTTATACTAGAGTTTTTGTGAAACTTGTACATTCTCAACAAAGTGTAAATTATGTTAATGTTTTTTTGATTTTTATGGAACCCTTGAATTGTAAAAGTTGTCTAATTTCTAGAAATTCAACTGTTTATTTAGTATAGTAAATTGAAAGATTTTGCAATTTTCACTATATAGTTGACTTTCTTGATATATTCTTTGAAAAAGTAAGAAAAATGTCAAAAATAAAGATTTCGCAAAAATGAAACTGGCTTTTGACCTATTTACATTTTTTGTGAAATCTTGATTTTTTATGAATCTTTTGAATTTTAAACATTTTCTAATTTGTATAAATTCTGCCGTTTTGTAAAATTCAACTGTTTATTAAATTAAAGGAATTTGAGAAATCCCTCAAATATATGTTTAATTTTCATCTTATGCTATAGTTTTTGTGAAACTTGTACATTTTTCTAATTTTCTCAACGAAGTGTAAATTATGTCAACTTTTTAAAGTTTTTATGAAACCTTTGAATTTTAAAAATTGTTTAATTTCTAGAAATTCAACTGTTTAGCATATTGAAAAATTTTGTAAAATTCATTGACCACATTATTTAGTTGACATTCTTGATAAATTCTTTAAAAAGATTGGGAAAATGTAAACAAATAAAGCTTTCGCAAAAATGAAACTGGTAGTTTTGACTGATCTACATTTTTTATGAAATCTAATAAAGACGTTATTAAAATTTAAAAAAAAAATAAACAACAATCACCAAAACTTGCCCATTTTAAAATTTTCTCAACCAATTTAAAGTTATTTCTAGAGTTTGTATGAATTTTTTGAATTTAAAAAAAAATGCATAATTCTACAAATTCAACTGCTTAGTATAGTAAATTGAAATATTTTGCAAATTTCACTATTTAGTTGACTTTCTGGATAAAAATTGTATAATTTCTAGAAATTCATCTGTTTAGTATAGTAAATTGAAAGATTTTGTAAATTTCACTATTTAGTTGACTTTCTTGATAAAATCTTTGAGAAAGTAGGAAAAATGTCAAAAAATATAGATTCCGCAAAAATGGAATTTTTGATTTATCTACAGATTTTGTGAAATCTAGATTTTTTATGAATCCTTTGAATTTTAAACATTTTAAATTTCTAGAAATTCAACTGTTTAGAATATTGAAAGATTTTGTAAAATTCACTGACCATCACTATTTAGTTGACTTTCTTGATAAATTCTTTGGAAAGATTGAGAAAATGTAAAAATATATAGATTTCGCAAAATAAAGCTGGCATTTTTGACTTATCTACAGTTTTTGTGAAAACTAATAAAGTCGCTAAGAAAATTGACAATAAAATAAACAACAATCACCAAAACTTGCACATATATTTAATTTTCTCAACGAATTAAAAGTTATTTCTAGAGTTTGTATGAATCATTTGAATTTTAAAAATTGTATAATTTCTAGAAATTCAACTGTTTAGTACAGTAAATTGGAAGATTTTGTAAATTTCACTATTTGGTTGACTTTCTTGATAAATTCTTTGAGAATGTAGGAAAAATATAAAAAAATAAAGATTTCGCAAAAATTAAACTGGCATCTTTGACTTATCTACAGTTTTTGTGAAATCTAATAAAGTTCTTAACGAATTGCTAGAGTTTTTAGAGTTTTTATGAAAACTTTGAATTTTAAAAATTTTGTAATTTCTAAAAATTCAACTGTTTAGTAAATCTAAATATCACTGAATTTCACTATTTAGTTGACTTTCTT
>NC_060954.1:24903923-24939176 GCF_022045245.1 Lucilia cuprina
AAATAACATTGACAGTTTTCACGCTATGACAGTCATTTAGGCATCATTTTAAAGCATTATGATTGCACTTTAATATGGTATATTATTTGTAGCATAATGTGTGTTTTTGCAAATTGGACAATTTGATAGATCGGTATAATTATTGTTTTATGTATAATAAACGCAGTAATCTGAGGTTCCGATATGTTTGCAATTAACTTTGGTTGTTTTCGTGCTAGGACAGTCGTTTATGCACCATTTTAAAGCATTAAAATTGCCATTTGTTTTGGTATATAATTTATTGCATAATATATTTTTAGAAAATGGCCAATTGGATAGATCGGTAGAATTATTTTCACAGCTTTAAAAACGCGTTAGTTTGAGGTTCCAATATGGCTGCAAACAACATTGAAAAATTTCACGCAATGACATTCATTTATGAATCATTTTAAAGCATTATGATTGCACTTTAATATGGTATATCATTTGTAGCATAATGTGTATTTTTAGAAATTGGTCAATTTGATAGATCGGTAGAATTATTGTTCTATGTTTAATAAACGCAGTAATCTGAGGTTCCGATATGTTTGCAATTAACTTTGGTTGTTTTCGTGCTAGGACAGTCGTTTATGCACCATTTTAAAGCATTAAAATTGCCATTTGTTTTGGTATATAATTTAGTGCATAATGTAGTTTTAGAAAATGGCCAATTGGATAGATCGGTAGAATTATTTTCCCAGGTTTAAAAAGGCGGTAAATTGAGGTTCCGATATGGTTGTGAATAACTTTGACAGTTTTCATGCTACGACAGTCATTTATGCATCATTTTAAAGCATTATGATTGCACTTTAATATAGTATATCATTTGTGGCATAATGTGTTCGTCTAAAAAATGGTCAATTTGAAGGATCGGTAGAATTGTTGTTCTATGTTTAAAAACGCTGTGATTTGAGGTTCCGATATGGTTGCATATAACTTTGACAGTTTTCATGCCAGGACAATCATTTTAAAGCATTACAGTTGCACTTTGTTTTGGTGTACAATTTGTGGCATAATGAATTTTTACAAAAATTGGATAGATCGGTATATTTATTGGTACAGGTTTGGAAATGTGGTAATTTAAGGCTCCGATATGGTTGTAAATATCTTTTATAGTTTTCATGTTATAGCATCTTTTTATTGCATTATAGTTGCCATTTGTTTTGGTATATAATTTGTTGCATAATATATTTTTAGAAAATGGCTTATAGGATAGATCGGTAGAATAATTTTCACAGCTTTAAAAACGCGGTATTTTAAGGTTCCGATATGGCTGCAAATAACATTGACAGTTTTCATGCTATGGCAGTCATTTAGGCAGCATTTTAAAGCATTATGATTGCACTTTAATATGGTATATCATTTGTAGCATAATGTGCATTTTTAGAAATTGGTCAATTTGATAGATCGGTAGAATTATTGTTCTATGTTTAATAAACGCATATGTTTGCAATTAACTTTGGCAGTTTTCGTGCTAGGTTAGTCGTTTATACACCATTTAAAGCATTAAAATTGCCATTTGTTTTGGTATATAATTTATTGTATAATGTATTTTTAGAAAATGGCCAATTGGATAGATCGGTAGAATTATTTTCCCAGGTTTAAAAAGGCGGTAATTTGAGGTTCCGATATGGTTGTGAATAACTTTGACATTTTTCATGCTATGACAGTCATTTAGGCATCATTCTGTATCCAGCTCTGATTGGCTTAAGTTTGCAATTTTTGTGTTTTCTCTAAATTCGTGAAAGTTTTTTATATTTTTCGTGTGATCCAACGCTAATTAAAAGCTATAAGATCTACAAACTTATAAAGCTAAGTACATATTTTATATAAGTATTCTTAGCCTAGTTACAAATTGTGGAATATCAGTATAAATTTATTTAAATTAATATTTACATAAATTACAACAACACTAGCAACATACATTCTCCTTTTTTTTCTTATTATACCCTACACCACTATAGAGAGTATTATACGTTTGTGCTGATGTTTGTAACATACAAAAATATTGGTCCAATACCAACCTTAAAGTATACCGGTCGATTCAGAATCATTTTTTGAGTCGATTAAGACATGGCCGTCCGTCTGTCCGGCTGGCTGGCTGTCCATGTAAACCTTTTGCGCAAGGTACAGGCAATTTTCAAGATAATTTGATGAAATTTGGACCAAGCATGTTTTTTGGCACAGGGACGAAGCCTATTGAAAATGGTTGAAATCGGTCCATTATTTCACCTAGCCCCCGTTATATCCAAATGCAACATAAACTTTTATCATCATGTTGTTTTAGAATATTTCATGCACTTCCTTATCATCAGTCTGCATGATGACTGAACCATTCAACAGCAATATTGAGTTGAGTCTTGACTAAATATAGTCTAATTATAGTGGCAACATAATATACTGATTTTATGGCAACCTAATATAATTAATTGACATTTAATGTAAAATTTTTTCTAAATGTTATAAACATTAAGTTTCTTGGTCAGAAGAAAATTTATAGAAGATCCTTTTCCTGTATATCTTTGAACTGAAGACATCAAATTTTCAGATAGTCGGAAAAAATCTTAAAATTTTTCCAAGTCATCAAGGTATAATTTTATACTTCAGTTATATAGTTCATCGAAGAACTAGAATTTATACGCCATCAGGTAAATTTTGCAATTTTTATACCCACCATCAAAAAAGATGGGGGGTATATTGTTTTTGTCATTCCGTTTGTAACACATTGAAATATTCGTCTAAGACCCATAAAAGTATATATATTCTGGGTCCTTATTAGATTCTAAGACGATCTAGCCATGTCCGTCCGTCTGTCCGTCTGTTGAAAACACGATAGAGTCCAAACGGAAGTAGCTAGCGAGCTGAAATTTTGCACAGATACTTATAGTTGATCCAGTTTGTTTGGTATTGAAAATGGGCAATATCGGTCCACGATTTCGCCTAGCCCCCATATGGTCCCTCCTTTAGAAAATTACATTATCGCCAATAACTGACTAACAAAAGCATCAATAGCGCTGTAGTTCGGCACAATGTCATGTTTTATGGGGACATAAATCTTTTCATAGAATTTCATAAGGGATCGGTCCATAATTGACCCTACCCCCCATGCAAAGTACCTTCAGAAAATGACTTTATCGTTCACAACTGACTAACAGAAGCATCAATAGCGGTGTAATTCGGCACAAACATGTTTGATGGTGACATAAATCTCTTCGTAGAATTTTATAAGGATCGGTCCATAATTGACCCTACCCCCCATATAAAGTCCCTTCAGAAAATGACTTTATCGCCAATAACTGGCTAAGAGAAGCATCAATAGCAGTGAAATTCGACACAAACATGTTTTATAGGGACATAAATCTGTTCATAGAATTTTCATAAGGATCGGTCCATAATTGACCCTACCCCCATACAAAGTACCCTTCAGAAAATGACTTTATCGCTCACAACTGACTAACAGAAGCATCAATAGCGGTGTAATTCGGCACAAACATGTTTTATGGGGACATAAATCTTTTCGTAGAATTTTATAAGGATCGGTTCATAATTGACCCTACCCCCCATATAAAGTCCCCTTCAGAAAATGACTTTATCGCCAATAACTGGCTAAGAGAAGCATCAATAGCAGTGAAATTCGACACAAACATGTTTTATAGGGACATAAATCTGTTCATAGAATTTCATAAGGATCGGTCCATAATTGACCCTACCCCCCATACAAAGTACCCTTCAGAAATTGACTTTATCGCTCATAACTGGCTAAGAGAAGCATCAATAGCGGTGAAACTCAGCACAAACATGTTTTATGGTCTCATAAATCTCTTTGTAGAATTTTATAAGGATAATTGACCCTATACATAATTGACCCTATCCCACCTATAAGGTCCCTTTCAGAAAACAACTTTAATGCTCATATCTACCTTAAGAAGCATATATATAACAATAATATTCGACATATAAAAGTTTTTTATGGAACTAAAATCATTTTCTAATTTTAATGCTTTAAAATGGTGCATAAACGACTGTCCTAGCACGAAAACTGCCAAAGTTAATTGCAACCATATGGGAACCTCAGATTACTGCGTTTATTAAACATAGGACAATGATTCTACCGATCTATCAAATTGAAAAAGATATTTGAAACCATATCGGAGCCTTTAATTACCGCATTTTTAAACCTACAATCTGTCCTATTTTTGTAAAACTCATTATGCCACAAATTATACACCAAAAAATTTCAACTGCAATACTTTAAAATGATGCATAAACAATTGTCCTGGCATAAAAACTGTCAATGTTATTTGCAACCATATTGGAACCTCAAATCACAGCGTTTTTAAACATAGAACAACAATTCTACTGATCCATCAAATTGACCATTTTTTAGACGAACACATTATGCCACAAATGATATACCAATATAAGGTGCAATCATAATGCTCCAAAATGATGCTTAAATGATTGTCATAGCATGAAAACTGTCAAGGTTATTCAAAACCATTTCGGAACCTCAAATTTCCGCCTTTTTAAACCTGGGAAAATAATACTACCGATCTATCCAATTGGCCATTTTCCAAAAATGCATTATGCAATAAATTATATACCAAAACAAATGGCAATTTTAATGCTTTAAAATGGTGCATAAACGACTGTCCTAGCACGAAAACTGCCAAAGTTAATTGCAACCATATGGGAACCTCAGATTACTGCGTTTATTAAACATAGAACAATGATTCTACCGATCTATCAAATTGACCAATTTGTAAAAACACACATTATACTACAAATGATATACCATATTATATAAATGACTGTCATAGCATGAAAACTGTCAAAGTTATTCACAACCATATCGGAACTTCAAATTACCGCCTTTTTAAACCTGGGAAAATAATTCTACCGATTTATCCAATTGGCCATTTTCTAAAAATACATTAAGCAATAAATTATATACCAAAACAAATGGCAACTATAATGCAATAAAAAAATATATAAACGACTGCAATAACATGAAAACTATAAATGATATTTGCAACCATATCGGAGCCTTAAATTACCGCATTTCTAAACCTGTACCAATAAATATACCGATCTATCCTATTTTTGTAAAAACTCATTATGCCACAAATTATACACCAAAACAAAGTGCAACTGTAATGCTTTAAAGTGATGCATAAACGATTGTCCTGGCATAAAAACTGTCAATGTTATTTGCAACCATATCAGAACCTCAAATCACAGCGTTTTTAAACATAGAACAACAATTCTACCGATCCATCAAATTGACCATTTTTTAGACGAACTCATTATGCCACAAATGATATACCAATATAAAGTGCAATCATAATGCTCTAAAATAATGCATAAATGACTGTCATAGCGTGAAAATTGTCAATGTTATTTGCAGCCATATGGGAACCTCAAACTACCGCGTTTTGAAAGCTGTGAAAATAATTCTGCCGATCTATCCAATTAACCATTTTCTAAAAATATATTATGCAATAAATTATATACCAAAACAAATGGCAATTTTAATGCAATAAAAAGATATATAAACGACTGCAATAACATGAAAACTATAAATTATATTTGCAACCATATCAGAGCCTTAAATTACCACATTTCTAAACCTGTACCAATAAATATACCGATCTATCCATTTTTTTAAAAAATTCTTTATGCCACAAATTATACACCAAAACAAAGTGCAACTGTAATGCTTTAAAATGATGCATAAACAATTGTCCTGGCATGAAAACTGTCAAAGTTATTTGCAACTATATTGGAACCTCAAATCACAGCGTTTTTAAACATAGAAAAACAAATTCTACCGATCCTTCAAATTGACCATTTTTTAGACGAACACATTATGCCACAAATGGTATACCAAATTAAAGTGCAATCATAATGCTCTAAAATGATGCATAAATGATTGTCATAGCATGAAAACTGTCAAAGTTATTCACAACCATATCGCAACCTCAAATTACCGCCTTTTTTAACCTGGGAAAATAATTCTACCGATCTATCCAATTGGCCATTATCTAAAAATACATTATGCAATAAATTATATACCAAAACATATGGCAGTTTTAATGCTTCAAAATGGTGTATAAACGACTGTCCTAGCACGAAAACTGTCAAAGTTAATTGCAACCATATGGGAACCTCAGATTACTGCGTTTATTAAACATAGAACAATAATTCTACCGATCCTTCAAATTGACAATTTTTTAGACGAACACATTATGCCACAAATGGTATACCAAATTAAAGTGCAATCATAATGCTTTAAAATGATTTATTTATTTAATTCAACTATTAATTTTTTATACAGCTGAGCACAAAGCATTTATAATATAATTATAAAATGCAATATATAATATAACATAAGAAATTATTATTGGAAACAGTTATAAACATATACATTTGAGTTAAGATAATAAATCAGTTTGGCTTTTATTTCATTCGTGGGCGTAGAAAAATCAATGAGATCGTATAGGCGGTTGACTTCTAAGCATATTCTTCGGAGAGGATCAAAATTTATAAAATTTGACCTATTAAATTCTATATATAATGGAACATAAGACCTAAGTGGTCTATTTGGAACATTAATGTGGATATTCGAAAGAAGGAATTGAGAGTTAAATTTTCCATGTAATAAGTTCAATAAAAATGTGATATTAGAAACCATTCTTCTACTTTTTAATGTTGGAAGCTTAATAAGCGCAAGCCGATTACGATACGGAGGCAGGTTTGTGTCAGGATTCCACCTGAGATTTCGGAGGCAAAAAATGAGAAATTGTTTTTGCACGGATTCAAGTTTTCTAATGTATACGTTGTACTGAGGATCCCAGATTTCAGATGCGTATTCAAGAATAGGTCTAACTAATGTTGTAAATTGACGTTTTGTCACATAAGGATAATTAAATTCCTTTGCCCAACGTTTTATGAATCTTAGGACACCAGTTGCCTTGTTGACAGTCATAATAATATGAGAATTAAAATTGATTCTTCGATCAAAATTAACCCCTAAATCTATGACTGATTCAACAGATTTTAATTTGACGCCGCCAATGTAGTAGTCAGTTATGGACGGAGAATACCTTGCGAAGGACATGTGATGACATTTTCTCAAATTTAATTCCATTAAATTGACTAAGCACCAATTATGAAATTTGATGAGGTCGGATTGGAGATGTGTAGGGTTGATTTTGTCGTTTAAAGAGCAAAAAATTTTCACATCATCTGCATACATAAGGATTTTACTATGTTCTATGGAATTAGGGAGATCGTTGATAAATAGCAGGAATAGAAGAGGGCCAAGGTGACTTCCTTTGTTGGACTCCGGAAATAACATTAATGTTCTTAGATTTGGAATTGTTAAAGATAACACATTGTCTCCTATTTAGAAGGTAGGAGCGAATCCAATTTAGGAAGCTCATTGAAAATCCAATTTTATCAAGTTTCATTATTAACAATTTGTGATTAACCTTATCGAAGGCTTTGCTAAAATCCGTATATATTACATCGGTTTGATGACGTTTAACAAATCCATAATTTATGTGGGATGTTAGTTCCATAAGATTTGTTGATGTTGAGCGACCACTATAAAAGCCATGTTGTAAAGGAGATATTATTGATGAGATTTGTTGGAATAATAACTCAGTTATGATTTTCTCAAATAATTTAGGAATAGCACTAAGTTTCGCTATAGCTCTATAATTGGATACATCATTTCGGTTTCCAGATTTATGTAGAGGTATTATATAGGAATCTTTCCAAATCATTGGAAAATTATTGAATTTAAGCGAGTTATTAAATAGGATGGTAGGCGGTGTTACTAGAACTTCTGCACAATTCTTTAAGATACAGCTGGGAATGCCATCAGGACCTGGGCTGAATGAACACTTTATATTATTCAGACATTTTAAGACACTGGAGTAGTCAATAGATTATATATTTATCAGAGATTGTTGTGGAATCAAGTACGGATATTGCGTACTGTTAAACGTTTTTGATGAAAACGTTGATGCGAAAAAATCAGAGAAACAGTTAGCTCAACATCATCAGAAAAAACGGTACCATTTACTTTCATAGCAGTCGGATATGAGGATATTTTTCGTTTGGAATTAATAAAATTATAGAATGATTTCGGATTCACCTTAATGTTTAACTTCATTTTGTTGATGTAGTTATTATAGCATCTTTTGTTTTCGAGGCAAAAACGACTTCTGGCAACATAATAATTACATTGATCAATTAGGTTATTGATCAATTATTTTGAAAGATGCCCTCTTTGTGGAGTTTATTTTATAGACAAGTACATCAGGAAGTGAATTCTTGAATTTCGGTTTTATGTAATATTTTATGTCCTCTACTGTAGTGTCATAGTAGAACCGAGTTGCATAAATTGTCTTCCTGGGTGGAATGGTACGAAGTTCTTTAGGAGGATTTTCGTTAAGTTCAGGTACATCACTTGGGGGAGCACCTAAAACCTGATTATCCTCTGGAGGAAATGTATAATTAGTTTCAGCAACATTGTGTTCAGCTGATATTGTGGATATTGTTGGCGAAACAATTATTGGAGAGGATTAATCGGAATTAACGCCAAATTGGATTGAAGGTATTGCGAGTGTATTAGAGTTTTCGGTATAGTTTGCATTTGAGGATGGATGAGAAATTAAAGGAATAATTGGGGATTTATCCAATGTCCTTCTGCGTTTTGGAGAAGATGGATTCTGAACCATACTAATATTCTCCAAATTAGGATAGTTTGTGAATAATTCACCAAATTTCTGGAATTTATCTTGCAGAGATATAAAATCTTTACAAATTTTTTCAAATTCACCTTTAAAACTTTTGAAAAAATTATAAAATTCAACATAAAGATTTTTACACTGTGGACAAGTCCACTGCATGGATTTAGTAGATTTGGAAATTGAATCAGCATCACGTGCCCTTAGGCCACTACATTTCAAGTGCTAATTTCCTAGGCATATCCAACAAGAAACCATATGTTCACTCCCAGAGATATTACAATTTGAATTTAGGCAATCCATTATAATAAAAAACAAGTATGAATGTATAGTCGGGCGTAGCCGACTATATAATACCCTACACCTGTCAGTATGTATGTTAAAAATGGGGATTATTTAAAAAAATAAAGCATTATACATATATCTTTTTATTGCATTATAGTTGCCATTTGTTTTGGTATATAATTTATTGCAAAATATATTTTTAGAAAATGGCCAATTGGATAGATCGGTAGAACTATTTTCACAGCTTTAAAAATGCGGTAATTTAAGGTTCCGATATGACTGCAAATAACATTGACAGTTTTCACGATATGACAGTCATTTATAAATCATTTTAAAGCATTATGATTGCACTTTAATATGGTATATCATTTGTAGCATAATGTGTATTTTTAGAAATTGGACAATTTGATAGATCGGTAGAGTTATTGTTCTATGTTTAATAAACGTAGTAATCTGAGGTTCCTATATGGTTGCAATTAACTTTGGCAGTTTTCACGCTATGACAGTCATTTATGAATCATTTTAAAGCATTATGATTGCACTTCAATATGGCATATCATTTGTATATCATTTAAAGCATTAAAATTGCCATTTGTTTTGGTATATAATTTAGTGCATAATGTAGTTTTAGAAAATAGCCAAATGGATAGATCGGTAGAATTATTTTCCCAGGTTTAAAAGGTGGTAATTTGAGGTTCCGATATGGTTGTGAATAACTTTGGCAGTTTTCGTGCTAGGACAGATCGGTATAATTACTGTTCTATGTATAATAAACGCAGTAATCTGAGGTTCCGCTATGGTTGCAATTAACTTCGGCAGTTTTCGTGCTAGGACAGTCGTTTATGCACCATTTTAAAGCATTAAAATTGCCATTTGTTTTGGTATATAATTTATTGCCTAATGTATCTTTAGAAAATGGCCAATTCGATAGATCGGTAGAATTATTTTCCGATTAGTTTTCATGATATTGCAGTCGTTTATATATCTTTTTAGTGCATTATAGTTGCCATTTGTTTTGGTATATAATTTATTGCATAATATATTTTTAGAAAATGGCCAATTGTATAGACCGGTAGAATTATTTTCACAGCTTTAAAAACGCGGTAGTCTGAGGTTCCAATATGGCTGCAAATAACATTGACAGTTTTCACGCTATGACAGTCATTTATGAATTATTTTAAAGCATTATGATTGCACTTTAATATGGTATATCATTTGTAGCATAATGTGTATTTTTTGAAATTGGTCAATTTGATAGATCGGTAGAGTTATTGTTCTATGTTTAATAAACGCAGTAAGCTGAGGTTCCTATATGGTTGCAATTAACTTTGGCAGTTTTCGTGCTAGGACAGTCGTTTATGCATTTTAAAGCATTAAAATTGCCATTTGTTTTGGTATATAATTTAGTGCATAATGTAGTTTTAGAAAATGGCCAATTGGATAGATCGGTAGAATTATTTTCCCAGGTTTAAAAAGGCGGTAATTTGAGGTTCCGATATGGTTGTGAATAACTTTGACAGTTTTCATGCTATGACAGTCATTTATGCATCATTTTGGAGCATTATGATTGCACTTTATATTGGTATATCATTTGTGGCATAATGTGTTCGCCAAAAAAATGGTCAATTTGATGGATCGGTAGAATTGTTGTTCTATGTTTAAAAACGCTGTGATTTGAGGTTCCGATATGGTTGCAAATAACATTGACAGTTTTTATGCCAGAACAATCGTTTATGCATCATTTTAAAGCATTACAGTTTGTTTTGGTGTATAATTTGTGGCATAATGAGTTTTTACAAAATAGGATACATCGGTATATTTATTGGTACAGGTTTAGAAATGCGGTAATTTAAGGCTCCGATATGGTTGCAAATATCATTTATAGTTTTCATGTTATTGCAGTCGTTTATATATCTTTTTATTGCATTATAGTTGCCATTTGTTTTGGTATATGATTTATTGCTTTATATATTTTTAGAAAATGGCCAATTGGATAGATCGGTAGAATTATTTTCACAGCTTTCAAAGCGCGGTAGTTTGAGGTTCCGATATGGCTGCGAATAACATTGACAGTTTTCACGCTATGGCAGTCATTTATGAATCATTTGAAAGCATTATGATTGCACTTCAATATGGTATATCATTTGTAGCATATTGTGTATTTTTAGAAATTATTAAATTTGATAGATCGGTATAATTATTGTTTTATGTATAATAAACGCAGTAATCTAAGGTTCCGCTATGGTTGCAATTAACTTTGGCAGTTTTCGTGCTAGGACAGTCGTTTATGCACCATTTTAAAGCATTAAAATTGCCATTTGTTTTGGTATATAATTCATTGCCTAATGTGTTTTTAGAAAATGGCCAATTCCATAGATCGGTAGAATTGTTTTCCCAGGTTTAAGAAGGCGGTTATTTGAAGTTCCGATATGGTTATGAATAACTTTGACAGTTTTCATGCTATGACAGTCATTTATGCATAATTTTAAAGCATTATGATTGAACTTTAATTTGGCATATCATTTGTGGCATAATGTGTTCGTCTAAAAAATTGTCAATTTGAAGGATCGGTAGAATTGTTGTTCTATGTTTAAAAACGCTGTGATTTGAGGTTCCGATATGGTTTTTAATAACTTTGACAGTTTTCATGCCAGGACAATCGTTTATGCATCATTTTAAAGCACTACAGATGCACTTTGTTTTGGTGTACAATTTGTGGCATAATGAGTTTTACAAAAATAGGATAGACCGGTATATTTATTGGTACAGGTTTAGAAATGAGGTAATTTAAGGCTCCGATATGGTTGCAAATATCTTTTATAGTTTTCATGTTATTGCAGTCGTTTATATATCTTTTTATTGCGTTATAGTTGCCATTTGTTTTGGTATATAATTTATTGCATAATATATTTTTAGAAAATGGCCAATTGGATAGATCGGTAGAATTATTTTCACAGCTTTAAAAACGCGGTATTTTAAAGTTCCGATATGGCTGCAAATAACATTGACAGTTTTCACGCTATGACAGTCATTTAGGCATCATTTTAAAGCATTATGATTGCACGTTAATATGGTATATCATTTGTAGCATAATGTTTGTTTTTATAAATTGGTCAATTTGATAGATCGGTAGAATTATTGTTCTATGTTTAATAAACGCAGTAATCTGAGGTTCCGATATGGTTGCAATTAACTTTGGCAGTTTTCGTGCTAGGACAGTCGTTTATGCACCATTTTAAAGCATTAAAATTGCCATTTGTTTTGGTATATAATTTATTGCATAATGTATTTTTAGAAAATGGCCAATTGGATAGATCGGTAGAATTATTTTCCCAGGTTTAAAAAGGCGGTAATTTGAAGTTCCGATATGGTTGTGAATAACTTTGACAGTTTTCATTCTATGACAGTCATTTATGCATAATTTTAAAGCATTATGATTGCACTTTAATTTGGTATATCATTTGTGGCATAATGTGTTCGTCTAAAAAATGGTCAATTTGAAGGATCGGTAGAATTGTTGTTCTATGTTTAAAAACGCTGTGATTTGAGGTTCCGATAAGGTTGTGAATAACTTTGACAGTTTTCATGCCAGGACAATCGTTTATGCATCATTTTTAAGCATTACAGTTGCACTTTGTTTTGGTGTACAATTTGTGGCATAATGATTTTTTACAAAAATTGGATAGATCGGTATATTTATTGGTACAGGTTTATAAATGCGGTAATTTAAGGCTCCGATATGGTTGCAAATATCTTTTATAGTTCTCATGTTATAGCAGTCGTTTTTATATCTTTTTATTTTTTTGGTATATAATTTGTTGCATAATATATTTTTAGAAAATGGCTAATTGGATAGATCGGAAGAATTATTTTCACAGCTTTAAAAATGCATTATTTTAAGGTTCCGATATGGCTGGAAATAACATTGACAGTTTTCACGCTATGACAGTCATTTAGGCATCATTTTAAAGCATTATGATTGCACTTTAATATGGTATATAATTTGTAGCATGTGTGTTTTTACAAATTGGTCAATTTGATAGATCGGTAGAATTATTGTTCTATGTTTAATAAACGCAGTAATCTGAGGTTCCGATATGGTTGCAATTAACTTTGGCAGTTTTCGTGCTAGGACGGTAGAATTATTTTCCCAGGTTTAAGAAGGCAGTAGTTTGAGGTTCCGATATGGTTGTGAATAACTTTGACAGTTTTGATGCTATGACAGTCATTTATGCATCATTTTAAAGCATTATGTTTGCACTTTAATATGGTATATCATTTGTAGCATAATGTGAAGTTTTAGAAATTGGTCAATTGGATAGATCGGTAGAATTGTTGCTCTATGTTTAAAAGTGCTGTGATTTGAAGTTCCCATATGGTTGCAAATAACATTGACAGTTTTCATGCCAGGACAATCGTTTATGCATCATTTTAAAGAATTACAGTTGAACTTTGTTTTGGTGTATAATTTGTGGATCTTTTATAGTTTTCATGTTATTGCAGTCGTTTATATATCTTTTTATTGCATTATAGTTGCCATTTGTTTTGGTATATAATTTATTGCATAATGTATTTTTAGAAAATGGCCAATTGGATAGATCGGTAGAATTATTTTCCCAGGCTTAAAAAGGCGGTAATTTGAAGTTCCGATATGGTTGTGAATAACTTTGACAGTTTTCATGCTATGACAGTCATTTATGCATCATTTTAAAGCATTATGATTGCACTTTAATTTGGTATATCATTTGTGGCATAATGTGTTCGTCTAAAAAATTGTCAATTTGAAGGATCGGTAGAATTGTTGTTCTATGTTTAATAAACGCAGTAATCTGAGGTTCCGATATGGTTGCAATTAACTTTGGCAGTTTTCGTGCTAGGACAGTCGTTAATGCACCATTTTAAAGCATTATGATTGCACTTTAATTTGGTATATAATTTATTGCATAATGTGTTCGTCTAAAAAATGGTCAATTTGAAGGATCGGTAGAATTGTTGTTCTATGTTTAAAAACGCTGTGATTTGAGGTTCCGATATTGTTGCAAATAACTTTGACAGTTTTCATGCCAGGACAATCGTTTATGCATCATTTTAAAGCATTACAGTTGCACTTTGTTTTGGTGTACAATTTGTGGCATAATGAATTTTTAAAAAAATTGGATAGATCGGTATATTTATTGGTACACGTTTAGAAATGCGGTAATTTAAGGCTCCGATATGGTTGCAAATATCATTTATAGTTTTCATGTTATTGCAGTCGTTTATATATCTTTTTATTGCATTATAGTTGCCATTTGTTTTGGTATATAATTTGTTGCATAATATATTTTTAGAAAATGGCTAATTGGATAGATCGGTAGAATTATATTCACAGCTTTAAAAACGCGGTATTTAATATGGTATATCATTTGTAGCATAATGTGTATTTTACAAATTGGTCAATTTGATAGATCGGTAGAATTATTGTTCTATGTTTAATAAACGCAGTAATCTGAGGTTCCCATATGGTTGCAATTAACTTTGGCAGTTTTCGTGCTAGGACAGTCGTTTATACACCATTTTAAAGCATTAAAATTGCCGTTTGTTTTGGTATATAATTTATTGCATAATGTATTTTTAGAAAATGGTCAATTGGATAGATCGGTAGAATTATTTTCCCAGGTTTAAAAAGGCGGTAATTTGAGGTTCGGATATGGTTGTGAATAACTTTGACAGTTTTAATGCTATGACAGTAATTTATGCATCATTTTAAAGCATTATGATTGCACTTTAATTTGGTATATCATTTGTGGCATAATGTGTTCGTCTAAAAAATAGTCAATTTGAAGGATCGGTGGAATTATTGATCTATGTTTAAACGCAGTAATCTGAGGTTCCGATATGGTTGCAATTAACTTTGGCAGTTTTCGTGCTAGGACAGTCGTTTATGCACCATTTTAAAGCATTATGATTGCACTTTAATCTGGTATATAATTTATTGCATAATTTGTTCGTCTAAAAAATGGTCAATTTGAAGGATCGGTAGAATTGTTGTTCTATGTTTAAAAAGGCTGTGATTTGAGGTTCCGATATTGTTGCAAATAACTTTGACAGTTTTCATGCCAGGACAATCCTTTATGCATCATTTTAAAGCAATATGATTGCACTTTAATTTGGTATATCATTTGTGGCATAATGTGTTCGTCAAAAAAATTGTCAATTGGAAGGATCGGTAGAATTGTTGTTCTATGTGAAAAACACTGTGATTTGAGGTTCCGATATGGTTGCAAATAACTTTGACACTTTTCATGCCATAGCAATCGTTTATGCATCATTTTAAAGCATTACAGTTGCACTTTGTTTTGGTGTACAATTTGTGGCATAATGAATTTTTACAAAAATTGGATAGATCGGTATATTTATTGGTACAGGTTTAGAAATGCGGTAATTTAAGGCTCCGATATGGTTGCAGATATCATTTATAGTTTTCATGTTATAGCAGTGGTTTATATATGTTTTTATTGCAATATAGTTGCCATTTGTTTTGGTATATAATTTGTTGCATAATATATTTTTAGAAAATGGCTAATTGGTTAGATCGGTAAAATTATTTTCACAGCTTTAAAAACGCGGTATTTTAAGGTTCCGATATGGCTGTAAATAACATTGGCAGTTTTCACGCTATGATAGTCATTTAGGCATCATTTCAAAGCATTATGATTGCACTTTAATATGGTATATCATTTGTAGCATAATGTGTATTTTTAGAAATTGGTCAATTTGATAGATCGGTATAATTATTGTTCTATGTTTAATAAACGCAGTAATCTGAGGTTCCCATATGGTTGCAATTAACTTTGGCAGTTTTCGTGCTAGGACAGTCGTTTATACACCATTTTAAAGCATTATGATTGCACTTTAATTTGGTATATAATTTATTGCATAATGTGTTCGTCTAAAAAATGGTCAATTTGAAGGATCGGTAGAATTGTTGTTCTATGTTTAAAAACGCTGTGATTTGAGGTTCCGATATTGTTGCAAATAACTTTGACAGTTTTCATGCCAGGACAATCGTTTATGCATCATTTTAAAGCATTACAGTTGCACTTTGTTTTGGTGTACAATTTGTGGCATAATGAATTTTTAAAAAAATTGGATAGATCGGTATATTTATTGGTACAGGTTTAAAAATGCGGCAATTTAAGGCTCCGATATGGTTGCAAATATCTTTTATAGTTTTCATGTTATTGCAGTCGTTTATATATCTTTTTATTGCATATTTGCCATTTGTTTTGGTATATAATTTATTGCATAATGTATTTTTAGAAAATGGCCAATTGGATAGATCGGTAGAATTATTTTCCCAGGCTTAAAAAGGCGGTAATTTGAAGTTCCGATATGGTTGTGAATAACTTTGACAGTTTTCATGCTATGACAGTCATTTATGCATCATTTTAAAGCATTATGATTGCACTTCAATGTGGTATATCATTTGTAGCATAATGTGTATTTTTAGAATTTATTCAATTTGATAGATCGGTAGAATTATTGTTCTATGTATAACAAACGCAGTAATCTGAGGTTCCGCTATGGTTGCAATTAACTTTGACAGTTTTCATGCCAGGACAATCGTTTATGCATCATTTTAAAGCATTACAGTTGCACTTTGTTTTGGTGTATAATTTGTGGCATAATGAATTTTTACAAAAATTGGATAGATCGGTATATTTATTGGTACAGGTTTGGAAATGCGGTAATTTAAGGCTCCGATATGGTTGCAAATATCTTTTATAGTTTTCATGTTATAGCAGTGGTTTATATATCTTTTTATTGCATTATAGTTGCCATTTGTTTTGGTATATAATTTGTTGCATAATATATTTTTAGAAAATGGCTAATTGGATAGATCGGTATAATTATTTTCACAGCTTTAAAAACGCGGTATTTTAAGGTTCCGATATGGCTGCAAATAACATTGGCAGTTTTCACGCTATGACAGTCATTTATGAATCATTTTAAAGCATTATGATTGCACTTTAATATGGTATATCATTTGTAGCATAATGTGTTTTTACAAATTGGTCAATTTGATAGATCGGTAGAATTATTGTTCTATGTTTAATAAATGCAGTAATCTGAGGTTCCGATATGGTTGCAAATACTTTGACAGTTTTCATGCTATGACAGTCATTTATGCATCATTTTAAAGCATTATGATTACACTTTAATTTGGTATATCATTTGTGGCATAATGTGTTCTTCTAAAAAATGGTCAATTTGAAGGATCTATGTTTAAAAACACTGTGATTTGAGGTTCCGATATGGTTGCAAATAACTTTGACAGTTTTCATCAATCGTTTATGCATCATTTTAAAGCATTACAGTTGCACTTTGTTTTGGTGTACAATTTGTGGCATAATTAATTTTTACAAAAATTGGATAGATCGGTATATTTATTGGTACAGGTTTGGAAATGCGGTAATTTAAGGTTCCGATATGGTTGCAAATATCTTTTATAGTTTTCATGTTATAGCAGTGATTTATATATCTTTTTATTGCATTATAGTTGCATTTGTTTTGGTATATAATTTGTTGCATAATATATTTTTAGAAAATGGCTATTGGGTAGATCGGTAGAATTATTTTCCCAGGTTTAAAAAGGCGGTAATTTGAAGTTCCGATATGGTTGTGAATAACATTGAAAGTTTTCACGCTATGACAGTCATTTATGAATCATTTTAAAGCATTATGATTGCACTTTAATATGGTATATCATTTGTAGCATAATGTGTGTTTTTACAAATTGGTCAATTTGATAGATCGGTATAATTATTGTTCTATGTATAACAAACGCAGTAATCTGAGGTTCCGCTATGGTTGCAATTAACTTTGGCAGTTTTCGTGCTAGGACAGTCGTTTATGCACCATTTTAAAGCATTAAAATTGCCGTTTGTTTTGGTATATAATTTATTGCATAATGTATTTTTAGAAAATGGCCAGTTGGATAGATCGGTATAATTTTTTTCAGAGTTTTAAAAATGCGGTAATTTGAAGTTCCGATATGGTTGTAAATACCTGTGACAGTTTTCATGCTATGACAGTCATTTATGCATCATTTTAAAGCATTATGATTGCACTTTAATTTGGTATATCATTTGTGGCATAATGTGTTCGTAAAAAATGGTCAATTTGAAGGATCGGTAGAATTGTTGTTCTATGTTTAAAAAGGCTGTGATTTGAGGTTCCGATATTGTTGCAAATAACTTTGACAGTTTTCATGCCAGGACAATCGTTTATGCATCATTTTAAAGCATTACAGTTGCACTTTGTTATGGTGTACAATTTGTGGCATAATGAATTTTTACAAAAATTGGATAGATAGGTATATTTATTGGTACAGGTTTAAAAAGGCGGTAATTTAAGGCTCCGATATGGTTGCAAATATCTTTTATAGTTTTCATGTTATAGCAGTCGTTTATATATCTTTTTATTGCATTATAGTTGCCATTTGTTTTGGTATATAATTTGTTGCATAATATATTTTTAGAAAATGGCTAATTGGATAGATCGCTATAATTATTTTCACAGCTTTAAAAACGCGGTATTTTAAGGTTCCGATATGGCTGCAAATAACATTGACAGTTTTTACGCTATGACAGTCATTAAGGCATCATTTTAAAGCATTATGATTGCACTTTAACATGGTATATCATTTGTAGCATAATGTGCGTTTTTACAAATTGGTCAATTTGATAGATCGGTAGAATTATTGTTCTATGTATAACAAACGCAGTAATCTGAGGTTCCGCTATGGTTGCAATTAACTTTGGCAGTTTTCGTGCTAGGACATTCGATTATGCACCATTTTAAAGCATTATAGTTGCCGTTTGTTGTATATTATTTTTAGAAAATGGCCAATTGGATAGATCGGTAGAATTATTTTCCCAGGTTTAAAAAGGCGGTAATTTGAGGTTCCGATATGGTTGCAATTAACTTTGGCAGTTTTCGTGCTAGGACAGTCGTTTATGCACCATTTTAAAGCATTACAGTTGCACTTTATTTTGGTGTACAATTTGTGGCATAATATATTTTTAGAAAATGGCTAATTTGATAGATCGGTAGAATTATTTTCACAGCTTTAAAAACGCGGTATTTTAAGGTTCCGATATGGCTGCAAATAACATTGGCAATTTTCACGCTATGACAGTCATTTAGGCATCATTTTAAAGCATTATGATTGCACTTTAATATGGTATATCATTTGTAGCATAATGTGTATTTTTAGAAATTATTCAATTTGATAGATCGGTAGAATTATTGTTCTATGTTTAAAAACGCTGTAATTTGAGGTTCCGATATGGTTGGAAATAACTTTGACAGTTTTCATGCCAGAACAATCGTTTATGCATCATTTTAAAGCATTACAGTTGCACTTTGTTTTGGTGTACAATTTGTGGCATAATGCATTTTTACAAAAATTGGATAGATCGGTATATTTATTGGTACAGGTTTGGAAATGCGGTAATTTAAGTTTCCGATATGGTTGCAAATATCTTTTATAGTTTTCATGTTATTGCAGTCGTTTATATATCTTTTTATTGCATTATATTTGCCATTTGTTTTGGTATATAATTTATTGCATAATGTATTTTTAGAAAATGGCCAGTTGGATAGATCGGTAGAATTATTTTCCCAGGTTTAAAAAGGCGGTAATTTGAAGTTCCGATATGGTTGTGAATAACTTTGACAGTTTTCATGCTATGACAGTCATTTATGCATCATTTTAAAGCATTATGATTGCACTTTAGTTTGGTATATCATTTGTGGCATAATGTGTTTGTCTACAAAATGGTCAATTTGAAGTATCGGTAGAATTATTGTTCTATGTTTAATTAACTTTGGCAGTTTTCGTGCTAGGACAGTCGATAATGCACCATTTTAAAGCATTAAAATTACCATTTGTTTTGGTATATAATTTATTGCATAATGTATTTTTAGAAAATGGCCAATTGGATAGATCGGTAGAATTATTTTCCCAGGTTTAAAAAGGCGGTAATTTGAAGTTCCGATATGGTTGTGAATAACTTTGACAGTTTTCATGCTATGACAGTCATTTAAGCATTATTTTAAAGCATTATGATTGCACTTTAATTTGGTATATCATTTGTATTATAATGTGTATTTTTAGAAATTATTTTAAAGCATTACAGTTGCACTTTGTTTTGGTGTACAATTTGTGGCATAATGCATTTTTACAAAAATTGGATAGATCGGTATATTTATTGGTACAGGTTTGGAAATGCGGTAATTTAAGGTTCCGATATGGTTGCAAATATCTTTTATAGTTTTCATGTTATAGCAGTCGTTTACATATCTTTTTATTGCATTATAGTTGCCATTTGTTTTGGTATATAATTTGTTGCATAATATATTTTTAGAAAATGGCTAATTGGATAGATCGGTATAATTATTTTCACAGCTTTAAAAACGCGGTATTTTAAGGTTCCGATATGGCTGCAAATAACATTGACAGTTTTGGTATATAATTTATTGCATAATGTATTTTTAGAAAATGGCCAGTTGGATAGATCGGTAGAATTATTTTCCCAGGTTTAAAAAGGCGGTAATTTGATGTTCCGATATGGTTGTGAATAACTTTGACAGTTTTCACGCTATGACAGTCATTTATGAATCATTTTAAAGCATTATGATTGCACTTTAATATGGTATATCATTTGTAGCATAATGTGTGTTTTTACAAATTGGTCAATTTGATAGATCGGTAGAATTATTGTTCTATGTTTAATAATACGCAGTAATCTGAGGTTCCGATATGGTTGCAATTAACTTTGGCAGTTTTCGTGCTGGGACAGTCGTTTAGGCACCATTTTAAAGCATTAAAATTGCCGTTTGTTTTGGTATATAATTTACTGCATAATGTATTTTTAGAAAATGGCCAGTTGGATAGATCGGTAGAATTATCATTATAGTTGCCATTTGTTTTGGTATATAATTTGTTGCATAATATATTTTTAAAAAATGGCTAATTGGATAGATCGGTAGAATTATTTTCACAGCTTTAAAAACGCGATATTTTAAGGTTCCGATGTGGCTGCAAATAACATTGACAGTTTTCACGCTATGACATTCATTTAGGCATCATTTTAAAGCATTATGATTGCACTTTAATTTGGTATACCATTTGTTGCATAATGTGTTCGTCTAAAAAATGGTCAATTTGAAGGATTGTTGTTCTATGTTTAAAAACGCTGAGATTTGAGGTTCCGATATGGCTGCAAATAACATTGACAGTTTTAACGCTATGACAGTCATTTGTGAATCATTTTAAAGCATTATGATTGCATTTCAAAATGGTATATCATTTGTAACATAATGTGTATTTTTAGAAATTATTCAATTTGATAGATCGGTAGAATTATTGTTCTATGTTTAATAAACGCAGTTATCTGAGGTTCTGATATGGTTCAATTAACTTGGCAGTTTTCGTGCTAGGACAGTCGTTTATGCACCATTTTAAAGCATTAAAATTGCCATTTGTTTTGGTATATAATTTATTACATAATGTATTTTTAGAAAATGACCAATTGGATAGATCGGTAGAATTATTTTCCCAGATTTAAAAAGGCGGTAATTTGAAGTTCCGATATGGTTGTGAATAACTTTGACAGTTTTCATGCTATGACAGTCATTTATGCATAATTTTAAAGCATTATGATTGCACTTTAATTTGTTCGTCTAAAAAATGGTCAATTTGAAGGATCTTTAGAATTGTTGTTCTATGTTTAAAAACGCTGTGATTTGAGGTTCCGATATGGTTGCAAATAACTTTGACAGTTTTCATGCCAGGACAATCGTTTATGCAGCATTTTAAAGCATTACAGTTGCACTTTGTTTTGGTGTACAATTTGTGGCCGAACTATCCAATTTTTGTAAAAATTCATTAATTGGATAGATCGGTATATTTATTGGTACAGGTTTGGATGCGGTAATTTAAGGCTCCGATATGGTTGCGGATATCTTTTATAGTTTTCATGTTATAGCAGTCGTTTATATATCTTTTTATTGCATTATAGTTGCCATTTGTTTTGGTATATAATTTGTTGCATAATATATTTTTAGAAAATGGCTAATTGGATAGATCGGTAGAATTATTTTCACAGCTTTAAAAACGCGGTGTTTTAAGGTTCCGATATGGCTGCAAATAACATTGACAGTTTTCACGCTATGACAGTCATTTAGGCATCATGCCAGGACAATCGTTTATGCATCATTTTAAAGCATTACAGTTGAACTTTGTTTTGGTGTATAATTTGTGGCATAATGAATTTTTAAAAAAATTGGATAGATCTGTATCTTTATTGGTACAGGTTTAGAAATGCGGTAATTTAAGGCTCCGATATGGTTGCAAATATCTTTTATAGTTTTCATGTTATAGCAGTCGATTATATATCTTTTTATTGCATTATAGTTGCCATTTGTTTTGGTATATAATTTGTTGCATAATATATTTTTAGAAAATGGCTAACTGGATAGATCTGTAGAATTATTTTCACAGCTTTAGAAACGCGGTAGTTTGAGGTTCCAATATGGCTGCAAATAACATTGACAGTTTTCACGCTATGACAGTCATTTAGGCATTATTTTAAAGCATTATGATTGCACTTTAATATGGTATATCATTTGTAGCATAATGTGTGTTTTTACAAATTGGTCAATTTGATAGATCGGTAGAATTATTGTTCTATGTTTAATAAATGCAGTAATCTGAGGTTCTGATATGGTTGCAATTAACTTTGGCAGTTTTCGTGCTAGGACAGTCGTTTAAGCACCATTTTAAAGCATTAAAATTGCCATTTGTTTTGGTATATAATTTATTGCATAATGCATTTTTAGAAAATGGCGAATTGGATAGATCGGTAGAATTGTTGTTCTATGTTTAAAAACGCTGTGATTTGAGGTTCCGATATGGTTGCAAATAACTTTTACAGTTTTCGTTCCAGGACAATCGTTTATGCATCATTTTAAAGCATTTCAGTTGCACTTTGTTTTGGTGTACAATTTGTGGCCGAACTATCCAATTTTTGTAAAAATTCATTAATTGGATAGATCGGTATATTTATAGGTACAGGTTTGGAAATGCGGTAATTTAAGGCTCCGATATGGTTGCGGATATCTTTTATAGTTTTCATGTTATAGCAGTCGTTTATATATCTTTTTATTGCATTATAGTTGCCATTTGTTTTGGTATATAATTTGTTGCATAATATATTTTTTGAAAATGGCTAATTGGATAGATCGGTAGAATTATTTTCACAGCTTTAAAAACGCGGTGTTTTAAGGTTCCGATATGGCTGCAAATAACACTGACAGTTTTCACGCTATGGCAGTCTTTTAGGCATCATGCCAGGACAATCGTTTATGCATCATTTTAAAGCATTACAGTTGAACTTTGTTTTGGTGTATAATTTGTGGCATAATGAATTTTTAAAAAAATTGGATAGATCGGTATATTTATTGGTACAGGTTTAGAAATGCGGTAATTTAAGGCTCCGATATGGTTGCAAATATCATTTATAGTTTTCATGTTATTGCAGTCGTTTATATATTTTTTTATTGCATTATAGTTGCCATTTGTTTTGGTATATAATTTATTGCATAATATATTTTTAGAAAATGGCCAATTCGATAGATCGGTAGAATTATTTTCATTTGAGGTTCCGATATGGCTGGAAATAACATTGACAGTTTTCACGCTATGACAGTCATTTATGAATCATTTTAAAGCATTATGATTGCACTTTAATATGGTATATCATTTGTAGCATAATGTTTGTTTTTACAAATTGGTCAATTTGATAGATCGGTAGAATTATTGTTCTATGTTTAATAAACGCAGTAATCTGAGGTTCTGATATGGTTGCAATTAACTTTGGCAGTTTTCGTGCTAGGACAGTCGTTTATGCACCATTTTAAAGCATTAAAATTGCCATTTGTTTTGGTATATAATTTATTGCATAATGTATTTTTAGAAAATTGCCAATTGGATAGATCGGTAGAATTATTTTCCCAGGTTTAAAAAGGCGGTAATTTGAAGTGCCGATATGGTTGTAAATAACATTCACAGTTTTCATGCTATGACAATCATTCATGCATCATTTTAAAGCATTATGATTGCACTTTAATTTGGTATATCATTTGTGGCATAATGTGTTCGTCTAAAAAATGGTCAATTTGATGGATCGGTAGAATTGTTGTTCTATGTTTAAAAACGCTGTGACTTGAAGTTCCCATATGGTTGTAAATAACATTGACAGTTTTTATACCAGGACAATCGTTTATGCATCATTTTATAGCATTACAGTTGCATTTTGTTTTGGTGTATAATTTGTGGCATAATGAGTTTTTACAAAATTATCATAGAAAGGTACAGGTTTAGAAATGCGGTAATTTAAGGCTCCGATATGGTTGCAAATATCTTTTATAGTTTTCATGTTATAGCAGTCGTTTATATATCTTTTTATTGCATTATAGTTGCCATTAGTTTTGGTATTTAATTTGTTGCATAATATATTTTTAGGGCAGTCGTTTATGCACCATTTTAAAGCATTAAAATTGCCATTTGTTTTGGTCAATTGGATAGATCGGTAGAATTATTTTCCCAGGTTTAAAAAGGCGGTAATTTGAAGTGCCGATATGGTTGTAAATAACTTTCACAGTTTTCATGCTATGACAGTCATTTATGCATCATTTTTAAGCATTATGATTGCACTTTAATTTGGTATATCATTTGTGGCATAATGTGTTCGTCTAAAAAATGGTCAATTTGAAGGATCGGTAGAATTGTTGTTCTATGTTTAAAAACGCTGTGATTTGAGGTTCCGATATGGTTGCAAATAACTTTGACAGTTTTTATGCCAGGACAATCGTTTATGCATCATTTTAAAGCATTACAGTTGCACTTTGTTTTGGTGTATAATTTGTGGCATAAAGAAATTTTAAAAAAATTGGATAGATCGGTGTATTTATTGGTACAGGATTAGAAATGCGGTAATTTAAGGCTCCGATATGGTTGCAAATATCATTTATAGTTCTCATGTTATTGCAGTCGTTTATATATGTTTTTATTGCATTATAGTTGCCATTTGTTTTGGTATATAATTTATTGCATAATATATTTTTAGAAAATGGCCAATTGGATAGATCGGTAGAACTATTTTCACAGCTTCAAAAATGCGGTAATTTGAAGTTCCGATATGACTGCAAATAACATTGACAGTTTTCACGCTATGACAGTCATTTATGAATCATTTTAAAGCATTATGATTGCACTTAAATATGGTATATCATTTGTAGCATAATGTGTATTTTTAGAAATTATTCAATTTGAGAGATCGGTGTAATTATTATTCTATATATAATAAACACAGTAATCTGAGGTTCTGCTATGGTTGCAATTAACTTTGGCAGTTTTCGTGCTAGGACAGTCGTTTATGAACCATTTTAAAGCATTAAAATTGACATTTGTTTTGCATAATGTATTTTTAGAAAATGGCCAATTGGATAGATCGGTAGAATTATTTTCCCAGGTTTAAGAAGGCGGTAGTTTGAGGTTCCGATATGGTTGTGAAAAACTTTGACAGTTTTCATGCTATGTCATTAATGCATCATTTTAAAGTATTATGATTGCACTTTAATTTGGTATATCATTTGTGGCATAATGTGTTCGTCTAAAAAATGGTCAATTTGAAGGATCGGTAGAATTGTTGTTCTATGTTTAAAAACGCTGTGATTTGAGGTTCCCATATGGTTGCAAATAACATTGACAGTTTTCATGCCAGGACAATCGTTTATGCATCATTTTAAAGCATTACAGTTGAACTTTGTTTTGGTGTATAATTTGTGGTATAATGAGTTTAAAAAAAATAGGATAGATCGGCATATTTATTGGTACAGGTTTAGAAATGCGGTAATTTAAGGCTCCGATATGGTTGCAAATATCTTTTATAGTTTTCATGTTATTGCAGTCGTTTATATATCTTTTTATTGCATTATAGTTGCCATTTTTTTGGTATATAATTTATTTCAATATATATTTTTAGAAAATGGCCAATTGGATAGATCGGTAGAATTATTTTCACAGCTTTAAAAACGCGGTAGTTTGAGGTTGCAATATGGCTGCAAATGACTTTGACACTTTCACGCTATGACAGTCATTTATGAATCATTTTAAAGCATTATGTTTGCACATTAATATGGTATATCATTTGTAGCATAATGTGTGTTTTTACAAATTGGTCAATTTGATAGATCGGTAGAATTATTGTTCTATGTTTAATAAACGCAGTAATCTGAGGTTCCGATATGGTTGCAATTAACTTTGGTAGTTTTCGTGCTACGACAGTCGTTTATGCACCATTTTAAAGCCATTTGTTTTAGTATATAATTTAGTGCATAATGTAGTTTTAGAAAATGGCCAATTGGATAGATCGGTAGAATTATTTTTCCAGGTTTAAAAAGGCGGTAATTTGAGGTTCCGATATGGTTGTGAATAACTTTGACAGTTTTCATGCTATGACAGTCATTTATGCATCATTTTAAAGCATTATGATTGCACTTTAATTTGGTATATCATTTGTGGCATAATGTGTTCGTCTAAAAAATGGTCAATTTAAAGGACCGGTAGAATTGTTGTTCTAAGTATGTTTAAAAACGCTGTGATTTGAGGTTTCGATATGGTTGCAAATAACTTTGACAGTTTTTATGCCAGGACAATCATTTATGCATCATTTTAAAGCATTACAGTTTCACTTTGTTTTGGTGTACAACTTGTGGCATAATAAAATTTTACAAAAATTGGATAGATCGGTATATTTATTGGTACAGGTTTGGAAATTCGGTAATTTAAGGCTCCGATATGGTTGCAAATATCTTTTATAGTTTTCATGTTATAGGAGTCGTTTATATATCATTTTATTGCATTATAGTTGCCATTTGTTTTGGTATATAATTTTTTGCATAATATATTTTTAGAAAATGGCTAATTGGATAGATCCGATATGGTTTTGAATAACTTTGACGGTTTTCATGCTATGACAGTCATTTATGCATCATTTTAAAGCATTATGATTGCACTTTAATTTGGTATATCATTTGTGGCATAATGTGTTCGTCTAAAAAATGGTAAATTTGAAGGACCGGTAGAATTGTTGTTCTATGTTTAAAAACGCTGTGATTTGAGGTTCCGATATGGTTGCAAATAACTTTGACAGTTTTTATGCCAGGACAGTCGTTTATGCATCATTTTAAAGCCTTACAGTTGAACTTTGTTTTGGTGTATAATTTGTGGCATAAAGAATTTTTAAAAAAATTGGATAGATAGGTATATTTATTGGTACAGGATTAGAAATGCGGTAATTTAAGGCTCCGATATTGTTGCAAATATCATTTATAGTTTTCATGTTATTGCAGTCGTTTATATATCTTTTTATTGCATTATAGTTCCCATTTGTTTTGGTATATAATTTATTGCATAATATATTTTTAGAAAATGGCCAATTGGATAGATCTGTAGGACTACTTTCACAGCTTTAAAAATGCGGTAATTTGAAGTTCCGATATGACTGCAAATAACATTGACAGTTTTCACGCTATGACAGTCATTTATGAATCATTTTAAAGCATTATGATTGCGCTTCAATATGGTATATCATTTGTAGCATAATGTGTATTTTTAGAAATTATTCAATCTGATACATCGGTATAATTATTATTCTATATATAATAAACGCAGTAATCTGAGGTTCCGCTATGGTTGCAATTAACTTTGGCAGTTTTTGTGCTAGGACAGTAGTTTATGTACCATTTTAAAGCATTAAAATTGACATTTGTTTTGCATAATTTATTTTTAGAAAATGGCCAATTGGATAGATCGGTAGAATTATGTTCCCAGGTTTAAGAAGGCGGTAGTTTAAGGTTCCGATATGGTTGCAATTAACTTTGGCAGTTTTCGTGCTAGGACAGTCGTTTATGCACCATTTTAAAGCATAAAATTGCCATTTGTTTTAGTATATAATTTAGTGCATAATGTATTTTTAGAAAATGGCCAATTTGAAGGATCGGTAGAATTGTTGTTCTATGTTTAAAAACGCTGTGATTTGAGGTTCCGATATGGTTGCAAATAACTTTGACAGTTTTCATGTCAGGACAATCGTTTATGCATCATTTTAAAGCATTACAGTTGCACTTTGTTTTGGTGTACAATTTGTGGCATAATGAATTTTTACAAGAATTGGATAGATCGGTATATTTATTGGTACAGGTTTGGAAATAACATTGACAGTTTTCACGCTATGACAGTCATTTATGAATTGCCATTGCCATTTTTTAGACGAACACATTATGCCACAAATGATATACCAAATTAAAGTGCAATCATAATGCTTTAAAATGATGCATAAATGACTGTCATAGCATTAAAACTGTCAAAGTTATTCATAATGCTTTAAAATAATGCATAAACGATTGTCATAGCATGAAAACTGTCAAAGTTATTCACAACCATATCGGAACTTCAAATTACCGCCTTTTTAAACTTGGGAAAATTTTACACCAAAACAAAGTGCAACTGTAATGCTTTAAAATGATGCATAAACGATTGTCCTGGCATGAAAACTGTCAAAGTTTTTGCAACCATATCGGAACCTCAAATCACAGCGTTTTTAAACATAGAACAACAATTCTACCGATCCTTCAAATTGACAATTTTTTGGACGAACACATTATGCCACAAATGATATACCAAATTAAAGTGCAATCATAATGCTTTAAAATTATGCACAAATGTCATAGCGTGAAAACTGTCAATGTTATTTGCAGCCATATCGGAACCTCAAACTACCGCGTTTTGAAAGCTGTGAAAATAATTCTACCCATCTATCCAATTAGCCATTTTCTAAAAATATATTATGCAATAAATTATATACCAAAACAAATGGCAAATATAATGCAATAAAAAGATATATAAACGACTGCAATAACATGAAAACTATAAATGATATTTGCAACCATATCGGAGCCTTAAATTACCGCATTTCTAAACCTGTACCAATAAATATACCGATCTATCCAATTTTTGTAAAAATTCATGACTTTCATAGCATGAAAACTGTCAAAGTTATTCACAACCATATCGGAACTTCAAATTACCGCCTTTTTAAATCTGGGAAAATAATTTTTTGGACGAACACATTATGCCACAAATGATATACCAAATTAAAGTGCAATCATAATGCTTTAAAACTATAATTGATATTTGCAACCATATCGGAGCCTTAAATTACCTCATTTCCAAACCTGTACCAATAAATATACCGATCTATCCAATTTTTTTAAAAAAATGCATTTTGCCACAAATTATACACCAAAACAAAGTGCAACTGTAATGCTTTAAAATGATGCATAAACGATTGTTCTGGCATGAAAACTGGCTGTGATATCGAAGCCTCAAATCACTACATTATGCAATAAATTATATACCAAAACAAATGGCAATTTTAATGCTTTAAAATGGTGCATAAACGACTGTCCTAGCACGAAAACTGCCAAAGTTAATTGCAACCATATCGGAACCTCAGATTACTGCGTTTATTAAACATAGAACAATAATTCTACCGATCTATCAAATTGACCAATTTCTAAAAATACACATTATGCTACAAATGATATACCATATTAAAGTGCAATCATAATGCTTTAAAATGATTCATAAATGACTGTCATAGCGTGAAAACTGTCAATGTTATTTGCAGCCATATTGGAACCTCAGACTACCGCGTTTTAAAGCTGTGAAAATAATTCTACCGTCTATACAATTGGCCATTTTCTAAAAATATATTATGCAATAAATTATATACCAAAACAAATGGCAACTATAATGCACTAAAAAGATATATAAACGACTGCAATATCATGAAAACTAATCGGAAAATAATTCTACCGATCTATCGAATTGGCCATTTTCTAAAAATACATTAGGCAATAAATTATATACCAAAACAAATGGCAATTTTAATGCTTTAAAATGGTGCATAAACGACTGTCCTAGCACGAAAACTGCCAAAGTTAATTGCAACCATAGCGGAACCTCAGATTACTGCGTTTATTTTACATAGAACAATAATTATTCCGATCAATCAAATTGAAAAATTTTTATGATTGCACTTTAATTTGGTATATCGTTTGTGGCATAATGTGTTCGTCTAAAAAATGGTCAATTTGAAGGATCGGTAGAATTGTTGTTCTATGTTTAAAAACGCTTTGATTTGAGGTTCCCATATAGTTGCAAATAACATTGACAGTTTTCATGCCAGGACAATCGTTTATGCATCATTTTAAAGCATTACAGTTGAACTTTGTTTTGGTGTATAATTTGTGGCCGAACTATCCAATTTTTGTAAAAATTCATTAATTGGATAAATCGGTATATTTATTGGTACAGGTTTGGATATGCGGTAATTTAAGGCTCCGATATGGTTGCGGATATCTTTTATAGTTTTCATGTTATAGCAGTCTTTTATACATCTTTTTATTGCATTATAGTTGCCATTTGTTTTGGTATATAATTTGTTGCATAATATATTTTTAGAAAATGGCTAATTGGATAGATCGGTAGAATTATTTTCACAGCTTTAAAAACGCGGTATTTTAAGGTTCCGATATGGCTGCAAATAACATTGACAGTTTTCACGCTATGACAGTCATTTAGGCATCATGCCAGGACAATCGTTTATGCATCATTTTAAAGCATTACAGTTGAACTTTGTTTTGGTGTATAATTTGTGGCATAATGAATTTAAAAAAAAATGGATAGATCGGTATATTTATTGGTACAGGTTTAGAAATGCGGTAATTTAAGGCTCCGATATGGTTGCAAATATCATTTATAGTTTTCATGTTATTGCAGTCGTTTATATATTTTTTTATTGCATTATAGTTGCCATCTGTTTTGGTATATAATTTATTGCATAATATATTTTTAGAAAATGTCTAATTGGATAGATCGGTAGAATTATTTTCACGGCTTTAAAAACGCAGTATTTTAAGGTTCCGATATGGCTGCAAACAACATTGACAGTTTTCACGCTATGACAGTCATTTAGGAATCATTTTAAAGCATTATGATTGCACTTTAATATGGTATATAATTTGTAGCATAATGTGTGTTTTTACAAATTGGTCAATTTGATAGATCGGTAGAATTATTGTTCTATGTTTAATAAACGCAGTAATCTGAGGTTCCGATATGGTTGCAATTAACTTTGGCAGTTTTCGTGCTAGAACAGTCGTTTATGCACCATTTTAAAGCATTAAAATTGCCATTTGTTTTGGTATATAATTTATTGCATAATGTATTTTTAGAAAATGGCCAATTGGATAGATCGGTAGAATTTTTTTCCCAGGTTTAAAAAGGCGGTAATTTGAAGTTCCGATATGGTTGTGAATAACTTTTATGCATCATTTTAAAGCATTATGATTGCACTTTAATTTGGTATATCATTTGTGGCATAATGTGTTCGTCTAAAAAATGTTCAATTTGATAGATCGGTAGAGTTATTGTTCTATGTTTAATAAACGCAGTAATCTGAGGTTCCGATATGGTTGCAATTTACTTTGGCAGTTTTCATGCCAGGACAGTCGCTTATTCACCATTTTAAAGCATTAAAATTGCCATTTGTTTTGGTATATAATTTATTGCATAATGTATTTTTAGAAAATGGCCAATTGGATAGATCGGTAGAATTTCTTTCCCAGGTTTAAAAAGGCGGTAATTTGAAGTTCCGATACGGTTGTGAATAACTTTTATGCATCATTTTAAAGCATTATGATTGCACTTTTATTTGGTATATCATTTGTGGCATAATGTGTTCGTCTAAAAAATGGTCAATTTGATAGATCGGTAGAATTATTGTTCTATGTTTAATAAACGCAATAATTTGAGGTTCCAATATGGTTGCAATTAACTTTGGCAGTTTTCGTGCTAGGACAGTCGTTTATGCATCATTTTAAAGCATTAAAATTGCCATTTGTTTCGGTATATAATTTATTGCATAATGTATTTTTAGAAAATGGCCAATTGTATAGATCGGTAGAATTATTTTCCCAGGTTTAAAAAGGCGGTAATTTGAAGTTCCGGTATAGTTGTGAATAACTTTGACAGTTTTCATGCTATGACAGTCATTTATGCACTATTTTAAAGCATTATGATTGCACTTTAATTTGGTATATCATTTGTGGCATAATGTGTTCGTTTAAAAAATGGTCAATTTGAAGGATCGGTAGAATTGTTGTTCTATGTTTAAAAACGCTGTGATTTGAGATTCCGATATGGTTGCAAATAACTTTGACAGTTCTTATGCCAGGACAATCGTTTATGCATCATTTTAAAGCATTACAGTTGCACTTTGTTTTGGTGTACAATTTGTGGCATAATGAATTTTTACAAAAATTGGATAGATCGGTATATTTATTGGTACAGGTTTCGAAATGCGGTAATTTAAGGCTCCGATATGGTTGCAAATATATTTTATAGTTTTCATGTTATAGCAGTCGTTTATATATCTTTTTATTGCATTATAGTTGCCATTTGTTTTGGTATATAATTTGTTGCATAATATATTTTTAGAAAATGGCCAATTGGATAGATCGGTAGAACTATTTTCACAGCTTTAAAAATGCGGTAATTTGAGGTTCCGATAAGACCGCAAATAACATTGACAGTTTTCACGCTATGATAGTCATTTAGACATCATTTTAAAGCGTTATGATTGCACTCTAACATGGTATATCATTTGTAGCATAATGTGTATTTTTAAAAATTGGTCAACTTGATAGATCGGTAGAATTATTGTTCTATGTTTAATAAACGCAGTAATCTGAGGTTCCGATATGGTTGCAATTAACTTTGGCAGTTTTCGTGCTAGGGCAGTCGTTTATGCACCATTTTAAAGCATTAAAATTGCCATTTGTTTTGGTATATAATTTATTGCATAATGTATTTTTAGAAAATGGCCAATTGGATAGATCTGTAGAATTATTTTCCCAGGTTTAAGAAGGCGGTAGTTTGAGGTTCCGATATGATTGTGAATAACTTTGACAGTTTTCATGCTATGACAGTCATTTTAAAGCATTATCATTGCACTTTAATTTGGTATATCATTTGTGGCATAATGTGTACGTCTAAAAAATGGTCAATTTGAAGGATCGGTAGAATTGTTGTTCTATGTTTAAAAACTCTGTGATTTGAGGTTCCGATATGGTTGCAAATAACTTTGACAGTTTTCATGCCAGAACAATCGTTTATGCATCATTTTAAAGCATTACAGTTGCACTTTGTTTTGGTGTATAATTTGTGGCATAATGAATTTTTACAAAAGAAAATGGCCAATTGGATAGATCGGTAGAAAAAAGCATTATGATTGCCCTTTAATATAGTATATCATTTGTAGCATAATGTGTGTTTTTACAAATTGGTCAACTTGATAGATCGGTAGAATTATTGTTCTGTTTATCGAATGCAGTAATCTGAGGTTCCGATATGGTTGCAATTAACTTTGGCAGTTTTCGTGCTAGGACAGTCGTTTATGCACCATTTTAAAGCATTAAAATTGCCATTTGTTTTGGTATATAATTTATTGCATAATGTTTTTTTAGAAAATGGCCATTTGGATAGATCGGTAGTATTATTTTCCCAGGTTTAAAAAGGCGGTAATTTGAGGTTCCGATATGGTTGTGAATAACTTTGACAGTTTTCATGCTATGACAGTCATTTATGCATCATTTTAGAGCATTATGATTGCACTTTATATTGGTATATCATTTGTGGCATAATGTGTTGTATATCATTTGTGGCATAATGTGTTCGTCTAAAAAATGGTCAATTTGAAGGATCGGTAGAATTGTTGTTCTATGTTTTAAAACGCTGTGATTTGAGGTTCCGATATGACAGTTTTTATGCCAGGACAATCGTTTATGCATCATTTTAAAGCATTACATTTGCACTTTGTTTTGGTGTACAATTTGTGGCATAATGAATTTTTACAAAAATTGGATAGATCGGTATATTTATTGGTACAGGTTTGGAAATGCGGTAATCTAAGGCTCCGATATGGTTGCAAATATCTTTTATAGTTTTCATGTTATAGCAGTCGTTTATATATCTTATTATTGTATTATAGTTGCACTTTGTTTTGGTGTATAATTTGTGGCATAATGAATTTTTACAAAAATAGGATAGATCGGTATATTTATTGGTACAGGTTTAGAAATGCAGTAATTTAAGGCTCCGATATGGTTGCAAATATCTTTTATAGTTTTCATGTTAAAGCAGTCGATCATATATCTTTTTATTGCATTATAGTTGCCATTTATTTTGGTATATAATTTGTTGCATAATATATTTTTATAAAATGGCTAATTGGATAGGTCAGTAGAATTATTTTCACAGCTTTAAAAACGCGGTATTTTAAGGCTCCGATATGCCTGCAAATAACATTGACAGTTTTCATGCTATGACAGTCATTTATGCATCATTTTAAAGCATTATGATTGCACTTTAATTTGGTATATCATTTGTGGCATAATGTGTTCGTCTAAAAAATGGTCAATTTGAAGGATCGGTAGAATTGTTGTTCTATGTTTAAAAACGCTGTGATTTGAGGTTCCGATATGGTTGCAAATAACTTTGACAGTTTTCATGCCAGAACAATCGTTTATGCATCATTTTAAAGCATTACAGTTGCACTTTGTTTTGGTGTATAATTTGTGGCATAATGAATTTTTTAAAAAATTGGATAGATCGGTATATTTATTGGTACAGGTTTAGAAATGCGGTAATTTAAGGCTCCGATATGGTTGCAAATATCATTTATAGTTTTCATGTTATTGCAGTCGTTTATATATCTTTTTATTGCATTATAGTTGCCATTTGTTTTGGTATATAATTTATTGCATAATATATTTTTAGAAAATGGCTAATTGGATAGATCGGTAGAATTATTTTTACAGCTTTAAAAACGCGGTATTTTGAGATTCCGATATGGCTACAAATAACATTGACAGTTTTCACGCTATGACAGTCATTAAGGCATCATTTTAAAGCATTATGATTGCACTTTAATATGGTATATCATTTGTAGCA
>NC_060954.1:24939276-25013001 GCF_022045245.1 Lucilia cuprina
TTTTTAAGACGAACACATTATGCCACAAATGATATACCAAATTAAAGTGCAATCATAATGCTTTAAAATGATGCATAAATGACTGTCATAGCATGAAAACTGTCAATGATATTTGCAGCCATATGTGAGCCTTAAAATACCGCGTTTTTAAAGCTGTGAAAATAATTCTACCGATCTATCCAATTAGCCATTTTCTAAAAATATATTATGCAACAAGTTATATACCAAAATAAATGGCAACTATAATGCAACCATATCGGAGCCTTAAATTACCGCATTTCTAAACCTGTACCAATAAATATACCGATCTATCCCATTTTTGTAAAAATTCATTATGCCACAAATTATACACCAAAACAAAGTGCAACTATAATACAATAATAAGATATATAAGCGACTGCTATAACATGAAAACTATAAAAGATATTTGCAACCATATCGGAGCCTTAAATTACCGCATTTCCAAAATTGTACCAATAAATATACCGATCTATCCAATTTTTGTAAAAATTCATTATGCCACAAATTGTACACCAAAACAAAGTGCAACTGTAATGCTTTTAAATGATGCATAAACGATTGTTCTGGCATGAAAACTGTCAAAGTTATTTGCAACCATATCGGAACCTCAAATCACAGCGTTTTTAAACATAGAACAACAATTCTACCGATCCTTCAAATTGACCATTTTTTAGACGTACACATTATGTCACAAACGATATACAAAATTAAAGTGCAATCATAATGCTTTAAAATGATGCATAAATGACTGTCATAGCATGAAAACTGTCAAAGTTATTCACAATCATATCGGAACCTCAAACTACCGCCTTCTTAAACCTGGGAAAATAATTCTACCGATTGGCCAATTGGCCATTTTCTAAAAATACGTTATGCAATAAATTATATACCAAAACAAATGGCAATTTTAATGCTTTAAAATGGAGCATAAACGTCTGTCCTTGCACGAAAACTGCCAAAGTTAATTGCAACCATATCGGAACCTCAGATTACTGCGTTTATTAAACATAGAACAATAATTCTACCGATCTATCAAGTTGACCAATTTGTAAAAATACACATTATGCTACAAATGATATACCATATTAGAGTGCAATCATAACGCTTTAAAATGATGTCTAAATGACAATAGATATACCGATCTATGCAATTTTTTAAAAAATTCATTATGCCACAAATTACACACCAAAACAAAGTGCAACTGTAATGCTTTAAAATGATGCATAAACGATTGTTCTGTCATGAAAACTGTCAAAGTTATTTTCAACCATATCGGAACCTCAAATCACAGCGTTTTTAAACATAGAACAACAATTCAAAGATCCTTCAAATTGACCATTTTTTAGACGAACACATTATGCCACAAATGATATACCAAATTAAAGTGCAATCATGATGCATAAATGACTGTCATAGCATGAAAACTGTCAAAGTTATTCACAAACATATCGGAACTTCAAATTACCGCCTTTTTAAACCTGGGAAAATAATTCTACCGATCATGAAAAATGGTAGAGTAATTCACAACCATATCGGAACTTCAAATTACCGCCTTTTTAAACCTGGGAAAATAATTCTACCGATCTATCCAACTGGCCATTTTCTAAAAATACATTATGCAATAAATTATATACCAAAACAAATGGCAATTTTAATGCTTTAAAATGGTGCATAATCGATTGTACTGGCATGAAAACTGCCAAAGTCCATATCGGAACCTCAAATCACAGCGTTTTTAAACATAGAACAACAATTCTACCGATCCTTCAAATTGACCATTTTTTAGACGAACACATTATGCCACAAATGATATACCATATTAAAGTGCAATTCATAATGCTTTAAAATGATGCATTAACGATTGTTCTGGCATGAAAACTGTCAAAGTTATTTGCAACCATATCGGAACCTCAAATCACAGCGGTTTTAAACATAGAACAACAATTCTACCGATCCTTCAAATTGACCATTTTTTAGACGAACATATTATGCCACAAATGATATACCAAATTAATCATAATGCTTTAAAATGATGCATAAATGACTGTCATAGCATAAAAACTGTCAAAATTATTCACAACCATATGGGAACCTCAAATTACCGCCTTTTTACACCTAGGAAAATAATTCTACCGATCTATCCAATTGGCCATTTTCTAAAAATACATTATGCAGTAAATTATATACCAAAACAAATGGCAATTTTAATGCTTTAAAATGATGCATAATTGACTGTCATAGCATGAAAACTGTCAAAGTTATTCACAACCATATCAGAACTTCAAATTACCGCCTTTTTAAGCCTGGGAAAATAATTCTACCGATCTATCCAATTAGCCATTTTCTAAAAATATATTATGCAACAAATTATATACCAAAACAAATGGCAATTTTAATGCTTTAAAATGATGCATAAACGATTGTCCTGGCATGATAACTGTCAAAGTTATTTGCAACCATATCGGAACCTCAAATCACAGTGTTTTTAACATAGAACAACAATTCTACCGATCCTTCAAATTGACCATTTTTTAAACGAACACATTATGCCACAAATGATATACCAAATTAAAGTGCAATCATAATGCTTTAAAATGATGCATAAATGACTGTCATAGCATGAAAACTGTCAAAGTTATTCACAACCATATCGGAACCTCAAATTACCGCCTTTTTAAACCTCGGAAAATAATTCTACTGATCTATCCAATTGGCCATTTTCTAAAAATACATTATGCAGTAAATTATATACCAAAACAAATGGCAATTTTAATGCTTTAAAATGATGCATAAACGATTGTCCTGGCATGATAACTGTCAAAGTTATTTGCAACCATATCGGAACCTCAAATACACAGTGTTTTTAACATAGAACAACAAATATATCTTTTTATTGCATTATAGTTGCCATTTGTTTTGGTATATAATTTATTGCATAATATATTTTTAGAAAATGGCCAATTGGATAGATTGGTAGAATTATTTTCAGAGGTTTAAAAAAGGCGGTAATTTGAAGTTCCGATATGGTTGTGAATAACTTTGACAGTTTTCATGCTATGACAGTCATTTATGTATCATTTTAAAGCATTATGATTGCACTTTAAGGCTCCGATATGGCTGCAAATATCTTTTATAGTTTTCATGTTATAGCAGTCGTTTATATATATTTTTATTGCATTATAATTGCCATTTCTTTTGGTATATAAATTGTTGCATAATATATTTTTAGAAAATGGCCAATTGGAAAGATCGGTAGAACTATTTTCACAGCTTTAAAAATGCGGTAATTTGAGGTTCCGATATGACTGCAAATAACATTGATAGTTTTCACGCTATTATAGTCATTTAGACATCATTTTAAAGCATTATGATTGCACTTTAATATGGTATATCATTTGTAGCATAATGTGTGTTTTTACAAATTGGTTAGCTTGATAGATCGGTAGAATTATTGTTCTATGTATCAAATGCAGTAATCTGAGGTTCCGATATGGCTGCAATTATCTTTGGCAGTTTTCGTGCCAGATGAGTCGTTTATGCACCATTTTAAAGCATTAAAATTGCCATTTGTTTTGTCATTTATGAATCACTTTAAAGCATTATGATTGCACTTTAATATGGTATATCATTTGTAGCATAATATATATTTTTAGAAATTAGGCAATTTGATAGTTCGGTAGAATCATTGTTCTATGTTTAATAAACGCAGTAATCTGAGGCTCCGATATGGTTGCAATTAACTTTGGCAGCTTTCGTGCTAGGACAGTCGTTTATGCACCATTTTAAAGCTTTTAAATTGCCATTTGTTTTGGTATATAATTTATTGCATAATGTAGTTTTAGAAAATGTCCAATTGGATAGATCGGTAGAATTATTTTCCCAGGTTTAAAAAGGCGGTAGTTTGAAGTTCCGATATGGTTGTGAATAACTTTGACAGTTTTCATGCTATGACAGTCATTTATGCATCATTTTAAAGCATTATGATTGCACTTTAATTTGGTATATCATTTGTGGCATAATGTGTTCGTCTAAAAAATGGTCAATTTGAAGGATCGGTAGAATTGTTGTTCTATGTTTAAAAACGCTGTGATTTGAGGTTCCGATATGGTTGCAAGTAACTTTGACAGTTTTCATGCCAGAACAATCGTTTATGCATCATTTTAAAGCATTACAGTTGCACTTTGTTTTGGTGTATAATTTGTGGCATAATGAATTTTTACAAAAATTGGATAGATCGGTATATTTATTGGTACAGGTTTGGAAATGCGGTAATTTAAGGCTCCGATATGGTTGCAAATATCATTCATAGTGTTCATGTTATTGCAGTCGTTTATATATCTTTTTATTGCATTGTAGTTGCCATTTGTTTTGGTATATAATTTATTGCATAATATATTTTTAGAAAATGGCCAATTGGATAGATCCGTAGAATTATTTTTACAGCTTTCAAAACGCGGTAGTTTGAGGTTCCGATATGGCTGCAAATAACAATGACAATTTTCACGCTATGACAGTCATTTATGAATCATTTTAAAGCATTATGATTTCACTTCAATATGGTATATCATTTGTAGCATAATGTGTATTTTTAGAAATTGGTCAATTTGATGTTTAATAAAAGCAGTAATCTGAGGTTCCGATATGGTTGCAAATAACTTTGACAGTTTTAATGCCAGGACAATCGTTTATGCATCATTTTAAAGCACTACAGTTACACTTTGTTTTGGTGTACTTTAATTTGGTATATCATTTGTGGCATAATGTGTTCGTCTAAAAAATGGTCAATTTGAAGGATCGGTAGAATTGTTGTTCTATGTTTATTGGTACAGGTTTGGAAATGCGGTAATTTGAGGTTCCGATATGGTTGCAAATATCTTTTATAGTTTTCATGTTATAGCAGTATAGCCATTTGTTTTGGTATATAATTTGTTGCATAATATATTTTTAGAAAATGGCTAATTGGATAGATCGGTAGAATTATTTTCCCAGGTTTAAAAAGGTGGTAATTAAAGGCTCCGATATGGTTGCAAATATGTTTTATAGTTTTCATGTTATAGCAGTCGTTTATATATCTTTTTATTGCATTATAGTTGCCATTTGTTTTGGTATATAATTTGTTGCATAATATATTTTTAGAAAATGGCTAATTGGATAGATCGGTAGAACTATTTACTTAGCTTTAAAAATGCGGTAATTTGAGGTTCCGATATGACTGCAAATAACATTGACAGTTTTCACGCTATGATAGTCATTTAGACATCATTTTAAAGCATTATGATTGCACTTTAATATGGTATATCATTTGCAGAATTATTGTTCTATGTATCAAATGCAGTAATCTGAGGTTCCGATATGGCTGCAATTAACTTTGGCAGTTTTCGTGCTAGGACTGTCGTTTATGCACCATTTTAAAGCATTAAAATTGCCACTTGTTTTGGTATACAATTTAGTGCATAATGTATTTTCAGAAAATGGCCAATTGAATAGATCGGTAGAATTATTTTCCCAGGTTTAAAAAGGCGGTAATTAATTATGCATCATTCTAAAGCATTATGATTGCACTTTAATTTGGTATATCATTTGTGGCATAATGTGTTTGTCTAAAAAATGGTCAATTTGAAGGATCGGTAGAATTGTTGTTCTATGTTTAAAAACGCTGTGATTTGAGGTTCCGATATGGTTGCAAATAACTTTGACAGTTTTCATGCGAGGACAATAGTTTATGCATCATTTTAAAGCACTACAGTTGCACTTTGTTTTGGTGTACAATTTGTGGCATAATGAATTTTTACAAAAATTGGATAGATAGGTATATTTATTGGTACAGGTTTGGAAATGCGACAATTTAAGGCTCCGATATGGTTGCAGATTTCTTTTATAGTTTTCATGTTAAAGCAGTCGTTTATATATCTATTTATTGCATTATAGTTGCCATTTGTTTTGGTATATAATTTGTTGCATAATATATTTTTAGAAAATGGCTAATTGGATAGATCGGTAGAATTATTTTCACAGCTTTCAAAACGCGGTAGTTTGAGGTTCCGATATGGCTGCAAATAACGTTGACAGTTTTCACGCTATGACAGTCATTTAGGCATCATTTTAAAGCATTATGATTGCACTTTAATATGGTATATCATTTGTAGCATAATGTGTGTTTTTACAAGTTGGTCAATTTGATAGATCGGTAGAATGTTTGTTCTATGTTTAATAAACGCAGCACAGTTGTATAGGAAAAAAAAGAGGGAAATAATTCGGTAACTTCTAAACGGTTAATCCGATTTTAATGTTGTCGAGTTTAGGTTTTGAATTTGGACCTTATAGGCCAACCAGGGGCCCGGCGGGGGGTCCTCAAATTAGGACACCTCGGCTATGTTAAATTTTTAAAACAATCCTATTTCTTCATTTGAATTCCGATTTAAAAAAAATTTCGTATATAGAATCTCCTCATCGAGCACTATAAAAAATGTCGCAGTAAATTATCTTTTATAGTTTAGGAGATATTCGCATTTGAAAATTAAAATTTTAAAATTTTTACCGTTCTTACTTTAGTTTTTTGATAATAGCGGGTCCAAATATTCCCGATTTTTGCCATTTCTTTTTTTATTCGCTTAACAACAAGTTTATATATCAAGCAGTGAAAGAATTATGTAAAAATCATGACTGAGTCCAAAGTTATAGGCATTTTAATTTAAAAAATTAAAAAAAGGCGATTTTTTGCCATTTTTTGGGGAAAAAAGTATCTTTTTCTTTTTAAGTTATCTAAAAAGTTTCTAAGAAGATGTATATAGAATTTATACTTTTTGAAAAGCTGACTTTACATAAAATACGATAAATGAAACAAAACCTAAAAATTTTTGATACCGAGGGGACCAGATCCATCCAAAAAAACCCTATTTTTTATATAAAAATTCAATTTTGAGCAAAAATTCTCAAATCGCATAGTCGATATCAAATTATAGTGACCTGTTTTATATGACCCAATATGTTCTTAATCATTTTGTAACGGGTTTCGATAACCCCGCCCCTGGTATGGATATAATAGGCAAAAAACCAAAAAATCCCATTTTTGGGATTTTTTAAAACTTTTTTGGGAATTCCGGGATTTCTAATAAGAAAATTCGAAATTTTTATTAATTTTGGATTTTGAGTAAAAAAATCTACCTAACTGTAAAATTTCATCAAAAAATATTCATAAATAAAATTTTTATTGCAATTTGAAAAATTTGTATCTTCGCAAAAACTGAATAAAAAACATTTTTTAATTTTTTTAAAAAAGTATTCCGCGAATTTTTTAATTTTCAAAAATTATATACAGTTTTGAAAAATAGACAAAATTACCTTTCCATTGATATATAACATGCCTACCTAATGTTTTTTAAGTGACAAATTAATTAGGGAAAACTCAACATCTTTTAGAGAATTTACCTAGTACTATTATTTTCATCCATACATTTGTTAGGCATGTTTTACTACCTAAATTTTTATGAATTTTTACAGCCACTTTTTACGATTAATCTTTTATTCTTTATCCCTAAAAAAAATTAACAAGTATTTATTTTATATAAAAATAGTCTTTATTTATTTTTTTTATAAATTAATATAATTTTGTAAAATAATCGGTATCACAGTAGTCCATATCTAAAAGATAAAGTAAATCTTTAAATTCATGAATATTTTCAAATGCTAACGTTTTGTAGCAAATCCAACGTTTCCTTATAGTAGATAAAACAGGATCAGAAGATAGAATCAGATTATTAAAAATATCTTCATTTTGAGACTGCCTAGAACACTTCCTTGAGCTAAACTGATGAATATGCTTAAAGTCTCTATTCCTCGATTCTTGGGGTTCTTCTGTAAGCTCTCCTAAAGGCAGAATATTATGTTCTATGATGACCTTTCCATGACATAATATCTTGTGAACTGTAGGTGTCATTTCTTTCCAGGGATATAATTCCAAAAGTAATTTAGAAACTTTTGTAGAATACTCTCCAAATTTTGTTGCGTTCACTTTATGCTTGCTATTTATTAGAATAATATTGACCTTTTGCAGTAAATCCATACTAATTCCGGTTATTTCGGAAGTAGTTTCAAAATGTTTAAAAAAACGTCTAGCGGTATTACCATCGTTTGTGCTTCCATATCCTGTGAGTGGTTTATCAATATTTAATCCCATCCGCTTTTTAAATTCCTCTTGAATTCTTCGTTTCTCACTGGCTCTCATTTCCATTAACTCCTTATTGTTATTTGCACTTTTGTTTGCATTTTCCGGTATGCTTCTGTACTTTAAATCATATGCTAAATGTAGAAAATGTTCCAGAAATCGTATGCGAGCATGTAGGGGGGATATTCCAAATTGTAATGTTTCCTCATTTATTGATCTTTGCTTGGAAATATTCGAAAATTCTGATTTTTTATCACCACATATGTAGCAGTACCAAGTAGATGATGTTCCTGTAATGGCATTTCCAACTTTCCCATCAATCATTGTAAGTTTTAAATCATAGGACATGTTAAACGAATAATTTTCTATTTCGATTGTTATAGGTTCCAAGTTTTTAATTTCTGCTTCAATACGATTTATCAAATCTTGCGTTGTTGTTTTGGATTCCTTTATATACTCAAAGCTTATTGGCCTACAAAAAGCTTTGGATCCTGGAGTCGAATTCTTCCAAATATCATCGAAACTGGTTGATGGAGAATCGCTGTCAGCATACTTTCGAATTCTTAATGGAACTAGCGATGCCATAAATACACTTTTATACTCGGAAGATGATTCACTTGTGTTGATTTGTTTATATTCCGAGAGTGCTGATAATCCATCACATCCCCACTTACAAATGAGTTGAAGATCACAAGAATTTATTTTTTTTAGTTGGTCTGAAGAAAAGTCAGAAGCAATCCTTAAAGCAGTATTTTCGAGTAGAGCGCCGAGTCCAATAACAGCCTTCCGATCAGTTATTTCAATAGGAGGTGGTATAATGCTTTTCTTCTTTTCATTTATTTTGTCATATGATGGTAAAACATCCACTCCTTTTTCAGATAGCGCCTTTCTTAACGTTATGTAGTTATCACGACTTAATCCCAGCTGCAACATAAGCGCAATAGCTTCTTCCTCAGTGAACGTTGTATCAGATGATGGTGTGGGTATACTCTTTACAATTCTTTTCAGTCGTCTTGGTGATGCGGTTGGAAGAATATTTGCAATTTTTATGGCATCCAAAGGCTGTTTTTCTTTTCTTAACATTGCTTTAAAAGTGTCCGAAACTTCTTCGTTAGATAAGGTTTCTAGTGAAGTTGATAACCTTTTCCTCTTAGATTTTGAGCTCAAATCCTCATACTGCTTACAGGGAGCACCAACAGTTGATACGCAAATAGCAACTTCTACACATTCATCCAGCCAATCAGAAAATTTCGATCGAAATTTAGCAATGGAATACCGAACACTCTTCAGTTTTATATCAACTGATTTTATAAAATTTTCAATTTTACATATATCAGTTTTATCCACTTTATTTTTATGTGCAGTTTCAATATATTTCAATAAGAAGTTCACTTTATCTTGAAAAGGAGCTGAAGAGTGTTCAAATAAAATGGAGCACAAATCATTTTTTTTTAGTACGATCGCCATGGTTAGAAAACAAGTGGAAAGTATGGTCAGGCATGGCCGACCATATAATACCCTACACCATGAGTATATTTTTAAATTTTTACTTCTATAAAATTTTATTTTTTGTAAAGAATTTTTATGTTCAATATTACCATAATTCCAAAATATTTAAGCCATTATTGATAAAAAAAAAACAAAAATTTCTAAATGAGGCTTATATAGGTCAAATATGGGCCGATCCTCGGTAAATTTGAGAAAAGGATATATTTCTAAATAATAGTTAGTATTGTTGAGTTTCATTTGCGATACAAATGGTACAAGTCATTTTAGAACGTTTAAGTCATTTTTTGAAGGGGGGTTTGTATGGGGGCTAGGGTCAAATATAGGCCGATCCTTACGAAAATCTGCAGTGTCATTTATACTTATATAAAACTTATTGTGCCAATTTTTAAAGAGATAGCAGAATATTTGACGTAATTATAGCATAAAAAGTTCAAATCGGAGGTACGGTTGTATGGGGGCTAGGTGAAATAATGGACCGATTTCAACCATTTTCAATAGGCTTCGTCCTTGTGCCAAAAAACATGCTTGGTCCAAATTTCATCAAATTATCTTGAAAATTGCGGCCTGTACCTTGCGCACAAGGTTTACATGGACAGCCAGCCAGCCGGACAGACGGACGGACGGACATGTCTTAATCGATTCAAAAAATGATTCTGAATCGATTGGTATACTTTAAGGTGGGTATTGGACCAATATTTTTGTATGTTACAAACATCAGCACAAACGTATAATACCCTCACCACTATAGTGGTGTAGGGTATAATTACAAATAATTACGAACAGATATAAACCTGTCTTATATATTAATTACAGGTACTTAAATTAAATTTTTTTTAAAGGGTTATGATATTCTACCTAATATGTCTAACGTATCCTTATTTTTCCTCAATAGGTCACTTTAATAAGCTACCTATTAAAGTGACCTATAGGGAAAAATCATTACAGTTTAAAAAATAATACCTGAAAATTTTTTAATATATGTAACAAATTTAAGAGTTAACGTTATGGATGAAAATAATAGTGCTAGGTAAATTTTCTAAAAGATGTTGAGTTTTCCCTAATTAATTTGTCACTTAAAAAACATTAGGTAGGCATGTTATATATCAATGGAAAGGTAATTTTGTCTATTTTTCAAAACTTTATATAATTTTTGAAAATTAAAAAATTCGCGGAATACTTTTTTTTTAAAAAAATTAAAAAATGTTTTTTATTCAGTTTTTGCGAAGATACAAATTTTTCAAATTGCAATAAAAATTTTATTTATGAATATTTTTTGATGAAATTTTACAGTTAGGTAGATTTTTTTACTCAAAATCCAAAATTAAATAAAAATTTCGAATTTTCTTATTAGAAATCCCGGAATTCCCAAAAAAGTTTTTAAAAATCCCAAAAATGGGATTTTTTGGTTTTTTGCCTATTATATCCATACCAGGGGCGGGGTTATCGAAACCCGTTACAAAATGATTAAGAACATATTGGGTCATATAAAACAGGTCACTATAATTTGATATCGACTATGCGATTTGAGAATTTTTGCTCAAAACTGAATTTTATATAAAAAATAGGGTTTTTTTGGATGGATCTGGTCCCCTCGGTATCAAAAATTTTTAGGTTTTGTTTCATTTATCGTATTTTACGTAAAGTCAGCTTTTCAAAAAGTATAAATTCTATATACATCTTCTTAGAAACTTTTTAGATAACTTAAAAAGAAAAAGATACTTTTTTCCCCAAAAAATGGCAAAAAATCGCCTTTTTTTAATTTTTTAAATTAAAATGCCTATAACTTTGGACTCAGTCATGATTTTTACATAATTCTTTCACTGCTTGATATATAAACTTGTTGTTAAGCGAAAAGAAATTGCGAAAATCGGGAATATTTGGACCCGCTATTATCAAAAAACTAAAGTAAGAACGGTAAAAATTTTAAAATTTTAATTTTTAAATGCGAATATCTCCTAAACTAAAAGAGATAATTTACTGCTACGACGACATTTTTTATAGTGCTCGATAAGGAGATTCTATATACGAAATTTTTTTTTAAATCGGAACTCAAATGAAGAAATAGGATCGTTTTAAAAATTTAACATAGCCGAGGTGTCCTAATTTGAGTACCCCCCGCCGGGCCCCTGGTTGGCCTATAAGGTCCAAATTCAAAACCTAAACTCGACAACACCTCCTCTTTGTGCATACCAAATTTCATTAAAATCGGATTAACCGTTTAGAAGTTACTGAATTATTTCCCTCTTTTTTTTTTCCTATACCACTGTGTGTCATAGCGTGAAAACTGTCAATGTTATTTGCAGCCATATCGAAAACTCAAACTACCGCGTTTTTAAAGCTGTGAAAATAATTCTACCGATCTATCCAATTGGCCATTTTCTAAAAATATATTATGCAATAAATTATATACCGAAAGAAATGGCAACTATAATGCAATAAAAAGATATATAAACGACTGCTGTTCAAAATAATTTTTGTAGTCCAGTGTTAAATTAAATCTCTAAATATCATATTATTCTTCGCTTGTTAATTATGTATTTTGTATATCCTCTTTTTGTATAATCAGTCAGTCAGTTTATTGCAGTCGTCTCAGTCAGTTAGTCTACGCATCATTAGTGCATAATAAATTGTTAATTGTACTTAGTCTAAAAATCAATTATCTGTGTTTCAATCTAATAGATCTAAAATCAATACAAGAAATTTTACGAACATTTAATGGTCCTTCGAGCCGGATTAGTCCTTAATCGGATCGGTCCCAAGTTATTATCATTAATTTTAAAAATCTATAATTTGTCTTCTCTGGCTTATTAATTTAAAAGAACTGCAGGGTATCTTAAAAATGCATTTTTGATGCAGAAATAAGAAAAATAAAAAAGAACGGTTTAAAATTGCATATGTAATATTTTTGGGAGTACGTTTCAATTTGTTGCTGCTGCTGTTGTTCTCTCATGAAATCTCATCATCAAAATCGCTGAATTGGCTGCTGCTGCATTTTTCTGCTGCTAAATTATTCTCTGCTCACATTTTTTGGCTGCACTAATCATCAAAAAGGGTAATTTCATTGCTGCTTTTCTACTACATCATACGCTGTATCTCTTACTTCATACGCTGTGTCTCTGCTCACATCTCTTCGCTGTTGATATTTCTTATTTTGGACTATTAATATCATATCATTCTGAAGCAAATATTTTACAGTGAACACATATAAAACAATTGTATTCGCTTTAATATTATTTAAAATAATCTTAATAAAGCCAAAATGACTGAAAGTCAAGAATCACTTTTGCTTAGTCAGGAAATGACATTTTCACATATAAAATCAGCTTTAATGAAATTTAATGCACTTTCCACGGAGGAATGTAATCAAGCTCAGGTGCAAACCAGATTGTCTATGTTAGATGCTAATTGGAGTAAGTTCAAAAGTTGCCATGATAAAATTACACGCACCAGATTGACTGAGGAGATACGGAAAAACAAATATTTTACTGAGGATATTTATGCAGCCTGCGAGGAAACGTATGTAAATGCCAAGTCACTAATGCTTACATCTCTAGAAGAGTTTCGTAGTATCACGTCTACTGATAATAGCATCATGAATCAGTCCATAAATAATTCCTCTCATTTACGCTCCTTACCGAAAATTACACTACCCAAGTTTTCTGGCAGTTATCATGATTGGAGGCCATTTCATGATTTGTTTACATCTATGATTCATTCAAATAGTGACTTAACAGCCGTTGAAAAGTTTTATTATCTAAAAAGCAGCCTCAGTGGTGAAGCACTACAATGTATTTCAAATCTACCAGTCTCATCGGAGAATTTTGCACCAGCTTGGAAAATCCTGTGCACGCAATATGAAAATACGCGGATGTTAATTAATTCTCATTTGGATTGCATTTTTGAGTTGCCACGTCTTCAAAGAAAGTCTTCTTCAGAATTGAAGAACCTTTTGGCAACTGTCAAAGAATCACTTGGTGCTCTAGAAGCCTTAGGTTCACCAATAGCACAGTGGGATCACATCATCGTCTACATGGTCGTGCGACGTTTGGACGCATCATCACATGAAGCATGGGAATTATGTCGTAGTTCATCCAAAAAGCCAGCAACATTTTCTGAACTGGAAATTTTTCTCAGTGGCCGCATTCAAGCCCTAGAAAGTGTAGAGTCTAGGGGTGGTTTAACAAAAGTTCCCAAAAAATCAGCAGCTCACACACATGTATCTACATCTGCATATCAAAAACGTCCTGTTGAGGTTCCAAATAAATTACCTTTACAAACAAATAATTATTCTTGTTCTCTTTGCAGCTCAAATCATTATATTTCGAGCTGTGATATCTATAATGGTAAGACTCTTCAGCAAAAACATGATGTCCTCTCCTCAAAAAATCTTTGTTACAATTGTCTTGGTCCTCATCGGGTTGCTCAGTGTAAAAGTTCAAAAAGCTGCAGATACTGCAATGGTCGTCATCATTCCTCAATACATGGTTATCGGTTTCAATCTGAATCATCTAGTTCTGAAAATCCCACAACGAGCACAAACAATCCACTACCAACTGCTGTCAGTAATCATACCACTTCCGCAGCATTGAACTGTACGTCCAATATTTTGCTTGCCACAGCTTTAGTACGCATAAAATCGTCTCATGGAGTTTTTTCTAACGCTCGAGCTCTGCTCGATCAAGGTTCTGAGGTAACACTTATCAGTGAAGAATTAGTTAAGAAACTTCATCTAAAAAGACATAAGGGAAACTTAAACTTAATTGGCGTCGGTGCTCTTCAATCTGGTGCGACCAAAGGTTTGGTACATTTCACGCTGTATCCACATTTTGAATCGAGCTTTCAATGTACCGTATCTGCATACGTTTTGACAAAACTAACTACTCAATTACCATCGTGCACAGTTAAGCTTAACAATACCACGTATCTTAAGAATATCCAACTTGCAGATCCAAATTTTATGGTCACTAGTAAAATTGATCTTATAATTGGCGCTGACTTATATGGTTATCTTTTGGAAGGGGAAATTATCAAGGGAACTATAAATACTCCTGTTGCTCAACTCACATCTCTCGGGTGGATATTATCTGGCGGCGTCCATAATCTGGAATCCAATGCAAAATCGTCTCATTCAGTTCAAGTATTCCAATGTCGTGTAGATCATAACCTCGATGAGTTGTTACAACGTTTTTGGACGCAAGAAGAAGGAAAAACCAAATCATCTATTTTGTCTCCGGAAGAGAAAGAATGTGAGGCCCACTTTCAAGCCACCTACCGGAGAGACTCATCAGGCAGATATATTGTCAGATTGCCGTTCAAAAGTTCACCTAATACTCTTGGCGATTCTCGTAAAGAAGCAGAACGAATGCTTGCAAAGTTGTATCAGAAATCAGAATCTAATCCTCAGTTTTTTAAACTCTACTCAGATTTTCTTAAGGAATATGAATCTTTGGGTCACATGGTTCCATCATCTCAGGCTACAATTCCTACAACAGAATACTTTCTTCCACATCATGGAGTTCTTAGGGAGTCTAGTACAACAACTAAACTGAGAGTTGTATTTAATGGATCATGCAAGACAAGCAGCGGTCTCTCATTAAACGATATTTTACACACTGGGCCCAAGCTTCAGTTAGAGATTTCTGATGTGATCACAAGATGGCGTCAATATCGGTATGTTTTTTTCAGCCGATATTGAGAAAATGTTTAGACAAGTAATGGTGGATTCACGTGACTGGGCATACCAACAAATCCTTTGGACATCATCTCAATCATCAAGCGTGGTACCCTATCATCTCACTACAGTTACATATGGTCTTGGACCCGCGCCTTATCTTTCAAATCGAGTATTAAAACAACTTGCAACAGATGAAGGTTCTATCTATCCTTTAGCTGTCGATATTTTGAATAATATCACTTATGTAGATGATACATTTGGTGGAGCAGATTCTATAGAAGAAGCTCAAAGTGCAGTAATTCAACTGGATAAACTCTGCATGGCGGGCGGTTTTCATTTGCAAAAATGGACAGCTAATAATTCTAACGTTCTTTCTACCATTACACCAGAACGATGTGCAATCAAACAAGTGATTCAACTTCAAGAAACCCAATATATTTCTACACTGGGTATCTGCTGGCAACCAGAAGAAGATTGTTTTGTTTTTTCATCGCCATTTTCATCCACATCTTCCAGCACACCTACGAAACGTTCAATACTGTCAAATATATCACGCTTCTTTGACCCCCTTGGTTGGATTTCTCCAGTAACAATACAAGCAAAAATATTAATGCAAGATATTTGGCTATCGAAATCAGACTGGGATGAAGTGGTTAATGAAGATTTGGCGGCTAGATGGTCAAAATTCATCAACGATTTAAATAACGTCAATAATATTTCAATCCCTCGATGGGTTGGAATTTCCCCAACAAATCTTGGAATTGAAATACATGGTTTCTCGGATGCCTCCGAACATGCAATGGCAGCTGTCATATATTTGCGTATTATTACCGAATTCGACTCAGTTTCTGTTCATCTCATTGAAGCGAAAACAAAAGTTGCTCCAACAAAGAGGCAAACGATCCCACGTTTAGAGCTCAATGCTGCACTTATTCTCACAAAAAGAGTAGCTCATTTTAAGTCCATTTTAAATCTTAATCATGTTTCCACTCATTTGTGGACAGATTCTTCTGTTGCTTTAACTTGGATTAAAGGTCATCCCTCCCGTTGGAAAGATTACGTTGCAAACCGTGTTTTAAAGATTCAAGATGTTTTACCCCATGCTAAATGGCATCACATTCCAGGAAAGTGTAACCCTGCCGATTGTGCATCTCGAGGGATTGCAGTTCAGCAGCTTATCGAACATCCCTTATGGTGGCATGGGCCGTTATGGCTTTTAAATCATTCATCATCGTGGCCATCTGCAGACATAAATTTGGGCAATATCAATTTAGAGGAAAGATTATCTCATCGAACTGTAAACATAGTGCGTCGTCATCAAGAAGAGCCAATCTGGGACCTAATCAACAAATTTTCAAAATTAACTCGTTTGATAAGGATAACTGCTATTTGCCGTCGAGTTTTCTCAAAAAATTACAATAAATCTATTATCAAACAACCATTGAGTCCAAAAGAGCTAGAGCATGAGCGTAGGTTTTGGATAAAATTAACACAAAATTCTTATTTCTCATCAGAAATCAAGGCTCTTCATGCAGGTCAGCAGTTGCAAAATTCTCATCCTCTAAGCAAGTTTACGCCATTTATTGACGCATATGGTCTACTCCGTGTTGGCGGGCGGTTACGCAATGCTCTTATTGATCCAAATGCTAAACACCCCATTCTTTTGCCATCCAAATCAACGTTCACCAATCTTTTGATAGCAGAGGCGCACGAAAAGACTTTGCATGGTGGTGTCCAGGTCATGAGTGTTTATCTGTGGCAATCATATTGGATACTTGGTGGTCGTTCAGCTATTAAAGCATTTAATCATCGATGTGTACGTTGTGCAAAAATTAGAGGAGTAACAGCTCGACAGCTCATGGGCCAACTTCCATCAATTCGAACAATTCCTGCTAGGCCGTTTCTTCACTCGGGTGTGGATTATGCCGGTCCATTGTCTATTAAGACATGGCGTGGTCGCGGAGCAAAGCAATACAAAGGCTATATCGCTCTTTTTGTGTGTCTATCAACATCTGCCGTACACCTTGAAGTCGCTTCGGACTATTCAGTTGATGGCTTTCTTGCGGCTTTTAAAAGATTCGTCTCTCGAAGGGGAGTTTGCTCCACGCTAACTAGTGATTGTGGTACCAACTTCATAGGCGCCGATGCAGAACTTAAGCGTCTCTTCACTCAGTGTTCAAAGGAGTACTCAAAATTGTCAACAATTTTGGCTAATGACGGCACTCAGTGGAAGTTCAATCCCCCATCCGCGCCACATTTTGGTGGAAAATGGGAGGCCAGTGTCAAGTCTGTTAAATTTCATCTTCGAAGAATTATTGGTGACACTGCGTTAACCTATGAAGAGCTAACTACCCTTTTAGCGCAGATCGAGGCGGTCCTCAATTCCCTCTCACTTTCAGATGTCAGATGTACTTCAGATGACCCAGATGTAAACGCAATACTCCTGCCCACTTCTTAATTGGATCAGCGCTGAATGCAGTACCAGAGCCATCTGTTCTTGATTTTTCTGTTTCAAGATTATCTCGTTTACAACTCATTCAACAAATGATTGAAAGCTTTTGGAAGCGTTGGTCCAATGAGTATTTACAGCGATTTAGATCAATGTCCAAATGGAAACAGCAAGAAAATTCGATCAAAAAGGGGTCATTGGTTCTTATTGCCGACGAAAGATATCCTCCTATGAAATGGCCTTTAGGTCGCATCTTAGAAGTTCACCCAGGCCCTGATGGACTTATCAGAGTAGTAACTGTGAAGACTGCATCGTCAACTCTAAAGCGTCCTTTGGTTAAAATCTGTCCACTTCCAGTCGATGAAGAAAGGGATCTTAAAAAAGACTCCAACATTTAAAAAATGTTCTAATAAATTTATAGTTTTATTTAATATTAATTTTTGATTTAATATTTAAAACCTTAAATTTTTAATATTTTATTTCGTTCCCCATGGTAACGAGGCGGGCGGAATGTTCAAAATAATTTTTGTAGTCCAGTGTTAAATTAAATCTCTAAATATCATATTATTCTTCGCTTGTTAATTATGTATTTTGTATATCCTCTTTTTGTATAATCAGTCAGTCAGTTTATTGCAGTCGTCTCAGTCAGTTAGTCTACGCATCATTAGTGCATAATAAATTGTTAATTGTACTTAGTCTAAAAATCAATTATCTGTGTTTCAATCTAATAGATCTAAAATCAATACAAGAAATTTTACGAACAACTGCAATAACATGAAAACTTATAAACATATTTGCAACCATATCGGAGCTTTAAATGACCACATTTCTAAACCTGTACCAATAAATAAACCGATCTATCCTATTTTTGTAAAACTCATTATGCCACCCTAGCACGAAAACTGCCAAAGTTAATTGCAACCATATCGGAAGCTCAGATTACTGCGTTTATTAAACATAGAACAATAATTATACCGATCTATCAAATTGACCAATTCGTAAAAACACACATTATGTTACAAATGATATACTAAGTAAAAGTGCAATCATAATGCTTTAAAATGATGCCTAAATGACTGTCATAGCGTGAAAACTGTCAATGTTATTTGCAGCCATATCGGAACCTTAAAATACCGCGTTTTTAAAGCTGTGAAAATAATTCTACCGATCTATCCAATTAGCCATTTTCTAAAAATATATTATGCAACAAATTATAAACAAATGGCAACTATAATGCAATAAAAAGATATATAAACGACTGCAATAACAAGAAAACTATAAATGATATTTGCAACCATATCGGAGCCTTAAATTACCGCATTTCCAAACCTGTACCAATAAATATTCCGATCTATCCAATTTTTGTAAAAATTCATTATGCCACAAATTGTACACCAAAACAAAGTGCAACGGTAATGCTTTAAAATGATGCACAAACGATTGTCCTGGCATAAAAACTGTCAAAGTTATTTGCAACCATATCGATACCTTAAAATACCGCGTTTTTAAATCTGTGAAAATAATTCTACCGATCTATCCAATTAGCCATTTTCTAAAAATATATTATGCAATACATTATATACCAAAACAAAGTGCAACTATAATACAATAATAAGATATATAAGCGACTGCTATAACATGAAAACTATAAAAGATATTTGCAACCATATCGGAGCCTTAAATTACCGCATTTCCAAAATTGTACCAATAAATATACCGATCTATCCAATTTTTGTAAAAATTCATTATGCCACAAATTGTACACCAAAACAAAGTGCAACTGTAATGCTTTTAAATGATGCATAAACGATTGTCCTGGCATAAAAACTGTCAAAGTTATTTGCAACCATATCGGAACCTCAAATCACAGCGTTTTCAAACATAGAACAACAATTCTACCGATCCTTCAAATTGACCATTTTTTAGACGAACACATTATGCCACAAATGATATACCAAATTAAAGTGCAATAATAATGCTTTAAAATGATGCATAAATGACTGTCATAGCATGAAAACTGTCAAAGTTATTCACAACCATATCGGAACTTTAAATTACCGCCTTTTTAAACATGGGCAAATAATTCTACCGATCTATCCAATTGGCCATTTTCTAAAAATACATTATGCAATAAATTATATACCAAAACAAATGGCAATTTTAATGCTTTAAAATGGTGCATAAACGACTGTCCTAGAACGAAAACTGCCAAAGTTAATTGCAACCATATCGGAAGCTCAGATTACTGCGTTTATTAAACATAGAACAATAATTATACCGATCCATCAAATTGACCAATTTGTAAAAACACACATTATGCGACAAATGATATACCATATTAAAGTGCAATCATAATGCTTTAAAATGATGCCTAAATGACTGTCATAGCGTGAAAACTGTCAATGTTATTTGCAGAACAACAATTCTACCGATCCTATCCAATTTTTTTTTTAACCATTATGCCACAAATGATATACCAAATTAAAGTGCAATCATAATGCTTTAAAATGATGCCTAAATGACTGTCATAGCGTGAAAACTGCCAATGTTATTTGCAGCCATATCGGAACCTTAAATACCGCGTTTTTAAAGCTGTGAAAATTACCATTAAATATACCAATTAGCCATTTTTTTAAAAAATATTATGCACAAATTATATACCAAAACAAATGCAACTATAATGCAATAAAAAGATATATAAACGACTGCTATAACATGAAAACTATAAAAGATATTTGCAACCATATCGGAGCCTTAAATTACCGCATTTCCAAACCTGTACCAATAAATATACCGATCTATCCAATTTTTGTAAAAATTCATTATGCAACAAATTGTACACCAAAACAAAGTGCAACTGTAATGCTTTAAAATGATGCATAAACGATTGTCCTGGCATGAAAACTGTCAAAGTTATTTGCAACCATATCGGAACCTCAAATCACAGCGTTTTTAAACATAGCACAACAAATCTACATTATTCAAATTGACAAATGATATACCAAATTAAAGTGCAATCATAATGCTTTAAAATGATGCATAAATGACTGTCATAGCATGAAAACTGTCAAAGTTATTCACAACCATATCGGAACTTCAAATACCGCCTTTTTAAAGCTGTGAAAATAATTCTACCGATCTATCCAATTAGCCATTTTCTAAAAATATATTCTTCAACAAATTATATACCAAAACAAATGGCAACTATAATGCAATAAAAAGATATATAAACGACTGCAATAACATGAAAACTATAAATGATATTTGCAACCATATCGGAGCCTTAAATTACCGCATTTTTAAACCTGTACCAATAAATATACCGATATATCCATTTTTTTTAATCTATCCAATTGGCAATTTTCTAAAAATACATTATGCAATAAATTATATACCAAAACAATCGGCAATTTTAACGCTTTAAAATGGTGCATAAACGACTGTCCTAGCACGAAAACTGCTAAAGTTAATTGCAACCATATCGGAACCTCAGATTACTGCGTTTGTTATACAATTTGTAAAAAAACACACATTATGCTACAAATGATACCCATATTAAAGTGCAATCATAATACCTTAAAATGATGCCTAAATGACTGTCATAGCGTGAAAACTGCCAATGTTATTTGCAGCCATATCGGAACCTTAAAATACCGCGTTTTTAAAGCTGTGAAAATAATTCTACCGATCTATCCAATTTGCCATTTTCTAAAAATGTATTCTGCAACAAGTTATATACCAAAACAAATGGCAACTATAATGCAATAAAAAGATATATAAACGACTGCAATAACATGAAAACTATAAATGATATTTGCAACCATATCGGAGCCTTAAATTACCGCATTTTTAAACCTGTACCAATAAATATACCGATATATCCATTTTTTTTTTAATCTATCCAATTGGCAATTTTCTAAAAATACATTATGCAATAAATTATATACCAAAACAATCGGCAATTTTAATGCTTTAAAATGGTGCATAAACGACTGTCCTAGCACGAAAACTGCTAAAGTTAATTGCAACCATATCGGAACCTCAGATTACTGCGTTTGTTATACAATTTGTAAAAAAACACACATTATGCTACAAATGATATACCATATTAAAGTGCAATCATAATACCTTAAAATGATGCCTAAATGACTGTCATAGCGTGAAAACTGCCAATGTTATTTGCAGCCATATCGGAACCTTAAAATACCGCGTTTTTAAAGCTGTGAAAATAATTCTACCGATCTATCCAATTAGCCATTTTCTAAAAATATATTCTGCAACAAATTATATACCAAAACAAATGGCAACTATAATGCAATAAAAAGATATATAAACGACTGCAATAACATGAAAACTATAAATGATATTTGCAACCATATCGGAGCCTTAAATTACCGCATTTTTAAACCTGTACCAATAAATATACCGATCTATTCAATTTTTGTAAAAATTCATTATGTCACAAATTATACACCAAAACAAAGTGCAACTGTAATGCTTTAAAATGATGCATAAACGATTGTCCTAGCATGATAACTGTCAAAGTTATTTGCAACCATATCGGAACCTCAAATCACATTGTTTTTAACATAGAACAACAATTCTACCGATCCTTCAAATTGACCAATTTCTAAAAATACACATTATGCTACAAATGATATACCATAATAAAGTGCAATCATAATGCTTTAAAATGATGCCTAAATGACTGTCATAGCGTGAAAACTGTCAATGTTATTTGCAGACATATCGGACCCTCAGATTACTGCGTTAAACACTAAACATAGAACAATAATTCTACCGATCTATCAAATTGACCAATTTGTAAAAATCGGTAAATTATTGTTCTATGTTTAATAAACGCAGTAATCTGAGGGTCCCATATGGCTGCAAATAACATTGACAGTTTTCACGCTATGACAATCGTTTATGCATCATTTTAAAGCATTACAGTTGCACTTTGTTTTGGTGTACAATTTGTGGCATAATGAATTTTAAAAAAAAATGGATACATCGGTATATTTATTGGTACAGGTGTAAAAATGCGGTAGTTTAAGGCTCCGATATGGTTGCAAATATCATTTATAGTTTTCATGTTATAGCAGTCGTTTATATATCTTTTTATTGCATTATAGTTGCCATTAGTTTTGGTATATAATTTTTGCATAATTATGGTCAATTTGAAGGATCGGTAGAATTGTTGTTCTATGTTTAAAAACGCTGTGATTTGAGGTTCCCATATGGTTGCAAATAACATTGACAGTTTTTATGCCAGGACAGTAGTTTGTGCATCATTTTAAAGCATTACAGTTGCACTTTGTTTTGGTGTACAATTTGTGGCATAATGAATTTTTACAAAAATTGGATAGATCGGTATATTTATTGGTACAGGTTTGGAAGTGCGGTAATTTAAGGCTCCGATATGGTTGCAAATATCTTTTATAGTGTTCATGTTATAGCAGTCGTTCCGATATGGTTGCAAATAACTTTGACAGTTTTCATGCCAGGACAATCGTTTATGCATCATTTTAAAGCATTACAGTTGCACTTTGTTTTGGTGTACAATATATTTTTAGAAAATGGCTAATTGGATAGATCGGTAGAATTATTTTCACAGCTTTAAAACCGCGGTATTTTAAGGTTCCGATATGGCTGCAAATAACATTGACAGTATATCATTTGTAGCATAATGTATGTTTTTAGAAATTGGTCAATTTGATAGATCGGTAGAAGTATTGTTCTTGTTTAATAAACGCAGTAATCTGAGGTTCCGATATAGTTGCAATTAACTTTGGCAGTTTTCGTGCTAGGACAGTCATTTATGCACCATTTTAAAGCATTAAAATTGCCATTTGTTTTGGTATACAATTAACTGTATAATGTAGTTTTAGAAAATGGCCAATTGGATAGATCGGTAGAATTATTTTCCCAGGTTTAAAAAGGCGGTAATTTGAGGTTCCGATATGGTTGTGAATAACTTTGACAGTTTTCACGCTACGACAGTCATTTATGCATATTTTTAAAGCATTATTATTGCAGTTTAATTTGGTTTATCATTTGCGGCATAATGTGTTCGTCTAAAAAATGGTCAATTTGATAGATCGGTAGAAGTATTGTTCTTGTTTAATAAACGCAGTAATCTGAGGTTCCGATATAGTTGCAATTAACTTTGGCAGTTTTTATGCCAGGACAATCGTTTATGCATCATTCTAAAGCATTACAGTTGCACTTTGTTTTGGTGTATAATTTGTGGCTAAATGAGTTTTTACAAAAATTGGATAGATCGGTATATTTATTGGTACAGGTTTAGAAATGCGGTAATTTAAGGCTCCGATATTGTTGCAAATATTTCATGCATCATTTATGAATCATTTTAAAGCATTATGATTGAACTCTAATATGGTTTATCATTTGTAGCATAATGTGTATTTTTAGAAGTTGGTCAATTTGATAGATCGGAAGAATTATTGTTCTATGTTTAATAAACGCAGTAATCTGAGGTTCCGATATGGTTGTAAATAACTTTGGCAGTTTTTGTGCTGGGACAGTCGTTTATACACCATTTTAAAGCATTAAAATTGCCAACTGTTTTGGTATATAATTTATTGCATAATGTAGTTCTATGTTTAATAAAAGCAGTAATCTGAGGTTCCGATATGGTTGCAATTAACTTTGGCAGTTTTCGTGCTAGGACAGTCGTTTATACACCATTTTAAAGCATTAAAATTGCCATTTGTTTTGGTATATAATTTATTGCATAATGTTGTTTTAGAAAATGGCCAATTGGATAGATTGGGAGAATTATTTTCCCAGGTCTAAAAAGGCGGTAATTCGAGGATCCCATATGGTTGTGAATAACTTTGACAGTTTTCATGCTATGACAGTCATTTATGCATCATTTTAAAGCATTATGATTGCACTTTAATTTGGTATATCATTTGTGGCATAATGTGTTCGTCTAAAAAATGGTCAATTTGAAGGATCGGTAGAATTGTTGTTCTATGTTTGAAACCGCTGTGATTTGAGGTTCCGATATGGTTGCAAATAACTTTTTCATGCCAGAACAATCGTTTATGCATCATTTTAAAGCATTACAGTTGCACTTTGTTTTGGTGTATAATTTGTGGCATAATGAATTTTTAAAACAATTAAGAGTGCTGTATTCGGCTGTGCCGAATTTTATATACCCTTTACCATAGTGTATTTTAAACATCTTTTATAAATTTTAAATTTTTTCCCGACTACATTATTACTACATCAAAAGCTAAACAAAAAGAACAACAACAACGCTAAACGAAATAAAACACAAAATACACAAGGCATCTAAACCAACAGACATCTAAACATACATAACGAAAAACACAGAAAAACAAAAATAGCAACGCAGTGACGCCAACAACATCCAAACCAATGGTGCCCAAGCCCTATGCGCTTGGTACTCTTTTGTTTTTGTAAATGCGCTTAGCTGTAGACAGTTTTCTATACACTTATATGCGCTTAACACTAGCAAAACGTTGTTGTTTGTAATGTACATTGCCAGCTTTGCCCCGAAGTGACTATGAGATTTTAAAAAAAAACCTGTTAGTATGTTATTGTAAAATACAAAACAACAAAACAGATCTTAGGTTTGGCCAAGTAAAGGATTAGATCAGGTCGATGGGAGCCTATGATTGCTAACTAACGGTCGGTTTGGGGGGTTCTTGACCAATCTGCTCCTATGGTTTTACATAACACTTTTATAAGACTCCCAATTGTAAAATAAAGTCACTATTGACTTTACTTTAAATGGACTAGATAAACATAGCTAAATCAACTAAAAGCCCCTACTATGTTCTGAAATAAAAAGAAAATAACAAAAGATATTGATCAAGAGCTAAGAATAAGGTTTTTCCGGTGGAGATGAAAAACCCGTGCCTCATAACCCGCCCTTACCATGATTCTAATGGCAATCATCGTTTGTTGATAGAATCCCGCCTTCATTCACCCTAACACTTCAATTCACAAGAAAACTGTTGAATTTCTTTAGCAATTCATTTTGCTTTCATTAATTTATTTTCAAAATAAAACAAGTTAGAGTGCTATATTCGGCTGTGCCGAATCTTAAATACCCTCCACCAGCTACTTTTATGTTATTACTTTTCTAATTGATCAAATATTTGTAGAAAAAAGTTTTCTCATGTCTTTAATAGAAAAAATCCCAAAAGTTAAATCTATTATAGAAGTATACAAAACTAATATTTTTGGCAAATTATGTATCAATAGCTTAATTTGGTAATAAGTAATGTGCGTTTAAGAGATTTTCGTAAAAGGACTTTGTATGGGAGCTATGACGAATTATGTACATAAAGACAATATTTCAGAATTCTACTTGGTAATAAATATTGTGAATCTAAGTGATTTTATGGACCTGGTATGACAGCTATGACCTAATATGGACCGGTCGTAAAACAATTTAATAGTGATTTTATGTATATAAGAGCAATATTTTTGCTAAATGTATGGATATAAATATTTGGTTATGAGTTATGTGCGTTTTTTCTGATTTTCGGAAGGCAACCTTGTATGTGTGTTTTTCTAAAAGGGACCTTATATGGGAGATATGATCAATTGTGGACCGTCCGGAAAAACATTTCACAATGTTGTATGGGAGCTATCATGGTAAAAATAAAGAAGGTAGTGTCATTCTCTCTATATTTTTTAAAATTCTATATCTGACATGCTTAAAGATTTTGACGTTTTCAAAAAAATAGTAATACCATATTAATTTAAAATTTTCCCATATATTTGAAAAAAGAAAAAATGTAATACATAATTTTCATTCATTTGTTGAAAAATATAAAAACGTTTACTTTTAAATTGGAATTAAAGATCTTAATTTTCAAATATTAAAAATGAGTCCCCAACTGCTAAAATACAAACTATTTTTTAAGCAAACATATTTTTAAAGTCGCTACATTACCCAACAAACGATAACAATGGCTAGATATATGTAAAATTTCCGAAGAAGATTTGCCAAAAGAGCCAATCTTATGCTCCGACCATTGCATTAAAAGTAATATTTCAGTTAATGCAAAACGTGTAAGATTGGATAAAAATGCTGTGCCAATGACCACAAGGTAACTTTAAAATACTAATTGATCTACAAACATTGAGTTTTAAGGTATGTATATACATATATCCGATCACAATCGAATTTTTTTGGAAATAAATCTGAAATTTCTAAACTGCTAGTCCAAATAGTCCAAAATAACGTAATAGTACATTATTATTTAAATTGTAAATTTTAAATTACACATTTTTTGTAAAAAATTTCTCGAAAATCAAAATTATTTTTAAGAATGTGGCAACGCTTTATATAATGCTCACAAAAAACTAAACTTCAAAAATCCTTATTTGATAAAAAATTTTTGATTGACACTACCTTCTTTATTTTTATCATGGGAGCTATGACCAAATATAAACCGATCGAAAAAATCTTTCTTTGTAATATTTCTGTATATAAGAGCAATATTTATACCAAATTTTATATCAATATCTTGATTTAGTAATGAGTTATGTGCGTTTAAGTGATTTTCGGGAAGGGACCTTGTATGGGAGCTATGACGAATTATGGACCGATCCAAAAAAGCTTTCATTGTAATATTTCTGTATATAAGAGCAATACTTGTACCAAATTTTATATCAATATCTTAATTTGGTAATGAGTTATGCGAGTTGAAGTGATTTTCGGGAGGGGACCTTGTATGGGAGCTATGATCAATTATGGACCGATCCAAAAAAGCTTTCATTGTAATATTTCTGTATATAAGAGCAATACTTGTACCAAATTTTATATCAATATCTTAATTTACTAATGAGTTATGTGCGTTTAAGTGATTTTCGGGAAGGGACCTTGTGTGGGAGCTATGACCAATTATGGACCGATCCAAAAAAGCTTTCATTGTAATATTTCTGTATATAAGGGCAATACATGTACCAAATTTTATATCAATAACTTGATTTAGTAATGAGTTATGCGCGTTTAAGTGATTTTCGGGAGGGGACCTTGTATGGGAGCTATGACCAATTATGGACCCATCCAAAAAACTTTTCCTCTGAATAAATTCTATTATCATAAAATTTTAATTTCTAAAATTTTGTGAAGATATCGACATAACGACGGAAGTTATTAACCAAATTTCCGGGAATATGTACTTTTGTATGGGAGGTATATGAAATTGTAGACCGATTCTAGCGATTTTCTACAGATATTAAGCTTTTGTGCGGAAACGAATGTATGCCGATTTTTAGGGAATTATCTTGCATAGTTTTCGAGAAAATTACATCAGAATGTGTAAAAAATGCTTATTTTTTCGAGGTTGTTTCAAATTTTGATTCATAACTTTTCCCGATGTGAACCGATTTTGCCCATTTTCAATACCAAACTGCTTAGGATAACAATAAATATTTTCAGTGAATTTGGTTGATATCCTTGGCTTAGTTTTAACGTGAGCGTGTTTTAGGAAGACAGACGGACAGACGGACATAGCTAAATCGACTCAGAATTTCATAAGGACCAAGAATATATTTACTTTGTTGGGTCTCAGATGAATATTTCTTGGTGTTACACACGTAATGACAAAGTTATATATACCCTCTATCACCACTGATGGTGGTGGGGGGTATAAAAAGAACTTAGAACAAAGTTGTACAAGAAACAATATTTAACTCGTGGGTTAAAGATATTTTTATAAACTTTAAGGATTTGCAAATAAAATTTCTTGTTGTATAATTGAATAAGAAATATTGAAAAATAAATGCTAAATATAAAATTTATAAATGAATACATTTTGTATTGCTCATCACAATTAAGTTACACTTTAAACAAACGTAAGCTTAGTGTTGTAATTAAAAGTATTAAAATAAGAAAAGTACAAAGAGAAATGCAAAGTAATTCATGTGGGTGCTTCTTCTTGTTATTGTTCTTTTTGTTTACATCAGTTTTACAAATTTTATAAGAAGATTTGGTGATTTTTTTTTTAATTTGTTTGTTATAATTTCTAGATTGTTTAGTTTTTATGATCTAAATTTGTTACCATTTTGTTATGATTTAATAAACAGTAGTGAGAATTGTGTTTTTTTTCTGTGCATGTTTATATTATATCTATATATATCTATATCTTTTATTAATTTATAATTTTTTTTTCTTTTTGTAAATTTTTGTTAATATATGTAATTGTAAATTTATGTAAATATTTTGAAATTTTTGTAAATTTGTATTAATATTCCGTGAAAAAGTAATAAAAATGAGAAATGATCATTTTATAGATGTATATAAATTTTAAAATTTTAACAATATTAATAACAAGTTTGATAAATATGAAACAAAATTATAAACAAATAATATTTTAACAAATTAATAACAAATTCAATAAATTGTCTATAAAATGAAATATAGATTTAAATATTCAACATTTTAATGGTTTTTGTTTTGATGATGTGTTTTGGTTTTTATATTGTGGATTTTAACAAAAAAAAAGAAAAGAAAAAAGATAAACAAAACAACACAACTTAATGAATGAACATTAGTATAATCTGGACCATTGGTAGTATTTCATTGATAAATCAAAAAATGTTAGATTCTATTCATTGATTAATTGTGTGGTCTTGTTTTAAGCACAAGAGTATTTCATAATTCAAAAAAATTCATTTTTCACTCACCCAATAGTACAACGATGGACGATTAGGCCTCTCCGTTCTCGATGTTGGTGCTGTTTTTGATGTTGGGAAAAAAAAGTAATTTATAAAAGACTCTTGCTAGCTATTTTAGTAGTTAGGATCCACTTGATTCTAAAATTATTAACAATTTATGATGCAAATAGAATAAAATTATGCTTTCTGATTTGAAAATGTGATTTTCTTCAGATGTTTCTCTTAGTATAGGTTTTGGTATTTATACATAGATGTAGATAATTCAATTTTGAAAATTTTGAAAGAAATTAGTTTGGTGTTCGAAAATGTTGATGATTGAAAAATTATGTTTTTGATGGTTTCTCTATAATATTTGTTGAGTAGGTTGTAGAGCAGCTTGATTGAAAAACAAACGTTCAATATTCACATCAATTCGTGGTAGTTGTTACAAGTTGTAATGTAATTTATAAAATGTTGTTAGTTTCCCTTTCATACTGATAGGTTTTGGTGGAATCTTGACAGGGGTTTGCGGATTAGATTAGATGCTCAATCCAGACTTTTAGGCAAGTTATCCTGCAGCTGGTTTTACAACTTTGGTGAGTTGTGTGGTGGATTTTTTTTTTTTTTTTTTTTTTTTGAATAAGCAATGGAATATTGAATTGAGAGTTGTTGGTTAGGGATTGACACTGCAATCCTTATATTCGGACCAGGTCACGTCGCAGAGATCTCAAAGCAGTCTTTTGCACTTTCTGGCGATTTATATTTAATTTGGTTTCAAATGGTGATGCAAATTTGCCAAATTGATCCTGCACAGATTCTCACTAAAACAATATGAAATCTTTATATTACACGGAATTAACGCACTTTAAACCAACTGAAATGCTTACCAATTCTCTAGATTTAGCAACGAATAGATAAGTTTAGAAAATTCAAACTTTTATCTCCAACAAGATAAATTTAAAGATAACTAAATTATCACTGCCAGATATTCTTTTCTGGTTTATAAGAACTGGAATATGACTATATAGCACAAATTAATTTGGGGAAAAGGAAATAAAATCTTTTGAAACTATGCCAATTCAACTTTTTGGGAATAAGTTTTAGGGTAAAAGCATTTTGGTTTAGTTGCCAAAATTGACAATTGACAATACTAACATTATTATCGACTCAAAACCTCAAAATTTTTGTCAACAAAAGATGACCTGCCGAATAATGTACTCTATATCTAAGAAATTTTTGTTGAATAATAATTTTTCTAGAAAATTATCTTTTTTCCTAAAGTCTGAAATTTATTCAGTCGATTTTAATTGGTAATATTAACAATTTAAAAATTATTCGAGGATATGTAATGTGTGCGTTTACTTTGGTGGTTTTAATCATATGCAAATGATGCAACGTGTAAATGTTTATGTACATTTTATGTTGATGATATGCATATACACATTTATTGATCATCACAACTTACAATCCACAACAGCTGATAACACTGATACATATTATATTAGGTGTAATACAAAATTGTGACCTATTTTAATCAATATAAAATGGTTATAAAAATTAAATGTTTATTAAATAGAAAAGAAAAAATTAAACCATTTGTCGTATATACAAATTTATACTTGTAATGGAAAAATATTTCGTTTTACAATTAAATGGTAGAAACGTTCACCACAAACTGCATAACATTTACTCTATGAGTAAAAATGTTAGGAAGAAAAAGGACGTTTTATATATTTGGCATATTTTGGAGTGTGTCGTTATATTGAAATTAGCTTTGTTATAGAAAAATTATAGTAATTAAAAAAGAAATGTTCGTTGTAAGAAAATCTGTTCAGATTCAAAATACGAGAACTGTTACAATTAGACCGGAAATTAAAAATAAATTCAAAGCTATAAATATGTCATAATGAAAGTATGTGGTTTTATGTACGAATATCTTTGGCGTGATAAGTACCTACGATTTTACCATCAGAATCAGTTAATACATAATAATGATTTCCTAGTGTTTCTTTAACAATTGCTTTCACAAACCCCGGTGCAAATTTTGAATTAAAACGCTTTTCCATGCTACTTTGTACAAAATTTCTACGTAGCACTTCCTGTCCAATATGAAATTTTCCTGGTCTTGTTCGCAGATTATACGTTTTCTGGTTTTGTTTGTAAGCTTGTTTCAAGTACTTTTGTATATCCTTTCTAATTAATTCCAAATGATCATCTCTGCATAAAGAAACTATCGGTTTGTCTAAAGCTTTTAAGTTTTTTAACAAAGAATATGAGGAGCCATGAGTTATCATATTAAAACCAAACAGAACATGATATGGTGACATACTTATCGATTGATGATAAGTTTTTTGCTCATAAACGCAATGGGCTTTTCCTCATTATTATTGTCCAGTTGAACAAGCACAGCCCCGATCCCAAAATCGCTGGCATCACAATGAACGAAAAACTCTGACGCGTTTGATTGCGGGGAGTAAACAGCTGTATAGACATGTTGAATTCCTAAAGAAGTAAGATAGGCGTTTAGGTCATTTGCCTTGAATTGGGACCCATTGTCGCTAACAATGGTTTCAGGTATTCCATAAACATGAAATATATGAGTTTCTAAAAAGTCTTTTATTGCCGTAGAAGTGAACTTTTTGAGAGGCTGTAACCACTGGAATTTCGAAAGATGGTCCAAGACTATAAGTATTCCAATGTTTCCCTTTTTACTGCGCGGATAAGGGCCTAATAGGTCTATGTATAATCTTTGAAAAGGTCTTATGGTTATGGTTTGCTTACCCATTTCCGGTTTTAATACACAATTAGGATGTTTGGTACTTTTACATAGTTCGCAATTTCTAACAATTTCTTACATCTATTACATTCCTGGCCAGTAAAATTGTCTTCGGAGGAGTTCCAAGGTTTTGGACATACCACCGTGAGCTACTGTAGGTGGATCATGGAAACGTTTTATGAGGGTTGTTCGAAGACCGTATGGAATCCATAGCTTCCAAGCTTCGTTTTCATTGAATTCTATTCCATCATAATGCTCAGTTCGTATGTAGACATATTTCTCGACGATTTTTATGTCAGGGAACTGAGGTTGGTTTTCAATTATCTTCTTCTTCAAATCACAATAATTGATGTCGTCAAAACATGGGGAATTTAAATCTATTTCTGGCTCGGATAAATCTATTGAACTAACTTCCTCTAACTCGATTCGTGACAAAGCATCTGGGACAATGTTCTCTTTACCCTTTCGATGACTTATTGTAAAGTTGTAGGCTTGAAGCTTCAACGCCCATCTGGCTAACCTTCCACTTAAATTCGGTTGCTTCATCAGCCAAACAAGACTGGAGTGGTCAGTTATAACTTCAAATTCTTGGAGTTCTAGGTAGCATCGGAATCGTTGAATAGCTTCTATCGCCGCCAAACATTCACGCTCTGTCACGCTATAATTTCTTTGAGCGAATTAAGTTTTTTGCTCATAAACGCAATGGGCTTTTCCTCATTATTATTGTCAGTTGAACAAGCACAGCCCGATCCAAAATCGCTGGCATCACAATGAACGAAAAACTTTTTCTTAAAATCTGGATTACTAAGAACTGGAGCAGAAGATAACAAATCCTTGATGTGTTCAAAAGCTTGCTGAGCTTCGGAAGTCCAGACAAACTTCTTCTTAGTCGACAAGGTTCTGATATAGGATAAACTACACTAGAAAAGTTTGCAATAAACCTGCGATACCAGCCAGCAAGGCCTAAGAAGCCTCGAACTTGTTTTAGGTTCTTTGGGTTGGCCAGTTTCGAATTGCGCTTACTTTCTCGGGTCTGTAACAATACCACCATCTCCAATGATATAACCTAAGTATTTAACTTTGGTTACACAGAATTTGCTTTTAGAAACGTTAAGGGTCAAATTAGCTTTACGAAACTGTCCTGCTATACGAATAAGAATACCAATATGTTCTTCAAAACTCTCGGAAACAATAATTAAATCGTCAAGATAACCAAATACGCTGTTCTTTAAATCCGGTGGAATTAACTCATCCATAAGCCTACTCATTGTTGGGGTGCATTGCACAACCCGAAGGGCATTACAGTGAACTGGTATAAGGGTCTACCAGGCACTGTAAAAGCAGTTATGGGTTTCGATTCATCATCCAAGGCTATTTGCCAATACGCGTCTTTCAAATCTAACTTGGAGATTATATTGGCTTTTGGAAGCCGCGCAAAGATTCCCTCAATAGATGGTAATGGATATGCATCTTTTTCGTGACAGAATTCACTTTTCTCGCATCTAAACAAAGGCGGACTTTATTCGGTTTTATAACCAATCTCATCGGGAACTCCAGGGTGAATTTGATGGTTCAATAACACCCAATGTCAACATTCGGTCAATTTCGGTGAACATTAGCTTTTCCACTGCTGGTGATACGGGGTAGAACCTTTGCTTGATCGGTCTGGCTTCGCCAACATCGATCCAGTGCTTTATTAAGCCCGTTCTTCCCAACCCTTGTTTCTCAAAGTTTGGAAAAAGAGAAATGACAGCGTTTAGTTGCTGTTGTTGACTAGAAGTTAGAATAAAGTTTTATCTGATTTCTCACAATCAGATTTACAACAAACCTCGGACAGACTTTCGGACTTATCGGACGAAACAGACGGATTTGCGCTAATCGATGACTTATCAAATAAATCCGCGGATTCATGACATTCGGTACTAATTTAAATTCTTCCAAAGTCAATTCCAAGTATAAGGCGTTGGGAAATTGATGGTATTATAAAAAGATTCATTTGGCAAGAGATTTCTTTAAAAGTAATGTTTACATTGAGCCAACCTATAACTCGTTGTTGTGCACCATCAGCGGTTTTAACGTAGTTTCTACAGCTTGTAAAATTGGAAATTTAGAAAAATCTTCTTGAGCTAAAGTAGATCCAATGCAGCTAATGCTAGCACCAGTATCTAACAGGCCATACTCTACATAGTCTAAAAAGGACACTTTGGCATAAAAACGGTTATCTTTCGGGTCGCTAAGAATAGCATAAAGTAATAATTTGAACATATTTTACGTTTTCTATAATAATTTTTCAGCGTATTGTAGAACGTTTAGATTTAGTTGGTTTGATAGAAGCTAATTGCAAATCCTTAAAGATTTCGTTACGTTTAGACAACGTTCCCATCTTGTGTGGTAAGGTAAAATAGGGTGAATAAGTTTATCACAATCAGTGTTATCTTTCACAGGGCTTGCGTCTGGTCTTTCAACAGTTTATACACACAATCATTATTTTCATTTTTAACTGAGCTTTCTACAAAGTTGTTTTGCGGACGCCAAGGAATGGTAGTTTCCAAAGTGGGTAGTTTCCGGTTGAAAGTAAATAGAGGTATATCAGTTTGACTACATATGGGATTGTTTATTGGGGATTCTTGTTCGGGGGAGGAGGATTGAAGTTTTTTGAATATTTTCTATCCTTGCATTTGGGACACTGGGGTCTATAAGAGTTTTTTTCCCCACAACCATAAAAAAATCGTTCTTTCGTACAGACAATCTTCCCAAATTCGCAATTCCGGCAACGTGGAATGGAAGAAGGTTTTTGTATCGCATCTATTGATGGTTCAGGACTTTCCGGGAGATCATCTTCGCAACTTATATCAACTTCGGCAATATGTCTTCGGGGTATATGAGCATTAGTAGTGCGGTTATGAAAGGTTCTCTTAACGTGTTCATCTTCAAGAAAAGATTCTCGCATTTGAACTAATTTCCGCAAGTGGGGTATGGAATGTATCGGAATATACAGTAAATCTTGCCTTATTTCCGGTCTTAAGTTACGTGTTATAATTTCAATTAACTCCATCTCCGAAAAAGCGGAAGGCAATCTGTCCATTATAGCGGATATTGAATCATAAAAGGCATCAAAGGATTCTACAGGTTTCTGTCTTCTGTTCTTAATTTCTTCCCGAAGGTCAAAAGAAGATTTAAAATCTTTTTATTGGAATCTTATCGCATTACAAAAATCGTTCCAATCTATAATACCTCTTTCCTGCTTGTGATAGCGCCAGAACCAATCTCGCGCTCTCCCTGATAACAGTATATGAAGAATTTTGCAGATGATTGTATAATCTCCATTGAAATTATCATTAGTCAATGAGGTAAGCCTATAAAAAAAATTCTTCTACAGTTAAACCAGTACTTGAGCCGTCAAACTTTAGACACCAATTTTGGATAATGACGGTTATTTTATCCGTATTTACCGTCGAAACTTGAGAATGTGTTGGTGGTGTTCTTACAATATTTGGATGTCGATTGAATTGGGTCTGATTTGGATAAGAACTATAATTATTCTGAGGACGATTTTGATTATTTACATTGGGATTATTTCCAATCAAAATGGGTGAATTGGACTGTGGCATTACTTGGGTATTGTTCGGTTCATTGAAATACATGCCAGTAGGAATAGTGTTTTGAAGAGGGGATGTTCTGGTGTTAGTAAAATCTCTACCTGATGTATTATCGTGAGGAGTTAACGGAGCTTGGAATAGAGTTTTACTCACACTTCTAGTGTGATAAGTTTTCGAAATAGAACCACGCGGTTTGCCTCTTGGTCTGTTAGCATTCAGTTTAATAGGAAATGAATATTTCCGAACGTCTTCTAATTCACATGTTAGGAAACAGACAGGACATTCTTTAGCACTAGATAAGGAAGTTTCAATACAATATCTATGAAAGATATGATTGCAACGATTTATTACCATACAAGGATTTTTTTCATCCAATCTTTCATTACAAATGCTACATATCTGTTCAGTGTTTGGAACTAGGACGTTAGCTTGATCAATTTGAACATGAGCTTGATCAGCAGAAGGTGCATCTGCAGCAGTTGATGCTGAAGGATAAGTTGGTGTTCTTGGCAAAGACATTTTGGAATGAAAAATGTAATATCAAAGATAATTTCGAAAAATTTGAAAAAGTTATTTAAACAAAACTTTTTCCTTTAAACTTGAATTAAAATACAAGTTTAAACAAAAGTAAACGCAATAAAACTGGCGAAAACAAAGTATTGATGTTATAAAGTTGCAATATACAACCGGATATAAAACTTTGTTAGTAAATATGTATGTATTTAATATGTACAGTATTTTCTTTTTTTCAGATAGGTAAATCATAAAAGTTGTTTTCTATATGAAATGTTAATGTTAAGGTATATTTATATAGCGAAGTTTGATCAATATAGGATTACACTACTAGACTATGGATTTTTAAAGTAAATTATAATAACTCGTTCCTACAACATAAGTTTCAGTGACTAATAAAAAGGATGTTAATCCGCACATAGCAAATGTAACATAAATCCAAATTTTATCAGTTAAGAGAACTATTTGCTATAAAAAGAAGATATTATAATCCACTGTAAAAATTTACTAAGTTATATCTATTGAATAAAAAATAAACGATTATATCTTGAAAGCCATATGTAGAGGTTATCGGTTAGGTCACTCGAACCCATCAAATGCCTAAAAATCCAGGAAACATGCATATGTATTCAAGAATATAGAGGTTGATATTTTATGCTATAGGTAAACTTATTTAAAAATGAAATCTACTAAATTACTATTAAGTTCGGAACCGAAATACATGTGGTGTTAGCGTACTTCGGCCCCACGTTGGGTGCCATTTTCTGTAATGTACATTGCCTGCTTTGCACCGAAGTGACTATGAGATTTAAAAAAAAAAACCTGTTAATATGTTATTGTAAAATACAAAACAACAAAACAGATTTTAGGTTTGGCCAAGTAAAGGATTAGATCAGGTCGATGGGAGCCTATGATTGCTAACTAACAGTCGGTTGGGGGGGTTCTTGACCAATCTGCTCCTATGGTTTTACATAACACTTTTATAAGACTCACGATTGTAAAATAAATTCACTATTGATTTTACTTTAAATGGACTAGATAAACATAGCTAAATCAACTAAAAGCCCCTACTATGTTCTGAAATGAAAAGAAAAATAACAAAAGATATTGATCAAAAGCTAAGAATAAGCTTTTTCCGCTGGAGATGAAAAACCCGTGCCTCATAACTTGCCCTTACCATGATTCTAATGGCAATCATCATTTGTTGGTAGAATCCCGCCTTCCTTCACCCTAACACTTCAATTCACAAGAAGACTGTTAAATTTCTTTAGCAATTCATTTTGCTTTCATTAATTTATTTTCAAAATAAAAAAAGAACTTAGAACAGAAATATTTGTTGCAAGTTGTACAAGAAACAATATTTAACTCGTGGGCTAAAGATATTTTTATAAACTTTAACGATTTGCAAATAAAATTTCTTGTTGTATAATTGAATAAGAAATAATGAAAAATAAATGCCAAATATAAAATTTATAAATGAATACATTTTGTATTGTAACACCTTCAAAAAAAAATAATTATCTACATGCAAAAAAAAAATTAACAATAAACGGCTACGGTAACGTTTTCACTTTGCTCATCACAATTAAGTTACACTTTAAACAAACGTGAGCTTAGTGTTGTAATTAAAAGTATTAAAATAAGAAAAGTAGAAAGAGAAATGTAATTCATGTGGATGCTTCTTCTTGTTATTGTTCTTTTTGTTTACATCAGTTTTACAAATTTTATAAGAAGATTTGGTGATTTTATTAATTTGTTTGTTATAATTTCTAGATTGTTTAGTTTTTATGATTTAAATTTGTTATGATTTAATAAACAGTAGTGAGAATTGTGTTTTTTTTTCTGTGCATGTTTATATTATATCTATATATATCTATATCTTTTATTAATTTATATTTTTTTCTTTTTGTAAATTTTTGTAAGTATATGTAATTGTAAATTTATGTAAATATTTCGAAATTTTTGTAAATTTGTATTAATATTCCGTGAAAAAAGTTATAAAAATGAGAAATGATCATTTTATAGATGTATATAAATTTTAAAATTTTAACAATATTAATAACAAGTTGGATAAATATGAAACAAAATTATAAATAAATAATATTTTAACAAATTTAATAAATTGTCTATAAAATGATCATTAGAAATGTTTTACTTTTGATTTTTTTATTGTTTTCTTTTGATTCTTGAGTTGAAATAAAGATTTAAATATTCAACATTTTAATGGTTTTTGTTTTGATGATGTGTTTTGGTTTTTATATTGTGGATTTTAACAAAAAGAAAAAAGGTAAACAAAACAACACAACTTAATGAATGAACATTAGTATAATCTGGACCATTGGTAGTATTTCATTGATAAAACAAAAAAATGTTAGATTCTATTCATTGATTAATTGTGTGGTCTTGTTTTGAGCACAAGAGTATTTCATAATTCAAAAAAATTCATTTTTCACACACCCAATAGTACAACGATGGACGATGAGGATCCACTTGATTCTAAAATTATTAACAATTTATGATGCAAATAGAATAAAATTATGCTTTCTGATTTGAAAATGTGATTTTCTTCAGATGTTTCTCTTAGTATAGGTTTTGGTATTTATACATAGATGTAGATAAATCAATTTTGAAAATTTTGAAAGAAATTAGTTTGGTGTTCGAAAATGTTGATGATTGAAAAATTATGTTTTTGATGGTTTCTCTATAATATTTGTTGAGTAGGTGTAGAGCAGCTTGATTGAAAAACAAACGTTCAATATTCACATCAATTCGTGGTAGTTGTTACAAGTTGTAATGTAATTTATAAAATGTTGTTTAGTTTCCCTTTCCTACTGATAGGTTTTGGTGGAATCTTGACAGGGTTTGCGGATTAGATTAGATGCTCAATCCAGACTTTTAGGCAAGTTATCCTGCAGCTGGTTTTACAACTTTGGTGAGTTGTGTGGTGGATTTTTTTTTTTTTTTTTTTTTTTTTGAATAAGCAATGGAATATTGAATTGAGAGTTGTTGGTTAGGGATTGACACTGCAAACCTTATATTCGGACCAGATCACGTCGCAGAGATCTCAAAGCAGTCTTTTGCACTTTCTGGCGATTTATATTTAATTTGGTTTCAAATAGTGATTTGGAAGTTGGTTCATACGAACGCATGCGCAGATGCAAATTTGCCAATTTTTGATCTTGCACAGATTCTCACTAAAACAATATGAAATCTTTATATTACACGGAATTAACGCACTTTAAACCAACTGAAATGCTTACCAATTCTCTAGATTTAGCAACGAATAGATAAGTTTAGAAAATTCAAACTTTTATCTCCAACAAGATAAATTTAAAAATAAATAAATTATCACTGCCAGATATTATTTTCTGGTTTATAAGAACTGGAATATGACTATATAGCACAAATTAATTTGGGGAAAAGGAAATAAAATCTTTTGAAACTATGCCAATTCAACTTTTTGAGAATAAGTTTTAGGGTAAAAGCATTTTGGTTTAGTTGACAAAATTGACAATTGACAATACTAACATTATTATCGACTCAAAACCTCAAAATTTTTGTCAACAAAAGATGACCTGCCGAATAATGTACTCTATATCTAAGAAATTTTTGTTGAATAATAATTTTTCTAGAAAATTATCTTTTTTCCTAAAGTCTGAAATTTATTCAGTCGATTTTAATTGGTAATATTAACAATTTAAAAATTATTCGGGGATACCATGTAATGTGTGCGTTTACTTTGGTGGTTTTAATCATATGCAAATGATGCAACGTGTAAGTGTTTATACACATTTTATGTTGATGATATGCATATACACATTTATTATTCATCACAACTTACAATCCACAACAGCTGATAACACTGATACATGTTATATTAGGTGTAATACAAAATTGTGGCCTATATTAATCAATATAAAATGTTTATAAAAATTAAATGTTTATTAAATAGAAAATAAAAAATTAAACCATTTGTTGTATATACAAATTTAAACTTGTAATGGAAAAATATTTCGTTTTACAATTAAATGGTAGAAACGTTCACCACATGTTGTTCTTAACAGTATACAAGCTAGAGTAAAACAACAACACTTTCGTATTCATTGCTGGTAAACATTGACGAGACGTAGATTTTGTTTTTGTTTATCGTAAAAAAATTGTTTTAAAAAGCTCTTGGAAAAAATTTGTGTTATTTTTAAATTTCAAACTTACATTATTCGCATAAAAATTATTGTACAATAACTCACAATCTACTCTCATATAATTGAAAACGTTTTAAATACTTTTTTCTATTCATTAAAAAATATATTTGCAAAACAAAAGGGAAAATTATTTTATTTTAACAAAAAAATGCAAATCATATTTTTTTGCTGTGTATTTTTTTGTATGTTTGGATTTCAAACATACAAAAAAATACACAGCTGAATAAAACCAAATACATCTACACACACACACACGCGTACATCTTTTTCTATATACAGTGTTGTTGTTGTTGCTTTTTTACCAATTTTTTGATGAAATTTTCAGAGGTTGTCTCGGATTTTTGCTCATATATCCGTTATTTACCGACCGATTTTAAATAGCGATCTTCTCGAAAGCATGTCTAATAGAATTATTGAAGATTCGGATCTCGCCGATATCTGGGGTCCTCTAAAAACTGATTTCAACAGACAGACGGGCATAGCATAATCGACTCCGCTATCTATAAGGATCCAGAATATATATACTTTATAGGGTCGGAGAATTATATTACAGGAATTACAAACGGAATGACAAATTTATATATATACTTCTCACGAAGGTGAATGGTATAAAAATTGGATAGATCGGTATATTTATTGGTACAGGTTTAGAAATGCGGTAATTTAAGGCTCCGATATGGTTGCAAATATCATTTATAGTTTTCATGTTATTGCAGTCGTTTATATATCTTTTTATTGCACTATATATGCCATTTGTTTTGGTATATAATTTATTGCATAATATATTTTTAGAAAATGGCCAATTGGATAGATCGGTTGAATTATTTTGACAGCTTTAAAACGCGGTAATTTGAGGTTCCGATATGGTTGCAAATAACATTGACAGTTTTCACGCTATGATAGTCATTTAGCCATCATTTTAAAGCATTATGATTGCACTTTAATATGGTATATCATTTGTGCCATAATGTGTGTTTTTACAAATTGGTCAACTTGATGGATCGGTAGAATTATTTTCCCAGGTTTAAAAATGCGGTAATTTGATGTTCCGATATGGTTGTGAATAACTTTGACAGTTTTTATGCTTTGACAGTCATTTATGCATCATTTTAAAGCATTATGATTGCACTTGAATTTGGTATATCATTTGTGGCATAATGTGTTCGTATAAAAAATGGTCAATTTGAAGGATCGGTAGAATTGTTGTTCTATGTTTAAAAACACTGTGATTTGAGGTTCCCATATTGTTGCAAATAACATTGGCAGTTGTTATGCCAGGACAATCGTTTATGCATCATTTTAAAGCATTACAGTTGCACTTTGTTTTGGTGTATAATTTGTGGCATAATGAATTTTTAAAACAAGTAAGAGTGCTATATTTGTCTGTGCCGAATCTTATATACCCTTCACCATAGTGTATTTTAAACATCTTTTATAAATTTTAAATTTTTTCCCGACTACATTATTATTACATAAAAAGCTAAACAAAAAGAAAAACAACAACAACGCTAAACGAAATAAAACACAAAATACACAAGGCATCTAAACCAACAGACATCTAAACATACATAACGAAAAACACAGAAAAACAAAAATAACAACGCAATGACGCCAACAGCATCCAAACCAAGGGTGCCCAAGCCCTATGAGCTTGGTACTCTTTTGTTTTTGTAAATGCGCTTAGCTATAGACAGTTTTCTATACACTTATATGCGCTTAACACTAGCAATACGTTGTTGTTGTTCTTAACAGTATACAAGCAAGAGTAAAACAACAACACTTTCGTATTCATTGCTGGTAAACATTGACGAGACGTAGATTTTGTTTTAGTTTATCGTAAAAATTTTTTTTTAAAAAGCACTTGGAAAAAATTTGTGTTATTTTTAAATTTCAAACTTACATTATTCGCATAAAAATTATTGTACAATAACTCACAATCTACTCTCATATAATTGAAAACGTTTTAAATACTTTTTTCTATTCATTAAAAAATATATTTGCAAAAGGGAAAATTATTTTATTTTAACAAAAAATGCAAATCATATTTTTTGCTGTGTATTTTTTTGTATGTTTGGATTCCAAACATACAAAAAAATACACAGCTGAATAAAACCAAATACATCTACACACACACGTGTACATCTTTTTCTATATACAGTGTTGTTCTTGCTTTTATAACAATTTTTTGATGAAATTTTCAGAGGTTGTCTCGGATTTTTGCTCATATCTCCGTTATTTGCCGACCGATTTTGCTGATTTTAAATAGCGATCTTCTCGAAAGCATGTTTAAAAGAATTATTGAAGATTCGGATCTCGCCGATATCTGGGGTCCTCTTAAATCGTTTATGCATCATTTTAAAGCATTACTCTTGCACTTTGTTTTGGTGTACAATTTGTGGTATAATGAATTTTTACAAAAATTGGATGGAAATGCGGTAATTTAAGGCTCCGATATGGTTGCAAATATCTTTTATAGTTTTCATGTTATTGCAGTCGTTTATATATTTTTTATTGCATTATAGTTGCCATTTGGTTTTATAGTGACCATTTGGATAGATCGGTATAATTATTTTCACAGCTTTAAAAACGCGTTAGTTTGAGGTTCCGATATTGTTGTGAATAACTTTGACAGTTTTCATGCTATGACAGTCATTTATGCATCATTTTAAAGCATTATGATTACACTTTAATTTGGTATATTATTTGTGGCATGATGTGTTCGTCTAAAAAATGGTCAATTTGAAGGATCGGTAGAATTGTTGTTCTATGTTTAAAAACGCTGTGAGGTTCCCATATGGTTGCGAATAACATTGACAGTTTTTATGCCAGACAATCGTTTATGCATAATTTTAAAGCATTACAGTTGCACTTTGCATTGGTGTTTAATTTGTGGCATTATGAGTTTTACAAAAATAGGATAGATCGGTATATTTATTGGTACAGGTTTAGATATGCGGTAATATAAGGCTCCGATATGGTTGCAAATATCTTTTATAGTTTTCATGTTATTGCAGTCGTTTATATATCTTTTTATTGCATTATAGTTGCCATTTGTTTTGGTACATAATTTGTTGCATAATATATTTTTAGAAAATGGCCAATTGGATAGATCGGTAGAATTATTTTCACAGCTTTAAAAACGCGGTAGTTTGAGGTTTCGATATGGCTGCAAATAACCAGGACAATCGTTTATGCATCATTTTAAAGCATTACAGTTGCACTTTGTTTTGGTGTATAATTTGTGGCATAATGAATTTTTAAAAAAATTGGATAGATCGGTATATTTATTGGTACAGGTTTAGAAATGCGGTAATTTAAGGCTCCGATATGGTTGCAAATATCTTTTATAGTTTTCATGTTATTGCAATCGTTTATATATCTTTTTATTGCATTATAGTTGCCATTTGTTTTGGTATATAATTTATTGCATAATATATTTTTAGAAAATGGCCAATTGGATAGATCGGTAGAATTATTTTCACAGCTTTAAAAAGGCGGTAATTTGAGGTTCTGATATGGTTGTGAATAATTTTGACAGTTTTCATGCTATGACAGTCATTTATGCATCATTTTAAAGCATTATGAATGCACTTTAATTTGGTATATCATTTGTGGCATAATGTGTTCGTCTAAAAAATGGTTAATTTGAAGGATCGGTAGAATTGTTGTTCTATGTTTAAAAACGCTGTGATTTGAGGTTCCGATATGGTTGCAAATAACTTTGACAGTTTTCATGCCAGAACAATCGTTTATGCATCATTTTAAAGCATTTCAGTTGCACAGTTGCAACATAATTTGTGGCATAATATATTTTTAGAAAATGGCCAATTGGATAGATCGGTAGAATTATTTTCACAGCTTTAAAAACGCGGTAGTTTGAGGGCAATCGTTTATGCATCATTTTAAAGCATTACAGTTGCACTTTGTTTTGGTGTATAATTTGTGGCTTAATGAATTTTAAAAAAAATTTGATAGATCGGTATATCTATTGGTACAGGTTTAGAAATGCGGTAATTTAATGCTCCGATATGGTTGCAAATATCATTTACAGTTTTCATGTTATTGCAGTCGTTTATATATCTCTTTATTGCATTATTGTTGCCATTTGTTTTGGTATATAATTTATTGCATAATATATTTTTAGAAAATGGCCAATTGGATAGATCGGTAGAATTATTTTCACAGTTTAAAAATGCGGTAATATGAGGTTACGATATGGCTGCAAAAAACATTGACAGTTTTCACGCTATGATAGTTGTTTAGCCATCATTTTAAAGCAATATTATTGCACTTTAATATGGTATATCATTTGTAGCATAATGTGTATTTTTACAAATTGGTCAACTTGATAGATCGGTAGAATTATTTTCTATGTATCCAATGCAGTTATCTGAGGTTCCGATATGGCTGCAATTAACTTTGGCAGTTTTCTTGCTAAGACAGTCGTTTATGCACCATTTTAAAGCATTAAAATTGCCATTTGTTTTGGTATATAATTTATTGCATAATGTATTTTTAGAAAATGAACAATTGGAAAGATCGGTAGTATTATTTTCCCAGGTTATATAGCGTGACAGTTTTCACGCTATGAAAATCATTTATAAATCATTTTAGAGCATTATGATTGCACTTTAATATGGTATATCATTTGTAGCATAATGTGTATTTTTAGAAATTGGTCAATTTGATAGATCGGTAGAATTATTGTCCTATGTTTAATAAACGCAGTAATCTGAGGTTCCGCTATGGTTGCAATTAACTTTGGCAGTTTTCGTGCTAGGACAGTCATTTATGCACCATTTTAAAGCATTAAGATTGTCATTTGTTTTGGTATAAAATTTAGTGCATAATGTAGTTTAAGAAAATGGCCAATTGGATAGATCGGTAGAATTATTTTCCCAGGTTTAAAAAGGCGGTAATTTGAGGTTCCGATATGGTTGTGAATAACATTGACAGTTTTCATGCTATGAGAGTCATTTATGCATCATTTTAAAGCATTATGATTGCACTTTAATTTGGTATATCATTTGTGGCATAATGTGTTCGTCTAAAAAATGGTCAATTTGAAGGATCGGTAGAATTGTTGTTCTATGTTTAAAAACGCTATGATTTGAGGTTCCGATATGGTTGCAAATAACTTTGACAGTTTTCATGCCAGGACAATCGTTTATGCATCATTTTAAAGCATTACAGTTGCACTTTGTTTTGGTGTACAATTTGTGGCATAATGAGTTTTACAAAAATTGAATAGATCGGTATATTTATTGGTACAGGTTTGGAAATGCGGTAATTTAAGGCTCCGATATGGTTGCAAATATCTTTTATAGTTTTCATGTTATAGCAGTCGTTTATATATCTTTTTATTGCATTATAGTTGCTATTTGTTTTGGTATATAATTTGTTGCATAATATATTTTCAGAAAATGGCTAATTGGATAGATCGATAGAATTATTTTCACAGCTTTAAAAACGCGGTAGTTTGAGGTTCTGATATAGCTGCAAATAACATTGACAGTTTTCACGCTATGACAGTCATTTATGAATCATTTTAAAGCATAATGATTGCACTTCAATATGGTATATCATTTGTATAATTATTGTTCTATGTTTAATAAACGCAGTAATCTGAGGTTCCGATATGGTTGCAATTCACTTTGGCAGTTTTCGTGCTAGGACAGTCGTTTATGCACCATTTTAAAGCATTAAAATTGCATAATGTATTTTTAGAAAATGGCCAATTGGATAGATCGGTAGAATTATTTTCGCAGGTTTAAAAAGATCGTAATTTGATGTTCCGATATGGTTGTGAATAACCATGACAGTTTTCATGCTATGACAGTCAGGCTGACTTCCAAAACGTCAGTTGCTTTGTATTCGAACAAGGTATAGTGTTTCATAACGCTTCAGTACAAAGCATTGATAATGCATACCGTCTCGAAACGTAGTCGGCACGTATCATAAACGCCGCAAAAAAGTATTCATGGCATCGGTTTCTAAGATGATGCTTTGACACTTTATTGTTTGCTACTCGCGTTTGTTTATTTGATTTTAATTAAAAAGGAAATTTAAAATGACGGAAAATTCTCAAAGGTAAGTTTTTTAATTTATTTAAATAAAAAATCATATGTGTACTAATACATTATTTATTTTTTATTAAAAAAAATGGACTCATGAACAAAAAAGCTGCTTCTTGTTACAAGGCTGCGGAATGAAGCCGATTTTTGCGCGAAACGTGAAATCAAGGATGTGGACGAATCTTTCCCCTTATCACGGGATGATATCACAAGAAAGTTTTTAAACTTTTCTGTAACCTATAGAAGAATTAAAAAACGTAACAACACATCTGGAGAAGCAGCCAGAAATTGGGAATTTTTCGACAAAATTTTCGAAGTCTATGGTTCGCGATGTGACGTTTTAGTTCCAGAAGTGAATTTGGAATCTTCACTTAATGATCCTCTAAACGATTCACAAACAGAAAATAGTTTTCCAGAAGTGGTATCGTCACCAGAGCCTGTTTTAAAGAAGAAAATATGTGAAGTTTTGGAATTTTTAAAGCAACAGGCCCACAATGATAAAGAATCCATGAAAAGCTAATAGAAGAGAGGAAGCTAGAAGTAGAGAAGCAAAAGTTGGAAGAAATGTGCAACTTACGCATTCTGTTAAGTGAAACAGTCCAAAAAACTTAACATGTGCCTTACAAAATTATATTAGCTTCAACTGTGCCAATATTTTATTTACATACATCTATGAAGTGTTCCAGTAAAGTAATATTTTTTATTTTCAGTTGTTTTACGTAAACTGACAAACTATTTAAGATTTCAATAAGATTCTCAAACTGTATGTTTGTTACAATGTATATGTATCTAAGCTGAAATTAACATTGTCAGTCGCTCTCTCTTTCTCTTAGCTTCATCCTTTTGTGAATCGGTACTCCCATGGTCTTCGCTATCAACATTTAAACTTTCACCGATGGTTTCATCCATAATTGGGTTATCATCAACATTTGTTTTCTCGTTGTCAATTATTACATTATGTAGTACCAAACATGCCATAATAATCTGATTGGCCAGAGCTATATTTTGAAGTTCAATGTAATTTAAGATACGGAATTTCTTCTTTAATATTCCAAATGTCTGCTCTATAAATACCCTTGTCGAACTCAGCACGTAATTAAATTTTTTTGTTCCTGTGTGAGATATCCATTGTCCTTATAAGGCGTCATTAAAAACATCTCCAGGGGGTATGCGCCATCTCCTACAAATGGCATTCAAGTGGTATTTTTATCTTTTTAGTAACGATTGCTTTTCGAATTGGACTACTACGCCACAAAGAAGCATCATGACATCTTCCGAGATAGCCAACAAAAACATCAATGAATCTCATCTTACTATCTGCAATGGCCTGATTATAAAAAATGCAATAAGTATTAATTAGATTATTTTACCTGTACTACTATAGAGAATGTACCTTTTCTATTGTAGTAGCTGATGCTATCCCTTAATGGCTGAGATATACGAATGTGCGTTCCGTCTACGCATCCTAACACAGAAGGGAAAGGAAATGCGCGACTAGCCCGAAACTGCTCTATTGTCGATTTTTGGCTTATTTCGGTAGATGGAAATACTATCACTTTGCTCTTAAGTAAACAAATCACCGCACATTGGCCACAAAAGATCTAGCATTTTTTTTCAATGTCTAGAAATAAATAATTTATAATCATTTTACGGGAACAACAACTAGATAACTTGCCTTAAAAGTACGAATTTTCATTCTAAAGTGGCTACTAAATACGTCGTCCGGCATTTTTAAAATTACTTTTCAGAAATTTATGGTTTTTGGAACCTTTCTTCGTTTCTTTGGACTGTTTCGAGGCACTATTAAAACTTTTCTTTTCCTTTTATTGGAGTGTGTTATAGTAGACAAAATTTGGACAGAGTTTCCAGTGGAACTCTCCGACAAATTAAATAAATTATCAAGTAAAACTTGGACCGCAGCGCTCACCATTTTCGTTTTTGTAAACAAATAATTTTTCCAATTGTAACTTTTTACACATACAAGATTTAAGCACGGCAACAAAACTGTATACAAACTTTGTATGAGTACGTTTTGGAAGTCAGCCTCATTTATGCATCATTTTAAAGCATTATGATTGCACTTTAATTTAGTATATCATTTGTGGCATAATGTGTTCGTCTAAAAAATGGTCAATTTGAAGGATCGGTGGAATTGTTGTTCTATGTTTTAAAACGCTGTGATTTGAGGTTCCCATATGGTTGCAAATAACTTTGACAGTTTTTATGCCAGGACATCATTTTAAAGCATTACTGTTGCACTTTGTTTTGGTGTACAATTTGTGGCATAATGAATTTTTACAAAAATTGGATAGATCGGTATATTTATTGGTACAGGTTTGGAAATGCGGTAATTTAAGGCTCCGATATGGTTGCAAATATCTTTTATAGTTTTCATGTTATAGCAGTCGTTTATATATCTTTTTATTGCATTATAGTTGCCATTTGTTTTGGTATATAATTTATTGCATAATGTATTTTTAGAAAATGGCCAATTGGATAGATCGGTAGAATTATTTTCCCAGGTTTAAAAAGGCGGTAATTTGAAGTTCCGATATGGTTGTGAATAACTTTGACAGTTTTCATGCTATGACAGTCATTTATGCATCATTTTAAAGCATTATGATTGCACTTTAATTTGGTATATCATTTGTGGTATAATGTGTTCATCTAAAAAATGGTCAATTTGAAGGATCGGTAGAATTGTTGTTCTATGTTTAAAAACGCTGTGATTTGAGGTTCCCATATGGTTGCAAATAACATTGACAGTTTTTATGCCAGGGCAATCGTTTATGCATCATTTTAAAGCATTACAGTTGCACTTTGTTTTGGTGTATAATTTGTGGCATAATGAGTTTTTTCAAAAATATGATATTTATTGGTACAGGTTTAGAAATGCGGTAATTTAAGGATTCGATATGGTTGCAAATATCATTTATAGTTTCCATGTTATTGCAGTCGTTTATATATCTTTTTATTGCATTATAGTTGCCATTTGTTTTGGTATATAATTTATTGCATAATATATTTTTAGAAAATGGCCAATTGGATAGATCGGTAGAATTATTTTCCCAGGTTTAAAAAGGCGGTAATTTGAAGTTCCGATATGGTTGTGAATAACTTTGACAGTTTTCATGCTATGACAGTCATTTATGCATCATTTTAAAGCATTATGATTGCACTTTAATATGGTATATCATTTGTTGCATAATGTGTGTTTTTACAAATTGGTCAATTTGATAGATCGGTAGAATTATTGTTCTATGTTTAATAAACGCAGTAATCTGAGGTTCCGATATGGTTGCAATTAACTTTGGCAGTTTTCGTGCTAGGGCAGTCGTTTATGCACCATTTTAAAGCATTAAAATTGCCATTTGTTTTGGTATATAATTTATTGCATAATGTAGTTTTAGAAAATGGACAATTGGATATATCATTTGTGGCATAATGTGTTCGTCTAAAAAATGGTCAATTTGAAGGATCGGTAGAATTGTTGTTCTATGTTTAAAAACGCTGTGATTTGAGGTTCCGATATGGTTGCAAATAACTTTGACAGTTTTCATGCCAGAACAATCGTTTATGCATCATTTTAAAACATTACAGTTGCACTTTGTTTTGGTGTATAATTTGTGGCATAATGAATTTTAAAAAAAAATGGATAGATCGGTATATTTATTGGTACAGGTTTAGAAATGCGGTAATTTAAGGCTCCGATATGGTTGCAAATATCATTTATAGTTTTCATGTTATTGCAGTCGTTTATATATCTTTTTATTGCATTATAGTTGCCATTTGTTATACCCTACACCACTATAGTGGGGAGGGTATTATACGTTTGTGCTGATGTTTGTAACATACAAAAATATTGGTCCAATACCCACCTTAAAGTATACCGATCGATTCAGAATCATTTTTTGAGTCGATTAAGACATGTCCGTCCGTCCGTCCGTCTGTCCGGCTGGCTGGCTGTCCATGTAAACCTTGTGCGCAAGGTACAGGCCGCAATTTTCAAGATAATTTGATGAAATTTGGACCAAGCATGTTTTTTGGCACAAGGACGAAGCCTATTGAAAATGGTTGAAATCGGTCCATTATTTCACCTAGCCCCCATACAACCGTACCTCCCGATTTGAACTTTTTATGCTATAATTACGTCAAATATTCTGCTATTGTCTCGGATTTTTGCTCATATATCCGTTATTTACCGACCGATTTTAAATAGCGATCTTCTCGAAAGCATGTCTAATAGAATTATTGAAGATTCGGATCTCGCCGATAACTGGGGTCCTCTTAAAACTGATTTCAACAGACAGACGGACATGGCATAATCGACTCCGCTATCTATAAGGATCCAGAATATATATACTTTATAGGGTCGGAAAATTATATTATAGGAATTACAAACGGAATGACAAACTTATATATATCCTTCTCAAGAAGGTGAAGGGTATAAAAATTTGATAGATCGGTATATTTATTGATACAGGTTTAAAAATTCGGTAATTTAAGGCTCCGATATGTTTGCAAATATCATTTATAGTTTTCATGTTATTGCAGTCGTTTATATATCTTTTTATTGCGTTATAGATGCCATTTGTTTTGGCATATAATTTATTGCATAATATATTTTTAGAAAATGGCCAATTGGATAGATCGGTTGAATTATTTTCACAGCTTTAAAACGCGGTAATTTGAGGTTCCGATATGGCTGCAAATAACATTGACAGTTTTCACGCTATGATAGTCATTTAGCCATCATTTTAAAGCATTATGATTGCACTTTAATATGGTGTATCATTTGTAGCATAATGTGTGTTTTTACAAATTGGTCAACTTGATAGATCGGTAGAATTATTGTTCTATGTATCAAATACAGTAATCTGAGGTTCCGATATGGCTGCAATTAACTTTGAGAATTTTCGTGCTAGGACAGTCGTTTATGCACCATTTTAAAGCATTAAAATTGCCATTTGTTTTGGTGTATAATTTATTGCATAATGTGATCGTCTAAAAATTGGTCAATTTGATGGATCGGTAGAATTGTTGTTCTATGTTTAAAAACGCTGTGATTTGAGGTTCCGATATGGTTGTGAATAACTTTGACAGTTTTTATGCTATGACAGTCATTTATGCATCATTTTAAAGCATTATGATTGCACTTGAATTTGGTATATCATTTGTGGCATAATGTGTTCGTCTAAAAAATGGTCAATTTTTAGAATTGTTGAATAGAATTGTTTTTCTATGTTTAAAAACGCTGTGATTTGAGGTTCCCATATGGTTGCAAATAACATTGACAGTTTTTATGCCAGGACAATCGTTTATGCATGATTTTAAAGCATTACAGTTGCACTTTGTTTTGGTGTATAATTTGTGGCATAATGAGTTTTACAAAAATAGGATAGATCGGTATATTTATTGGTACAGGTTTAGAAATGCGATAATTTAAGGTTCCGATATGGTAGCAAATATCTTTTATAGTTTTTATGTTATTGTAGTCGTTTATATATCCTTTTATTGCATTATAGTTGCCATTTGTTTTGGTATAGAGTCATTCCAAAATTTATCGACCAAAAAAGGCTGTTTTAAAATTTTAGCATCTTCGATTTTTCTTAAACTTGGTGCATGTATTCTGCTCTTAAATACGGTTTGTACGACGTATAAATTAGATCCATAACTTATACGGTTCATATATTATGGACTCCTAATTTTGGGCATCTCGCGTATTTTTGTGGAAAATTAGTAATGTTGTCGACTTAATTACTTTGGAACCCGTTATCCAATTATAACAAATGAGGTCTTTTTCGACAGGACTCCGATTACTCATTATTGAAATTTCATAAAATATTTTTTGGGTCCTGACTCAAGGACCATAAACCGAAAAATGTCTTTTATCCTTGAAAATCCTGAAAAATGGTATTTTGTTTTTCTTAATTTTTTACAAAAAATAGGCAATAGAACTATTATTACGGTGTAAAAATTTCAAATCTTAATGGGATCAGAAGATATTGACGTTTTTATTAAGCTACATTTTAAAATTGCATAGGAAATGTGTGCTTTTTATACATTTTTAGTCCACTTAAATAAGGTTTTAATGCCGAATTATGTAAAAATTACTACAGACCATCAACTTGATGTTAGAAATATTATGGATAATTTTTGTCTGAAATAATGTCTTAGGTCAAAGGTCAAAATAATAAATTTTTTAGAAATATCTCCTTTCTTATGTATATTACGGGTTTAGAAGTCATAACAAAATTTGTAGAGAATCAAATTTATGACATTTTAATTACAGATATTTTTTATTTTGTATCATCACCAGTTTTTGAGTTATTGTAATTTTTTTGTTTTTCTAACCTCAAAATATCGAACACTAAAAACGGTTTTGGGATAATTTTCTTTTCGTCTATAAGTAATTAACACATATAATTATTTTATTACCCTTTTTGTGTCGGAGTTTCTCTCTCGCCCATAGTGTAATGTTTTCTAATGTATATTTTAAAATGTAATTGGCTGTAAAAATTAATCGAAATTAAAAGAACTTTTTACACAAAACTCTATAGGTCAAAGGATTAATATAGGCTATTCTGACTAATAACGGCTCGGCATTATGATTGCACTTTAATTTGGTAACGCTATGACAGTCATTTATGAATCATTTTAAAGCATTACGATTGCACTTTAATATGGTGTATCATTTATAGCATAATGTGTGTTTTTACAAATTGGTCAATTTGATAGATCGGTAGGATAATTGGATTATACACCATTTTAAAGCATAAAAATTGCCATTTGTTTTGGTATATAATTGGTGGCATAATGTATTTTTAGAAAATGGCCAATTGGGTAGATCGGTAGAATTATTTTCCCAGTTTTAAAAAGGCGGTAATTTGAGGTTCCAATATGGTTGTTAATAACTTTGACAGTTTACTTGCCAGGACAATCGTTTATGCATCATTTTAAAGCATTACAGTTGCACTTTGTTTTGGTGTATAATTTGTGGCTAAATGAGTTTTTACAAAAATAGGATAGATCGGTATATTTATTGGCACAGGTTTAGAAATGCGGTAATTTAAGGCTCCGATATGGTTGCAAATAATTTTTATAGTTTTCATGCTATTGCAGTCGTTTATATATCTTTTTATTGCATTATAGTTGCCATTTGTTTTGGTATATAATTTATTGCATAATATATTCTTAGAAAATGGCCAATTGAATAGATCGGTAGAATTATTTTCACAGCTTTAAAAATGCGGTTGTTTGAGGTTTCGATATGGCTGCAAATAACAGTTTTTATGCCAGGACAATACTTTATGCATCATTTTAAAGCATTACAGTTGCACTTTGTTTTGGTGTATAATTTGTGGCATAATGAGTTTTGCAAAGTTAGGATAGATCGGTATATTTATTGGCACAGTTTTAGAAATGCGGTAATTTAATGCTCCGATATGGTTGCAAATATCTTTTATAGATATGGTTGTGAATAACTTTGACAGTTTTCATGCTATGACATTTATGCATCATTTTAAAGCGTTATGATTGCACTTTATATTGGTATATCATTTGTGGCATAATGTGTTCGTCTAAAAAATGGTCAATTTGATGGATCGGTAGAACTGTTGTTCTATGTTTAAAAACGCTGTGATTTGAGGTTCCTATATGGTTGCAAATAACATTGACAGTTTTTATGTCAGGACAATCATTTATGCATCATTTTAAAGCATTACAGTTGCACTTTGTTTTGGTGTATAATTTGTGGCATAATGAGTTTTGCAAATTTAGGATAGATCGGTATATTTATTGGCACAGTTTTAGAAATGCGGTAATTTAATGCTCCGATATGGTTGCAAATATCTTTTATAGTTTTCATGTTATTGCAGTCGTTTATATATCTTTTTATTGCATTACAGTTGCCATTTGTTTTGGTATAAAATTTATTGCATAATATATTTTTAGAAAATGGCCAAAATAGATCGGTAGAATTATTTTCACAGCTTTAAAAACGCAATAGTTTGAGGTTCCGATATGGCTGCAAATAATATTGACAGTTTTCACGCTATGACAGTCATTTATGAATCATTTTAAAGCATTATGATTTGCAAATAACTTTGACAGTTTTCATGCCAGGACAATCGTTTATGCATCATTTTAAAGCATTACAGCAAATAACATTGACAGTTTTCACGCTATGACAGTCATTTATGAATCATTTTAAAGCATTATGATTGCACTTTAATATGGTATATCATTTGTAGCATAATGTGTAGTTTTAGAAATTGGTCAATTTGATAGATCGGTAGAATTATTGTTCTATGTTTAATAAAAGCAGTAATCTGAGGTTCCGATATGGTTGCAATTAACTTTGGCAGTTTTCGTGCTAGGACAATCGTTTATGCACCATTTTAAAGCATTAAAATTGCCATTTGTTTTGGTATATAATTAAACAATTTGAAAGATCGGTAGAATTGTTATTCTATGTTTAAAACCGCTGTGATTTGAGGTTCCGATATGATTGCAAATAACTTTTGTTTTGGTATATAATTTATTGCATAATGTAGTTTTAGAAAATGGCCAATTGGATAGGTCGGTAGAATTATTTTCCCAGGTTTAAAAAGGCGGTAATTTGAGGTTCCGATATGGTTGTGAATAACTTTGACAGTTTTCATGCTATGACAGTCATTTATGCATCATTTTAAAGCATTACTGTCGCACTTTGTTTTGGTGTACAATTTGTGGCTTAATGAATTTTTACAAAAATAGGATAGATCGGTATATTTATTGGTACGGGTTTAGAAATGCGGTAATTTAAGGCTCCGATATGGTTGCAAATATCTTTTATAGTAGTCATGTTATTACAGTCGTTTATATATCTTTTTATTGCATTATAATTGCCATTTGTTTTGGTATATAATTTATTGCATTATATATTTTAAGAAAATGGCCAATTAGAAAAATCGGTAGAATTATTTTCACAGCTTTCAAAACGCGGTAGTTTGAGGTTCCGATACGGCTGCAAATAACATTGGCAGTTTTCACGCTATGACAGTCATTTATGAATCATTTTAAAGCATTATGATTGGACTTCAATATGGTATATCACTTGTAGCATAATGTGTATTTTTAGAAATTATTCAATTTGATAGATCGGTAGAATTATTTTCACAGCTTTAAAAACGCGGTAGTTTGAGGTTCCGATTTGGCTGCAAATAACATTGACAGTTTTCACGCTATGACAGTCATTTATGAATCATTTTAAAGCATTATGATTGCACTTTAATATGGTATATCATTTGTAGCATAATGTATATTTTTAGAAATTGGTCAATTTGATAGATCGGTAGAATTATTGTTCTATGTTTAATAAAAGCAGTAATCTGAGGTTCCGATATGGTTGCAATTAACTTTGGCAGTTTTCGTGCTAGGACAATCGTTTATGCTCCATTTTAAAGCATTAAAATTGCCATTTGTTTTGGTATATAATTTATTGCATAATGTATTTTTAGAAAATGGCCAATTGGATAGATCGGTAGAATTATTTTCCCAGGTTTAAAAAGGCGGTAATTTGAGGTTCCAATATGGTTGTGAATAACTTTGACAGTTTACATGCCAGGACAATCGTTTATGCATCATTTTAAAGCATTACTGTTCCACTTTGTTTTGGTGTACAATTTGTGCCATAATGAATTTTTACAAAAGTTGGATAGATCGGTATATTTATTGGTACAGGTTTGGAAATGCGGTAATTAAAGGCTCCGATATGGTTGCAAATATCTTTTATAGTTTTCATGTTATAGCAGTCGTTTATATATCTTTTTATTGCATTATAGTTGCCATTTGTTTTGGTATATAATTTGTTGCATAATATATTTTTAGAAAATGGCCAATTGGATAGAACTGTAAAATTATTTTCACAGCTTTAAAAAGGCGATATTTTAAGGTTCCGATATGGCTGCAAATAATATTGACAGTTTTCACGCTATGACAGTCATTTAGGCATCATTTTAAAGCATTATGATTGCACTTTAATGTGGTATATCATTTGTAGCATAATGTGTGTTTTTACAAATTGGTCAATTTGATAGATCGGTAGAATTATTGTTCTATGTTTAATAAACGCAGTAATCTGAGGTTCCGATATGGTTGCAATTTACTTTGGCAGTTTTCGTGCTAGGTCAGTCGTTTATGCACCATTTTTAAGCATTAAAATTGCCATTTGTTTTGGTATATAATTTATTGCATAATGTATTTTTAGAAAATGGCCAATTGGATAGATCGGTAGAATTATTTTCCCAGGTTTAAAAAGGCGGTAGTTTGAGGTTCCGATATGGTTGTGAATAACTTTGACAGTTTTCATGATATGACAGTCATTTATGCATCATTTTAAAGCATTATGATTGCACTTTAATTTGGTATATCATTTGTGGAATAATGTGTTCGTCTAAAAAATGGTCAATTTGAAGGATCGGTAGAATTGTTGTTCTATGTTTAATAACGCTGTGATTTGAGGTTCCGATATGGTTGCAAATAACTTTGACAGTTTTCATGCCAGGACAATTGTTTATGCATCATTTTAAAGCATTACAGTTGCACTTTGTTTTGGTGTATAATTTGTGGCATAATGAGTTTTGCAAAATTAGGATAGATCGGTATATTTATTGGCACAGTTTTAGAAATGCGGTAATTTAATGCTCCGATATGGTTGCAAATATCTTTTATAGTTTTCATGTTATTGCAGTCGTTTATATATCTTTTTATTGCATTACAGTTGCCATTTGTTTTGGTATGTAATTTATTGCATAATATAGTTTTAGAAAATGGCCAAAATAGATCGGTAGAATTATTTTCACAGCTTTAAAAACGCGGTAGTTTGAGGTTCCGATATGGCTGCAAATAATATTGACAGTTTTCACGCTATGACAGTCATTTATGAATCATTTTAAAGCATTATGATTTGCAAATAACTTTGACAGTTTTCATGCCAGGACAATCGTTTATGCATCATTTTAAAGCATTACAGTTTCACTGCAAATAACATTGACAGTTTTCACGCTATGACAGTCATTTATGAATCATTTTAAAGCATTATGATTGCACTTTAATATGGTATATCATTTGTAGCATAATGTGTAGTTTTATAAATTGGTCAATTTGATAGATCGGTAGAATTATTGTTCTATGTTTAATAAAAGCAGTAATCTGAGGTTCCGATATGGTTGCAATTAACTTTGGCAGTTTTCGTGCTAGGACAATCGTTTATGCACCATTTTAAAGCATTAAAATTGCCATTTGTTTTGGTATATAATTAAACAATTTGAAAGATTGGTAGAATTGTTATTCTATGTTTAAAACCGCTGTGATTTGAGGTTCCGATATTATTGCAAATAACTTTTGTTTTGGTATATAATTTATTGCATAATGTAGTTTTAGAAAATGGCCAATTGGATAGGTCGGTAGAATTATTTTCCCAGGTTTAAAAAGGCGGTAATTTGAGGTTCCGATATGGTTGTGAATAACTTTGACAGTTTTCATGCTATGACAGTCATTTATGCATCATTTTAAAGCATTACTGTCGCACTTTGTTTTGGTGTACAATTTGTGGCTTAATGAATTTTTACAAAAATAGGATAGATCGGTATATTTATTGGTACGGGTTTAGAAATGCGGTAATCTAAGGTTCCGATATGGTTGCAATTAACTTTGGCAGTTTTCGTGCTAGGACAGTCGTTTTTGCACCATTTCTAAGCATTAAAATTGCCATTTGTTTTGGTATATAATTTATAGCATAATGTATTTTAAGAAAATGGCCAATTGGATAGATCGGTAGAATTATTTTCCCAGGTTTAAAAAGGCGGTAATTTGAGGTTCCAATATGGTTGTGAATAACTTTGACAGTTTTCATGCTATGACAGTCATTTATAAATCATTTTAAAGCATTATGATTGCACTTTAATATGGTATATCATTTGTAGTATAACGTGTGTTTCTACAAATTGGTCAATTTGATAGATCGGTAGAATTATTATTCTATGTTTAATAAACGCAGTAATCTAAGGTTCCGATATGGTTGAAATTAACTTTGGCAATTTGCGTGCTAGGACAGTCGTCTATACACCATTTTAAAGCATTAAAATTGCCATTTGTTATGGTATATAATTTATTGCTTAATGTAGTTTTAGAAAATGGCCAATTGGATAGATCGGTAGAATTATTTTCCCAGGTTTAATAAGGCGGTAATTTGGGGTTCCGATATGGTTGTGAATAACTTTGACAGTTTTCATGCTATGACAGTCATTTATGAATCATTTTAAAGCATTATGATTGCATTTAATTTGGTATATCATTTGTGGCATAATGTGTTCGTCTAAAAATGGTCAGTTTGATGGATCGGTAGAATTGTTGTTCTATGTTTAAAAACGCTGTGATTTGAGGTTCCGATATGGTTGTGAATAACTTTGACAGTTTTCATGCTATGACAGTCATTTATGAATCATTTTAAAGCATTATGATTGCACTTTAATTTGGTATATCATTTGTGGCATAATTTGTTCGTCTAAAAATGGTCAGTTTGATGGATCGGTAGAATTGTTGTTCTATGTCTAAAAACGCTGTGATTTGAGGTTCCGATATGGTTGCAAATAACTTTGACAGTTTTTATGCCAGAACAATCGTTTATGCACTATTTTAAAGCATTACAGTTGCATTTTGTTTTGGTGTATAATTTGTGGCATTATTAATTTAAAAAAAAAATTGGTTAGATCGGTATATTTATTGGCACAGGTTTAGAAATGCGGTAATTTAAGGCTCCGATATGGTTGCAAATATTTTTTATAGTTTTCATGTTATTGCAGTCGTTTATATATCTTTTTTTTGCATTATAGTTGCCATTTGTTTTGGTATATAATTTATTGCATAATATATTTTTAGAAAATGGCCAATTGTATAAATCGGTAGAATTATTTTCACAGCTTTAAAAACGCGGTAATTTGAGGTTCCGATATGGCTGAAAATAACATTGACAGTTTTCACGCTATGATAGTCATTTAGCCATCATTTTAAAGCATTATGATTGCACTTTAATATGGTATATCATTTGTAGCATAATGTGTGTTTTTACAAATTGGTCAAATTGATAGATGGGTAGAATTATTGTTCTATGTATCATATGCAGTAATCTGAGGTTCCGATAGGGCAGCAATTAACTTTAGCAGTTTTCGTGCTAGGTTAGTCGTTTATGCACCATTTTAAAGCATTAAAATTGCCATTTGTTTTGGTATATAATTTATTGCATAATGTATTTTTAGAAAATGGCCAGTTGGATAGATCGGTAGTATTATTTTCCCAGGTTTAAAAAGGCGGTAATTTGAGGTTCCGATATGGTTGTGAATAACTTTGACAGTTTTCATGCTATGACAGTCATTTATGCATCATTTTAGAGCATTATGATTGCACTTTATATTGGTATATCATTTGTGGCATAATGTGTTCGTCTAAAAAATGGTCAATTTGATGTATCGGTAGAATTGTTGTTCTATGTTTAAAAATGCTGTGATTTGAGGTTCTCATATGGTTGCAAATAACATTGACACTTTTTATGCCAGGACAATCGTTTATGCATCACTTTAAAGCATTACAGTTGCACTTTGTTTTGGTCTATAATTTGTGGCATAATGAGTTTTTACAAAAATAGGATAGGTCGGTATATTTATTGGTACAGGTTTAGGAATGCGGTAATTTAAGGCTCCGATATGGTTGCAAATATCATTTATAGTTTTCATGTTATTGCAGTCCTTTATATATCTTTTTATTGCATTATAGTTGCCATTTGTTTTGGTATATAATTTATTGCATAATATATTTTCAGAAAATGGCCAATTGGATAGATCGGTAGAATTATTTTCACAGCTTTAAAAACGCTGTAGTTTGAGGTTCCGATATGGCATAATGAGGTTTTACAAAAATAGGATAGATCGGTATATTTATTGGTACAGGTTTAGAAATGCGGTAATTTAAGGCTCCGATATGGTTGCAAATATCTTTTATAGTTTTCATGTTATTGCAGTCGTTTATATATCTTTTTATTGCATTATAGTTGCCATTTGTTTTGGTATATAATTTATTGCATATTATATTTTTAGAAAATGGCCAATTGGATAGATCGGTAGAATTATTTTCACAGCTTTAAAAACGCGGTAGTTTGAGGTTCCGATTATTGTTCTATGTTTAATAAACACTGTAATCTTAGGTTAGGATATGGTTGCAATTAATTTTGGCAGTTTTCGTGCTAGGACAGTCGTTTATGCACCATTTTAAAGTATTAAAATTGCCACTTGTTTTGGTATATAATTTAATGCATAATGTATTTTTAAGAAATTGGTCAATTGTATAAATCGGTGTTCGTCTAAAAAATGGTCAATTTGTTGTATCGGTAGAATTGTTGTTCTATGTTTAAAAATGCTGTAATTTGAGGTTCCCATATGGTTGCAAATAACATTGACAGTTTTTATGCCAGCACAATCGTTTATGCATCACTTTAAAGCATTACAGTTGCACTTTGTTTTGGTGTATAATTTGTGGCATAATGAGTTCTTACAAAAATAGGATAGGTCGGTATATTTATTGGTACAGGTTTAGAAATGCGGTAATTTAAGGCTCCGATATGGTTGCAAATATCATTTATAGTTTTCATGTTATTGCAGTCCTTTATATATCTTTTTATTGCATTATAGTTGCCATTTGTTTTGGTATATAATTTATTGCATAATATATTTTCAGAAAATGGCCAATTGGAAAGATCGGTAGAGTTATTTTCACAGCTTTAAAAACGCGGTAGTTTGAGGTTCCGATATGGCATAATGAGTTTTTACAAAAATAGGATAGATCGGTATATTTATTGGTACAGGTTTAGAAATGCGGTAATTTAAGGCTCAGATATGGTTGCAAATATCTTTTATAGTTTTCATGTTATTGCAGTCGTTTATATATCTTTTTATTGTATTATAGTTGCCATTTGTTTTGGTATATAATTTATTGCATAATACATTTTTAGAAAATGGCCAATTGGATAGATCGGTAGAATTATTTTCACAGCTTTAAAAACGCGGTAGTTTGAGGTTCCGATATGGCTGCAAATAAAATTGACAGTTTTCACACTATGACAGTCATTTATGAATCATTTTAAAGCATTATGATTGCACTTTAATATGGTATATCATTTGTAGTATAACGTGTGTTTCTACAAATTGGTCAATTCCATAAATCGGTAGAATTATTGTTCTATGTTTAATAAACACTGTAATCTTAGGTTAGGATATGGTTGCAATTAATTTTGGCAGTTTTCGTGCTAGGACAGTCGTTTATGCACCATTTTAAAGCATTAAAATTGCCACTTGTTTTGGTATATAATTTAATGCATAATGTATTTTTAAGAAAATGTTCAATTGTATAAATTGGTAGAATTATTTTCCCAGGTTTAAAAAATCTGTAATTTGAAGTTCCTATATGGTTGTGATTAACTTTGACAGTTTTCATGCTATGACAGTCATTTATGCATCATTTTAGAGCATTATGATTGCACTTTAATTTGATATATCATTTGTTTATGCATCATTTTAAAGCATTAAAATTGCCATTTGTTTTGGTATATAATTTATTGCGTAATATATTTTTAGAAAATGGCCAATTGGATAGATCGGTAGTATTATTTTCCCAGGTTTAAAAAGGCGGTAATTTGAAGTTCCGATATGGTTGTGATTAACTTTGACAGTTTTCATGCTATGACAGTCATTTATGCATCATTTTAGAGCATTATGATTGCACTTTATATTGGTATATCATTTGTGGCATAATGTGCTCGTCTAAAAAATGGTCAATTTGATGGATCGGTAGAATTGTTGTTCTATGTTAAAAACGCTGTGATTTGAGGTTCCCATATGGTTGCAAATAACATTGATAGTTTTTATGACAGGACAATCGCTTATGCATCATTTTAAAGCATTACAGTTGCACTTTGTTTTGGTGTATAATTTGTGGCATAATGAGTTTTTACAAAAATAGGATAGATTGGTATATTTATTGGTACAGGTTTAGAAATGCGGTAATTTAAGGCTCCGATATGGTTGCAAATATCTTTTATAGTTTTCATGTTATTGAAGTCGTTTATATATCTTTTTATTGCATTATAGTTGCCATTTGTTTTGGTATATAATTTATTGCATAATATATTCTTAGAAAATGGCCAATTGGATAGATCGGTAGAATTATTTTCACAGCTTTAATAAAAACGCGGTATTTTGAGGTTCCGATATGGCTGCAAAATACATTGACAGTTTTTACGCTATGACAGCATTATGATTGCACTTTAATATGGTATATCATTTGTAGCATAATGTGTATTTTTAGAAATTGGTCAATTTGATAGATCGGTAGAATTATTGTTCTATGTTTAATAAACGCAGTAATCTGAGGTTCCGATATGGTTGCAATTAACTTTGGCAGTCTTCGTGCTAGGGCAGTCGTTTATACACCATTTGAAAGCATTAAAATTGCCATTTGTTTTGGTATATAATTTATTGCATAATGTAGTTTTAGAAAATGGTCAATTGGACAGATCGGTAGAATTATTTTCCCAGGTTTAAAAAGGCGGTAATTTGAGGTTCCGATATGGTTGTGAATAACTTCGACAGTTTTCATGCCATCGCAGTCATTTATGAATCATTTTAAAGCATTATGATTGCACTTTAATTTGGTATATCATTTGTGGCATAATGTGTTCTCTAAAATTGGTCAGTTTGAAGGATCGGTAGAATTGTTGTTCTATGTTTAAAAACGCTGTGATTTGAGGTTCCGATATGGTTGCAAATAACTTTGACAGTTTTCATGCCAGAACAATCGTTTATGCATCATTTTAAAGCATTACAGTTGCAATTTATTTTGGTGTATAATTTGTGGCATAATTAATTTAAAAAAAATTGGATAGATCGGTATATTTATTGGCACAGGTTTAGAAATGCGGTAATTTAAGGCTCCGATATGGTTGCAAATATTTTTTATAGTTTCCATGTTATTGCAGTCGTTTATATATATTTTTATTGCATTATAGTTGCCATTTGTTTTGGTATATAATTTATTGCATAATACATTTTTAGAAAATGGCCAATTGGATAGATAGGTAGAATTATTTTCACAGCTTTAAAAACGCGGTAATTTGAGGTTCCGATATGGCTGCAAATAACATTGACAGTTTTCACGCTATGATAGTCATTTAGTCATCATTTTAAAGCATTATGATTGCACTTTAATATGGTATATCATTTGTAGCATAATGTGTGTTTTTACAAATTGGTCAACTTGATAGATCGGTAGAATTATTGTTCTATGTATCAAATTCAGTAATCTGAAGTTCCGATAGAGCTGCAATTAACTTTGGCAGTTTTCGTGCTAGGACAGTCGTTTATGCACCATTTTAAAGCATTAAAATTGCCATTTGTTTTGGTATATAATTTATTCCATAATATATATTTTTAGAATATGGCCAATTAGATAGATCGGTAGTATTATTTTCCCAGGTTTAAAAAGGTGGTAATTTGAGGTTCCGATATGGTTGTGAATAACTTTGACAGTTTTCATGCTATGACAGTCATTCATGCATCATTTTAGAGCATTATGATTGCACTTTATATTGGTATAGCATTTGTGGCATAATGTGTTCGTCTAAAAAATGGTCAATTTGATGGATCGGTAGAATTGTTGTTCTATGTTTAAAAACGCTGTGATTTAAGGTTCCCATATGGTTGCGAATAACATTGATAGTTTTTATGTCAGGACAATCGTTTATGCATCATTTTAAAGCATTACAGTTGCACTTTGTTTTGGTGTATAATTTGTGGCATAATGAATTTTTACAAAAATAGGATAGATCGGTATATTTATTGATACAGGTTTAGAAATACGGTAATTTAAGGCTCCGATATGGTTGCAAATATTTTTTATAGTTTTCATGTTATTGCAGTCGTTTATATATCTTTTTATTGGATTATAGTTGCATTTTATTTTGGTATATAATTTATTGCATAGTATATTTTCAGAAAAAGGACAATTGGATAGATCGGTAGAATTATTTTCACAGCTTTAAAAACGCGGTAGTTTGAGGTTCCAATATAGCTGCAAATAACATTGACAGTTTTCACGCTATGACAGTCATTTACTCTCTTAAAAATGAAATTTGACATAAGTAAGTTTCTTACCAGCCAAAAAATCTTTATGAAATTTATGTGGATCGGGTCCATAATTGACCCTACCCCCAATATAAGGTCCCCTTTAGAAAATGACTTTAACGCTCATTACTGGCTTAAAAATGGTATATAGCGATGAAATTCAACAAACATAAGTTTCATTGTAAACCAATATCTCTCAACCAAATTTTATGTACATCGGTCCATAATTGACCCTACCCCCCATATAACGTCCCCTTCAGAAAATTACTTTAACGCTTATTACTCGCATTAAAATACAAGTATAGCGATGAAATTTGACATAAGTAAAGTTTCTTACTAGCCAAAACCTCTCTAAGAAATTTATTATGGATCGGTTCATAATTGACCCTACCCCCATATAACGTCCCCGTCAGAAAATGACTTTAACGCTCATTACTGGCTTAAAAATGCGACTATAGCGATGAAATTTAACAGAAAGTAAGTTTCATACTAGCCAAAATCTCTCTACAAAATTTTATTTCGATCGGTTCATAATTGACCCTACCACCCCATATAAGGTCCTGTTATAATATGTAATCTTATAAAAATTAAAGATCTGGCAACTCTTGTTGTTCGTTGTTTTATCTTGTCATTTATCTTATTTATTAAAGCGCACTTTTATATTAGTTTTTAAAGAGTCAACTTCAACTTTTTCTAATAAATACTTAAAACTTAAAACCACCATCTTTTCATTTTTTCCGCCATATTGTTAAAGGTTATATTAAATTATCAACAGGTTATGGGCCCAGGTTTCCCAAGAATATTATAGGAAAATGGAAGATTTAAATATTAAAGTAATTAACATCGCAAAATATGGCTTTGAAGTTTGGTGTTTTCAAGTGAAGGCGCTGTTGGAAGGTATAAATGCTTGGAGTATTGTTGATGGTACTGAGGTGAGGCCGGCATGCACTAATGTTGTTGCACAAAAGGATTTTGATATAAGAAGTGGTAAAGCGAAAAGAATTCTAGTTACTTCTTTGGAGCCTTCAGAGCTAAGAAATATTTTAAACTGCGATACACCCAAAGAGATATATGATAAATTATGTTCATTGTACCAGCAAAAAGATGAAACACAGTTGCAGTTTTTAATGCAAAAATTTTTTAGGTTGGAATTTTCAAGCAATGTTAAACATTTTTTGGCAGACATCGAATATCTATTAGCGCAAATAAAAGCACAGGGCGAATATATAAATGATACAATGGTTATCAACAAAATAATTTCAAGTCTTCCTGCATCATATTCAAATTTTAGTACGGCATGGGAGAGCACAACTGCAGCAGAGAGAAATTTAAATAATTTAACCAGCCGACTACTTAAGGAAGAAATAAAATTGAATGAAAAAAATTCTGTAAGTGATAATGGTGCTTTTCGATCAAGTTTGCAGTGTTATAAATGTAAAGGTGACCATAAAATTAAAGATTGTCCTGAAATGAAGAAGGTGCAATGTTTCAATTGCAATAAATTTGGCCATTTATCAAAATATTGCTGGTTCAGGCATAACAAACAGCATGGAAATTACGGTGGCGGTAGCAGAAGTAGTGGCGGCGGCAGAAATGGTTGTGGCGGAAGAAATGGTGGTGGCGGTAATGCTAATTGTGCTGATATTAACCCTATTACATTTAATTGTGAAGTTGCAGAAGATGAAGGTAGTGAAATCAAGGTTACAATGTCAGATAAATTTATTTTGGATTCTGGAGCATCAAATCATATGGTGAATGAGAGGTGGTTTAAACACATGAATGATGTACGGAATTTAGAGCAGCCATCCAAAATAAATATTGCAAAAAAAGGCGAACATCTAATTTGCAAGACCAGAGGAAATTTGTTGCTGCATACCGAAGGCGGGCCAATATATTTAACAGACGTTTTAATGGTGCCAGGTTTGGAAAAAAAATTAATTTCAATAAAAGAAATAACTGAAAAGAAATATAAAGTAAATTTTTCCGGTAATACTGTTGAGATTATAAATGAGGAAGGTGGACAAATTTTCAAAATTAAATTTTCCAATACTTTTGAAATTGAAGCTACACCAGGCAAAGAACATCTACATCGAAAATTTGGACATAGCTGTCATTATAAGAACGACACTGTTTGCGAAATTTGTTTAATGGGTAAAATGACAAAATCTCCTTTTAATGGAACCAGAAAAAGAGCAACACGTTGTGGACAAAAAGTTCATAGTGATTTAGTCGGACCCGTAAATTGTTTAAGCCTGGATAATAAAAAATATTTTGTCACGTTCATCGACGATTTTTCACATTTTGCTGTTATTTATACTTTACGTAGCAAGTCTGAGGTTTTTGCAGTATTTAGAGATTATGCAGAAAAGGTATTTAATAAATTTGATCGCCGAATTGAAGTTTTAAGAATCGATGGTGGTACCGAATATAAAAGCGACGAATTTTCCAGTTATTGCTCAAAAAATGGTATAGTTATTGAAACAACTATACGTTATTCATCACAGCTTAATGGAGTCGCCGAAAGGTTCAATAGAACGGTGGTTAATAATGCCAGATGTGGTTTATTAGATTCTAATTTACCAAAGTATTTGTGGAGTGAAGCAATTCAACATGCTACTTATGTCATAAATAGGTGTCAAACAACAGCAATAGAGAAAAATAAAACGCCTGCAGAATTATGGTATGCAGAAAAACCTGATTTTAATAAGATACATCCATTCGGAAGTATAGCGTACGTAAATATTCCTAAACAAATTCAAAAAGGTAAATTTGAGGCTCGTTCCGAAAAAATGAAAATGGTTGGTTACACAGTGAACGGTTTTAGATTTTATGATGAGAAAAATAAAAAGGTTATAAGTAGTCGAGATGTAAAATTCATGAATTATGAAACATTTAAAATGCCACACTTTGAAGAGGATGAAAATAAAGAAAATAACAACAATGAGAATGTGGAAGATACAGACAAATTTGTTGCCGAAAATAATGTGGATGAAGATTTCGTTGAAGCAACTGATCAGCCTAGAATTACACGATCGAGAACAAAACCAAAATATCTAGAAGATTATGAAGTATACGATGCTACAACCTGCGCTTACTTAACATCGTCTGATATTCCAAATTCGTTTGAAGCAGCTTACCAAAACTCAGAATGGAAAGAATCAATAGATGAAGAGGTGTCAATGATTAACAAAATGAAAACATGGACGGTTGTTGAAGATGAAGGTCAGAAAAGAATTGATGCAATTTGGATTTTTAACATAAAAAGAGGCAGTGATGGCAGTATTCGTAAAAAAGCAAGATTAGTTGCTCGTGGCTGTAAGCAGGATCTGGATTCTTTTTGTTTCGTATATGCACCAGTAGCTAATACTATAACGGTACGTACATTCATATCAATGGCATATCAAAACAATTTTAAAATACATCAATTGGATGTTAAATGTGCTTATTTAAATGGGGAGTTGAAAGAAGATGTTTTTATGTTAGTGCCTCCTCCATTTGAAGGTAAATTATGTAAATTAAATAGGTCAATTTACGGCCTGAAACAAAGTGCTTTCTGCTGGAATAATGAATTTAATACAAAGATCTTGGAATACGGATTTATAAGATCAGAAAATGATTATTGCTTGTATAAAAAGAAAAACCTATTTTTACTACTCTATGTTGATGACATTCTTATAACCGGAAATGATGAAAATGAAATTAAAAACGTAATATATTTTTTGGAACAACAGTTTGAAATAAAAAAATTTAGGTGAACTTAAAGAATTTCTTGGAATACAAATAACTAAAGTCGATGATCATAGAATAAAATTAGCACAACTCGATAGTATTATTAATATATTAAAATGTTTCGGTTTTGAAAATTCTAAATTTAAAAATACTCCTATTGAAAAGAATTGGAACATTGGAAATGAACAAAATGAAAATTTAGAATGGAATCAACAAAAATATCGTCAAGCTATTGGCAGCCTACTATATCTAAGTATTTGGACGCGACCTGATATAGCTTACGCAGTGAATACTTTGAGTAGATTCCAAGAAAACTTCACTGGTGTTCATATAAATGGTGTAAAGAGGATATTACGTTACATTAATTATACTAAAGAACATGGATTGATATATCAAAAGTCGAAAGACAATTTGCCTTTACATGGATACTCAGATGCTAGTTGGGGAGAAGCTGAAGACAGAAAAAGTACAACCGGTGTTTGCTTCAAATCTTATGAAAATCTCATTTCTTGGAAAACTACAAAACAAAAAACAATAAGTCTATCATCTACCGAAGCAGAATACGTGGCTCTAAGCACTGCTGCACAGGAGGGTATTTGGCTAAAAAGGTTACTGGATGATTTTGAAGTAACTGTTGAAAATCAATCATTTGTAATAAGTATAGACAACCAAGGTGCAAAATATATTGCAGAACAGCTGGAGACTAAGAGATCAAAACATATTGAGTTGAAATATCATTATATAAGGCAGCAAGTTCAAACCGGCAATATAAAATTAAAGTACGTCCAATCTGATGACCAAATAGCTGATTTCTTCACAAAACCACTGGCTAATACTAAATTTAGTTTCTTTAAAAATTTGCTTAATATTTACAATTAATAAAGTATTTATAAGATTATGGAAGGGTGTTATAATATGTAATCTTATAAAAATTAAAGATCTGGCAACTCTTGTTGTTCGTTGTTTTATCTTGTCATTTATCTTATTTATTAAAGCGCACTTTTATATTAGTTTTTAAAGAGTCAACTTCAACTTTTTCTTTTAAAATACTTAAAACTTAAAACCACCATCTTTTCATTTTTTCCGCCATATTGTTAAAGGTTATATTAAATTATCAACAGGTCCCCTTCATAAAATTACTTTAGCGCTCATTACTGGTTTCAAAATACGAGTACAGCGATGAAATTTCACAGAACTAAGTTTTTCACAAGCCAACTCTACTAAATTTTATTTCGATCGGTTCATAATTGACCCTACCCCCTTCAGAAAATGACTTTAACGCCAGCTTTCATGCTATGACAGTCATTTATGCATCATTTTAGAGCATTATGATTGCACTTTATATTGGTATATCATTTGTGGCATAATGTGTTCGTCTAAAAAATGGTCAGTTTGATGGATCAGTAGAATTGTTGTTCTATGTTTAAAAACGCTGTGATTTGATGTTCGCATATGGTTGCAAATAACATTGACAGTTTTTATGCCGGGACAATAGTTTATGCATCATTTTTAAGCATTACAGTTGCACTTTGTTTTGGTGTATAATTTGTGTCATAATGAGTTTTACAAAAATAGGATAGATCGGTATATTTATTGGTACAGGTTTCGAAATGCGGTAATTTAAGGCTCCGATATGGTTGAAAATATCTTTTATAGTTGCAATTAACTTTGGCAGTTTTCGTGCTAGGACAGTCGTTTATGCACCATTTTAAAGCATTAAAATTGCCATTTGTTTTGGTATATAATTCATTGCATAATGTATTTTTAATAAAATGGCCAATTGTATAAATCGATAGAATTATTTTCCCAGGTTTAAAAAGGCGGTAATTTGAGGTTCCGATATGATTGTAAATAATTTTGACAGTTTTCATGCTATGACAATCATTTATGCATCATTTTAAAGCATTATGTTTGCACTTTAATTTGGTATATCATTTGTGGCATAATGTGTTCGTCTAAAAAATGGTCAATTTGAAGGATCGGTAGAATTGTTGTTCTATGTTTAAAAACGCTGTGATTTGAGGTTCCCATATGGTTGCAAATAACATTGACAGTTTTTATGCCAGGACAATCGTTTATACATCATTTTAAAGCATTACAGTTGCACTTTGTTTTGGTGTATAATTTTGGATAGATCGGTATATTTATTGGTGCAGGTTTAGAAATGCGGTAATTTAATGCTCCGATATGGTTGCAAATATCATTTATAGTTTTCATGTTATTGCAGTCGTTTATATATCTTTTTATTGCATTATAGTTGCCATTTGTTTTGGTATATAATTTATTGCATAATATATTTTTAGAAAATGGCCAATTTAATAGATCGGTAGAATTATTTTCCCAGGTTTAAAAAGGCGGTAATTTTAGGTTCCGATATGGTTGTTAATAACTTTGACAGTTTTCATGGTATGACAGTCATTTATGCATCATTTTAGAGCATTATGTTTGCACTTTATATTGGTATATCATTTGTGGCATAATTTGTTCGTCTAAAAAATGGTCTATTTGATGGATCGGTAGAATTGTTGTTCTATGTTTAAAAACGCTGTGATTTGAGGTTCCCATATGGTTTCAAATAACATTGTCAGTTTTTTTACCAGGACAATCGTTTATACATCATCTTAAAGCATTACATTTGCACTTTGTTTTGTTGTGTAAAATGTGGTATAATGAGTTTTACAAAAATAGGATAGATAGGTATATTTATTGGTACAGGTTTAGAAATGCGGTAATTTAATGCTCCGATATGGTTGCAAATATTTTTTATAGTTTTCGTGTTATTGCAGTCGTTTTTATATCTTTTTATTGCATTATAGTTGCCATTTGTTTTGGTATATAATTTATTTCATAATATATTTTTAGAAAATGGCCAATTGGATAGATCGGTAGAATTATTTTCACAGCTTTAAAAACGCGGTATTTTGAGGTTCCGATATGGCTGCAAATACCATTGACAGTTTTCACTCTATGACTGTCATTTATGAATAATTTTAAAGCATTATGATTGCACTTTAATATGGTATATCATTTGTAGCATAATGTGTATTTTTAGAAATTGGTCAATTTGATAGATCGATAGAATTATTGTTCTATGTTTTATAAACGCAGTAATCTGAGGTTCCGATATGGTTGCAACTAACTTTGGCAGTTTTCGTGCTAGGACAGTCGTTTATGCACCATTTTAAAGCATTAAAATTGCCATTTGTTTTGGTATATAATTTATTGCATAATATATTTTTAGAAAATGGCCAATTGGATAGATCGGTAGAATTATTTTCCCAGGTTTAACAAGTAAGAGTGTTATATTCGGCCATGCCGAATCTTATATACCCACCATCAAATCATTCATGTTTATGTAGAATTTTACTGATGTACTCACATTTTTGGGTCAGTAATAAGTCTTAAAGTCATTTTCAGAAGGGGACCTTGGTAAGGTCAATTATAAATCCATTTTCATTAAATTTATGAAAATGATTTTATTTTCTATAAAACTTTTTTATGTCGAATCTTATTGCTTTATATATATGTTATGAACAGATATGAGCATAAATTTAAGTTCTCATTAAACATGTTTGTGTTGAATTTCACCGCTATTGATACATCTCTTAGCGATAAAGTTATTTTCTGAAGGGGCAGGAGAAAACGAGAACCGATATTCTTACTTTCAATAAGGATCGATCCTTATAAAATTTGATAGGGAGATTTTGGCTCGCACGAAATTTGCGTATGTAGAATTTTGTAGTAATGAGCGTTGAATTCGTTATCTAAAGGGCGCCTTATTAGGGGGTTAGATAATAATGGACTCATCCTCATAAAATTTAAGAAAATGATTTTAGTTCCCATAAAACTTTTATATGTCGAATTTATTGTTATATATATGCTTCTTAAGGTAGATATGAGCATTAAAGTCGTTTTCTGAAAGGGACCTTAAAGGTGGGATAGGGTCAATTATGGATAGGGTCAATTATCCTTATAAAATTCTACAAAGAGATTTATGAGACCATAAAACATGTTTGTGCCAAATTTCACTGCTATTGATGCTTCTCTTAGACAGTTATGGGCGATAAAATCATTTTCTGAAGGGGACTTTATATGGGGGGTAAGATCAATTATGGACCGATCCTTATAAAATTCTACGAAGAGATTTATGTCACCATAAAACATGTTTGTGCCGAATTACACCGCTATTGATGCTTCTGTTAGTCAGTTGTGAGCGATAAAGTCATTTTCTGAAGGGTACTTTGTATGGGGGGTAGGGTCAATTATGGACCGATCCTTATGAAATTCTACGAGAAGATTTATGTTCCTATAAAACATGTTTATTCCGAATTACAGCGCTATTGATGCTTCTCTTAGCCAGTTATGGGCGATAAAGTCATTTTCTGAAGGGGACTTTATATGGGGGGTACGGTCAATTATGAACCGATCCTTATAAAATTCTACGAAAAGATTTATGTCCCCATAAAACATTTTTGTACCGAATTTCACTGCTATTGATGCTTCTCTTAGCCAGTTATGGGCGATAAAATCATTTTCTGAAGGGGACTTTATATGGGGTCAATTATGGACCGATCCTTATAAAATTCTACGAAGAGATTTATGTCACCATAAAACATGTTTGTGCAGAATTTCACTGCTATTGATGCTTCTCTTAGCCAGTTATGGGCGATAAAGTCATTTTCTGAAGGGGACTTTATATGGGGGTGTTACGCGTCAGGCTCATATGAATAATAAAAATTGTTGTACGAGTTCAAAATTCAATTAAAAACCAAAATCTAAATAAAATGAGTTTAAGAGGCATGTTCGTAGGTTTCCCAGCTAGCTATAACTTGAGGCAATGATGATTCTTAACTCATATTACTGCGCGTAATCATATAGCATACTATCCATGCCTAGTATAAATTATGAAAAACCTTATCCTCTCAATTACAAAGAAAACAACGATGGCATGTTGGTGTGCCACGTAGGGGTACAAAGCTTCTCTTCCACTGACTTAACGTCAGACGCCTTGACAGGAGAATTACCCATAATTTTTAACCCTGTCCCTTTTCTGACACGATCTAAAATATATTACTTTTTATATTTTGTTATGGTTATCATCCCCCTTATTGAATAATTTAACAGTGCATTTTGTTA
>NC_060954.1:25013101-25016030 GCF_022045245.1 Lucilia cuprina
TTTGTGTTGTTGCTATAACTAAAAAGGATAATTAAGAATGGAAACTAAAGCATTGTTTCAACTCCTCAACAATTCGAACTATTTTACATGGAAGTTCAAGATGCAAATGCATCTCGTACAGCTGGATTTATGGGAAGTTATTGAAAAGCCAACTCCAGTGGAACAAAATGATGTATACCAAAGGAAGAATCAAAAAGCCTGTGCCACAATTGCTATGTGCGTAGAGAATTCGCAGATCCACTTTATAAGAGGTATTAATTCAGCAAAATAAATGTGGATGAAATTGCAAAAAGCGCATGAACGTAAGACGATGACATCAAAATTACATTTACTTCGCAAATTATATGATAAACGCATGTCTGAAGAAGATAATATGCAACAACACTTGGATTGCTTGAATGTAATGCGTGCCCAGTTATTGGATCGAGGTGAAGAAATCAAGGACAGCTCCATGGTGGCTATAATGCTCAACAGTTTGCCGAAAACATTTTCTGCCTTGGTAACTTCAATTGAGGGTCAGCCGGAAGATTCAATTTCGTTGGAATACGTAATGGAGAAGTTGCTGGATGAATCAGAAAGGCGTGGTGAAGGTAATGGTAACGAAAGTGAGAATGCTAATGCTTTGAAAGGTCAACAATTTAAGAAGAAGAAAGCTGTGAAATGTTTCCATTGCAACAAGATGGGACATATCAAGAAAGATTGTTATAAATGGAAGAAACAGAATACTACAGTGTCAGAAAGTGATCAAGTTGAAGAAATTTGTTTGCAAGTAGCCAATGGCCGTGGATGGGTAATTGATTCAGGTGCATCAGTACACATGACGAGTAATCGTCAATTTTTCAAAAATCTGGAAAAATCGTGTAGCAAGGTTTATATAGCTGATGGTAGATCTTTAGATGCAGTCGGCGTTGGTAATGGTTATATTAACGGTAAATATTATAAATTATTTCTTCAAAATGTGCTTTATGTTCCCGAACTCAACGGAAGTCTTTTATCTGTCAAAGAAATGGTTAAAAGAGGTTTAAGTATCAATTTTAAAGATTCAAAATGTTATATTCAAAACAAGAACAAGGTTGTCGCTGACGGAATTTTGAAAGAAAATTTGTATATTCTGTGTGAAGCAATAAATAATGAAGCATATGTGTCTGAAGTTTGTTTTGGTTGTGTGCATCTTTGGCATCGACGTTTAGGCCATCGTAACCTAATGGATATAAAGAAAATAGATCAGTTATGTCACGGAATAAGCATTGAAAATTGTAAAGATAGTGATTTTTGTGATGTTTGTGCCAAGTCGAAAATGACAAGAACTCCTTTTCCAAAAGAGAGTTTGAACCGATCTAAAGAATTGCTACATATAGTACATTCCGATGTGTGTGGACCTTTCCAGGTTAGATTTGAAGAAAAATTTTTACTTCCTTAAAGAAATTAAGTGCGAAATAAGAAAAGAAAATATTCCCATTAATATATCCGTGGAAGAACAAAGTGAAGTTAGGAATACTGAATATCAATGTGATCATGAATCTATCACTACAGAAGACGAAGGAGAAACAGTTCAAAACAACGTCGATAAGGTTTTACCGGAACCTCAAGCCAAAGAACAAAGTGAGCAAGTACAATTACGTCGATCCGAAAGATTAAAAGAGAAACAATCTGTAAGTTGGTCTGATGCTGCTTGTGAGGAATATAATTCACTTCCAAAGAATAAAACGTGGGTGTTAACGAAATTACCAGAAGGAAAGAAAGTCGTCGGGTGTAAATGGGTTTTCCAACTTAAAAGCGATATTTCAAATAAACCAAAATATAAAGCTCGTTTGGTAGCCAAGAGCTATACTCAATCGTTTGGCGAAGACTATGATGAAACCTTCGCTCCCGTTGGAAAATTTGTTACATTAAGAATAGTTTTAGCGGTAAGTGCAGTGAAAAAGTACGTAGTTAAACACTTGGACGTAAAATCAGCATTTCTAAATGGTAACATACAAGAAGAAATTTATATGGAGCAGCCTAAAGGATTTGTTGAAAAAGGAAGTGATAATTTAGTTTGTAAACTACAAAAATCTATATATGGCTTAAAGCAAGCTGCAAGATCGTGGTATGATACTTTAAATGAAGTTTTAAATAAACTTGGGTTTACTAGAAGCAAAGCCGATATTTGTTTATATATAAAGATAATTAAATGCAATATTATGTATGTATTAGTATATGTGGATGACATTTTAATATGTTATCAATATGAAGAAGATATTACAAAATTTTATAATGAATTGAATAATTATTTCGAAATTGAAGATTTGGTTATGTTTCATCATATTTAAGTTTTCAAATTGAAAGAAATTCTGAAGGAGATTTTTTGTTACATCAAGAAGATAAAATCAAGAAACTTACAACGGAAAGTGATTTAGAAGATGCAAGTTCAAGTTATATACCAATGGACCCAGAATTTACGAAAATAACAGATGAAGAAAACTTACTTCCAAATAATGGAAAATATAGATCAATTGTTGGAATGTTGCTACACATTTGAATTACTACAAGACCAGACATTGCTGCCGTATCTATATAGTGCAGGCGTGTAGATAATCCCAGAAAGTGTGATTGGGAAGCTGCAAAGAAAACAGTCCGATATCTTCAAACAACAATCAACACAAAACTTATTTTAAAGGCTAATTCTAATTTAAATATTGAATGTTTTACAGACGCTAATTGGGCAGGTGATGGAAATCGTAAATCAACCAGTGGCTATATATTTTTATTAGGTCAAAATATTATATCCTGGTCATCAAAGAAGCAGTCAACTATAGCTTTATCCTCAACCGAAGCTGAATTCATTGCTGCCTCATACGCTGGTCAAGAACTTCTTTGGTTACTACAATTAATGAAGGAAATGAATATTTCTATTACAAAACCCATTCCAATGCATGAAGACAATCAA
>NC_060954.1:25016130-25017849 GCF_022045245.1 Lucilia cuprina
ATAGGGGATTGAATTTAAAAACAGTGATTAATTTCGAATTAACAAAAATATTTTAGACAAAAGCAATTGGAAAATTTTGGAAATATAGGAAAAGTTGAAAACTATAACATTTAATAAATAAGGTGGTGTCTGATCCGACTAATTTTGAAGTTAAAATTTTTCCTGTTGGAAACGATAGATTTGCCGGCCTGATCGAAAAACCGAACAAAAAAGAACAACGACTTGCTTTATTATAGGAAGCACGTGGGATCGTAATCTTAAAACGTGATTGGTTAAAACTGTACTTTTCGTTACACAACGTTTAATCGAGTTTAGAGTCACGTGGGGGCCATAAATCATATTATACCCACGTATAAATTTCTCATATAACCGGTTAAAACACGTGATTTTGAGAAGATTATGTAATTGCCCTGATGTTTAAATCCAGTCAGAAACAAAGAAAGTACCTGTATTATATGTTTTGCCTCAGATATATTGGGTTAGAGACACGTGGGGACCTCCAAATTATATTATACCCACGTGTAAAAAATATATCTTACAATCGGGTGGAACACGTGGGTCCGGAAGATGGACTTAGACTTTTAATAAGCTTTTGTATACGATTAAAGTCGAAAGGGTTATTCCCAATAAGGTCCGGAATCTGTCCTTTCCCCAAAACATGTGGTTGATAGTTCCCACGTTTTTTCCAATACCACTAGCAAAATTTGCCTGTTAATGGAAAATTTATACATATGTTTCAGTTTGCAAGAAGTAACAATTTATGACTCCTATCTTACCTTTATAAATCAGCAATATTAATTTAATAAAAATCAATAAGTACTTCGCAAAATTATTAATTATTAACTAATTAAATAGTTTTAAAACTTTATTTAATAACTTTTTAGAAAAATCACTTTTAACTAAATATAATTTTTCCCGCTGTAGTTGTTTTCCTTATGAACGCCGCTTTGCTAATGATTTTGCTTTACAAAAGTTCTAGTAATAATTATCATTCCTTCTTTTCGAAATTAAAGTCCCGTTAGGATTTGTAAAAAGAATTCCATTGCTTAAATAGGGACAAACTAGAATTGGTACATTCTTTGACTTTTAAATCAAAGTAACCAAAACAGGGATGGACAATTCACTACCCATTAAATTTATCTAAATGTATTTTAAACAAAAAAAATATATAAGTCACAGTATTTGCATCCAAAATGATGTATATTTCCAAAGTAATTTATAACAGTTACAAATTATCTATTATCGTGAAGATCTGGAATCAAATCATTTATATATTGCAATATATTACAATACACTTTTATTACGTTAATTGAATGTTTCCAAATGTCGTTTAAACATCCCTGATCTTAAACACAACATAATCACTCTTGAAACAACAAAAAAATCCATATGTTAAGCGTACTCTTCAAAAAAAAATATATGCAACAACATCAGTCGATTTTTTATAACTCTCTTAATGTCCAAAAAAAAAATCTTTACTATGACAAAAGAAAATGCAAAAAAAACTAAAGGGAATTGTTATGAAGAGTGTCACTCTTAACGATGATCAATGAAAATAAGAGTACGAATTTTCTTCCAAAGTAGATGTATTGCTATGTGCATACATATGTGTGTAAGATATAAATGAGTGTCAAGGTTTTACCTTGAACTTGAAATTTAAGAATTTGAGTGAATGAATCCCAAGCCCCATTTATGTAATACAAACAAATAAATGAATTT
>NC_060954.1:25017949-25024138 GCF_022045245.1 Lucilia cuprina
GTAAGATATAAATGAGTGTCAAGGTTTTACCTTGAACTTGAAATTTAAGAATTTGAGTGAATGAATCCCAAGCCCCATTTATGTAATACAAACAAATAAATGAATTTATACATAAGAAATCGTAAAAAACCTGCTTCAAACTGAAATTTAAACATTTAAGTTGAAGTTTGAACAGGAAATCGATTTATGTTTATATTCGAAGGTAAAAGGGTAATTTTAATAATAGATTCAATTGGATGCACAGAAAAAAAATCAATGTCTAATTGTTATTTGTAAAAATAATGTACAATATACTTATAGGCATAAAAATTTTGTTAAATAAATGTCAAATTAATTTGCTAAAGATAGAGCCATAGAAAATAAGTTTCCATATAATAAGACAATTTTTATTATTCATAATGCCAAAGTGTGGCACGACCCACGAAAGCCGGGCAATATTCACGACTTCAAATCGGAAGCGTGATATTTTCCAATATATCTTCCATTTTGGTCCTCAATGTCGTATAAATTATTACCTATTTTATTTTTAATTCCGTACTTAATAAATTTTGGCATAAACTTTTTATTTATATGTTTAGACATACTGCTCATTACGTGATTCTTTCTAAATACAATTTGACCCTTTTGAAAATGAACTGGCCTGCTCCTCAGATTATATGATTTTGCAGCTTTGTTATGAGCAACAGTCAAGTTCTCACGAATATTATGTCTAATTTTCGATAATGTGTCACTGCTACTACAAACATTTACATCTTCCCCTGATAAGCAACCTAATTTATCTAGAATTCTATATGCAGAGCCATGTTGAACCATGTTTTGCCCGAACACCGCATAATATGGTAATCGCTGCGCAATACCTACAAAATCTAAGGAATATATTTATTCCATTCCGTATGATCTTTATGATCTTGTAAGAAATATCTAATTTTTGTGATAATTTCACGATTAGCACGTTGCGATGCATTGGACTGAGGTGCATAAAATCCTGTGGATATGTGGGATATGTCATATAATTCGAAGAAGTCTTTCATTTCCTTGGATAAGAATTGTTTGACATTATCACTATGAATATTCTTCGGTACTCCATAGGTTGGAAAAAGTTCAGACTCAAACAATAAAATAACATTTAACGTAGTCGCTGCCTTCATAGGTTTCAAAAAAAGAAATTTGGTTAGATGATCTAAACATATAAAAATTATGGAGTTTCTAGACTTTGTAAAGGGATAAGGACCTAAAAAGTCGCAATACAGCCTCTCAAATGGTCGATTTGTAAGAAATTGATTACCCATTAGAGGTCTTGTTATCTGATTTGAGGACTTTATAGTTTTGCAAATATCGCACTTATCTATATATGTTTTAATATCTTTAGTCATTGTCGGCCAAAAATATTTTTGGCGAATTCTTGACAATGTTTTTACGAAACCGCCATGACAAGAACCTATAGAGTCGTGAGCAGATTTAATAATGGATTGGACTAAGGACATTGGTACCCACACACGCCATAAATTGTTTTCCTCATTTTCAGAGCCCAATCTGAAGTTTACCCTCTTTAGAATTATGTTTCCAGATATACATAGATCTGGCAAGGAATCTTTGTTTTCGGATATTGACTTTCGGAGCTGTTGGTATTCTTCCTCTTCAAATTCCGGCGATGTTAGATTAATATCTGCTGGTAGGTTTTCCAAAGATAGTTCTTCTATATTCATCCTAGAGAGGCAGTCTGGAACAACGTTTAAGGATCCTTTTCTGTGTTCAGTGCTAAATGTATATCGTTGTAATTTTAGACTCCAGCGGGCTAAGCGACTTCTCAAATCTTTCTGCGGCATTAACCACTTTAAGGACGAGTGGTCTGTGATTATACGGAAACGTGATCCTTCAATATAAGGACGAAATCTATTTACACTTATGATCGCTGCAAGGCATTCCAATTCGGTTACCGTATAATTCTTTTGACTTTTATTAAGTTTTTGCGAAACATAAGCAATGGGATGTTCACGCCCTTGATCGTCATATTGGAACAATACGCCCCCCACACCTATTTTGGAAGCATCGCATTGTATTATAAATTCTTTCGTAAAATCGGGCTGCGCCAACACCGGAGCGGACGAAAGAGCGATTTTAAGTTTTTCAAAGGATGTTACGGCTTCGTCTTTGAGCAAAAATTTCCCTTTCGACTTTTTTAAACAATCAGTTAATGGTCCAGCTAAATCCGCAAAGTTTTTTATAAAGGATCGATACCAGTTAGCCATTCCAATAAACCTACGAATTTGTTTAGGTGTCTTCGGTGGCGGAAAACTCCTGATCGATTCAACTTTAATCGGATCTACTTTTAAACAACCATTGCACACGATATATCCTAAATATCTTATTTCCCTTTGACAAAATTTACTCTTACCCACGTTAATTGTCAACCTAGCTCCTTTAAGACAAGACGCTACCTGAGATAGCAGACTAATATGCGATTCAAAATTGGAACTACAAATCTGGAAGGAATGACCTTATCCATGAGACGACTCATGGTCTGGGGGCCATTACACAACCCAAACGGCATGTATTTATAATGATACAACGGTTTGCCCGGTATCACAAAAGCAGTTTTTTCCTTAGATGAATCTGTTAACGGAATTTGTAAAAAGGCGTCTTTAAGATCTATACCAGTGATGAAGTACGTATCTTTGAGTCTGCTTAGTAAGCCATTGATGTGAGGCAATGGATACGAGTCCCTTTTTGTCACCTCATTTCCTTGAATCTATGCAAAGTCTCACTTTCCCAGGTTTTCTTACCAGCACTGCTGGAGAGCACCACGAAGAATTAGATTCTTCAATAACTCCTAACTTTAATAATCTATCTACTTCTTGAAAAGCTTCTTCTTGTCTGGGAGGAGATAAAAGATAGTGTTTTCACTTTATCGGAACTGCATCACCAGTGTCAATGTGATGTTGTAATACATCAGTACTACCTAGACCCAACTTCTCGTACGAGGGAAATTCTAATATAGTTTTTTCCAAGATGAGCTTTTGTTCGTGAAAGTTTTCCAAACTTGAGTTTAATGAAATTTCTGAAATCTTTCCCAGGTCGTTTAGAATGATATCAGGTGCTAGAGCAAACTCTCGCCAAAAGTTTATACCAAAATAAGCAGTTTGACTTAGTGAAGGTACTATATAAAACGTAATATGTTTAGTAACGCCCTTAAAACATATCGGTAATACACAAAATCCTATAACTTCCTGTTTATTGCCGCTTGCCATGCGAACTGACGACTTAATTGGTGTATAAGGTATCTTATTTTTTTGTAGAAATGTTAAAAAATCTTTGCCTAATGCACAAACATTGGCTCCCGAATCGAGTAGTCCTACCAGTGTATCATCGTGTACATTAACTTTTGCGAACGGTCGGTCATCAGACCCATTAAGAACTGTTGACTCTAAGAGATTTCGGAAATACTTGCGCTTTTTAAAACGTATTCTACATTTAATTATATTAAAAAGGGGTTTTGGTGACATTTTCTGATTGTTTAGAAGAAAATCATGTTTACAATTTACAAATGGATAATTTGTATTAGGTACGGAAGGGTATTCCTGAAAATTTTTTAAATTTGAATTTTCTTGAAAATTGTTTAAAGTGTAATTTTCCGGAAAATTTTCTTTATTTTCGTCGAAAATGTTTGAGTGGTAAAAATCAGAGGTTTGAGTCGACTTATCCTTCGTAAAGCTTTCATTTGGGTTTTTAAAGTATTCAATAGACTGAAATTTATTTTCGTTAGAAATTAGTTTAAACTCGGGGTTTGTTGGGGTGGACGAGTGTCCCCGGTCGCCAGTTCGCCCACTTTTCGATTTCCCTGAAGTCCATGTTTGTTTGGACATTTTGGTGTCAAGGTACCATTTAGACCGCATTTAAAGCAAAATGGTGTCTTGATTTCCTCAGGATAGTATATGTATGAGTGCCCAAATTCCAAACAATTCCAGCATTTAATTCCAGAGTAATCAAAGTTAACCTTCTTGTTCGGTAACTTCAATGCCTCAATCTGAGGGTCTATATAAGCTGATTCGGAGACTTCGGAAAGTAAAGTGTAGATTTCATTAATGTTCCGAGCCGTTCCCAAATTAGGAGTCTGAAATTTGGTCTCACGCAAAACCTTTTCTGCCTTCCGGGTAATGTCTCGGAAATCATTAATATCTTTAGGCTCACAATTAAACATCAAAAATCTTAAGTTTGGATTTAAATTCCTTTTCATAATGTCTATAAGTGTTGTGTCCGGAAGTGGACTTTGAAGCCTTAAGTTCATGGCAACCACGGATGAATGGAAATCGTCATAAGTTTCCTTAAATTGTTGCTTTCGCAACGAAATTTTCAATAACACCAAATGTCCAAACTCTTTAATCAATGCATTACGCAGGAAAGGATATTACGATTCTGTCTAGTGAAGAGCCAATACCAGCTCTCAGCATGACCGTCTAAAAGAATGTGAAAATTTGATAACAAATGTTCGTCAGAACATTTGGATCGTGTACAAAGGGTCTCGACCTTAAACAGAAAATCTGAAACAGACCCTGTTCCGTCATACTATATTTTCCACTTTTCTAATTTAACATTGACATTTTCGCTTATCCTACTTTGATCAGACAAATGATTAGAATTAGGGGTTTGTGAATTGGTATAATTATGGAACATTTCAGGAGGTCTATTCAAGGATGTAGTTGGAGCACTACCAATTTGTGATATACTTTCTCTGATCGAAGTTAATTCCCTACGGAATTCTTATTGAGTTGTACTCATAGTTTGTTGCATTAATGCTATTAAAGAATCAAATGAATTTGTGGTATTTGGGTTTACATAGTTCGTATTTGGAAGTAATGCAGCATTGCTGTTCGGAGCAGAAGTATGAATAAATGGGTCTACATTAGGATTAAGAGAAGATCTAGGAGGGATTTCCTCAGAAGCTGCACCTAATTGCGGTTGCGAAACAGAACTCTGGTTTTCCATGACAATTTTATCCTGAAAAAGACTAGCGGACGATAAATTGCTTGAGCTTTGGGCCATATTAACCTGTGTCCTGTTAGCAGGAGAATGAACTACCTTAGGCTTAGCACCAGTACTATCCTGAAGATCTATTGATATATTATTTCGCGAAGCGAAAGTTAAATTGTGTTTAAAAAAAAAAAATTGTATTCACGATACAAATTTAGATTAATATTAAAATTCAAAGTACATATTTTAAATTGTTCAAAAATTATCATTAAAATTTTGGGGGGGAATGATAAACCAGATAAATATTAGAGTAATCAGATTAAATCGTGTCATAATAAGTAAAAATGTTTTCAAATAATCAATTTATTTTCATAAAAAAAAACAAAGTAACTAGAGTATATCAAAATTTATATACTGCAACATAAGGACCTTTCAGCGAGATATTTGTTCCATATGGACTCGAATATTAATATCGAAAAAAAATCTTTATTTTCTTTTCAATGCAACTATTACTGACATTCAACTGACAGAAATAGGACTCTTGAAAAAAAATTAAAAGATTTAAGTTAAACTTGTCGTGTATAAGTTTTCTAAATCGCGATTAGTTTCCTAGAGTATAAATCCGATAGAAATCTAAGACTTAAATAAAAAAGTAAATATGTGACAAACTTAACTCACCCTAGATTATTTAAATCTTAAATATAAAAATAAATCGATATTTTAAATTAATTGAGTAATAGTGAAAGATGTTAACTAAGTTCTCATTGGCCTTTTCGTTGGGCGTAACATATACGCGTCAGGCTCATATGAATAATAAAAATTGTTGTACGAGTTCAAAATTCAATTAAAAACCAAAATCTAAATAAAATGAGTTTAGGTTTCCCAGCTAGCTATAACTTGAGGCAATGATGATTCTTAACTCATATTATTGCGCGTAATCATATAGCATACTATCCATGCCTAATACCACCTATAGTATGCAAAAAAATATGAAAAACTTTATCCTCTCAATTACAAAGAAAACAACGATGGCATGTTGGTGTGCCACGTAGGGGTACAAAGCTTCCCTCCCACTGACTTAACGTCAGACGCCTTGACAGGAGAATTACCCAAAATTTTTAACCCTGTCCCTTTTCTGACACGATCTAAAATATATTACTTTTTATATTTTGTTATGGTTATCATCCCCCTTATTGAATAATTTAACAGTGCATTTTGTTA
>NC_060954.1:25024238-25028310 GCF_022045245.1 Lucilia cuprina
TCATTGCTGCCTCATACGCTGGTCAAGAACTTCTTTGGTTACTACAATTAATGAAGGAAATGAATATTTCTATTACAAAACCCATTCCAATGCATGAAGACAATCAAATCTGTATTAAAATAATCACATCATCAAAATTCAGTGCAAGGACAAAGCATATAGACGTCAAATTTCACCATATCAAAAACCTGCAAGAAAGTGGAATTATTGACCTCAAATATTGTCCTTCAAAGCAACAATTAGCTGATTTTCTTACCAAACCTTTACCATTGCCAACATTTAAAGCTTTAATTGACAGAATATTAAGTTGAGAGGGGGTGTTAGATATGAACAAAATAATACTTGTTTAAAATTACTTTAAATTATTTAATTTTATATCATGTTCTCAATGATAATTTTATTATTCATAGAAGAAAATTTTTCAATAAAATTTTATTACTTTTCTGACTTTTGTACACAACACAAGTTTTGTGCGCTTTATTTATAATTGGATATAGTTCCAATAATTCAGTGAGTACGGCGCATACTTATATACAATCCAACATACAAACACAACAGGACAGACGAATTGAGCTAATAGAATCCCTACAAACATTTTCTATTGCGGAAGTTACCCGTGTGAAACTTCCAAACGTGCTAAAAGCTCGCCAGCGATGTTGCGGAAGTATAAGAATTCGTGTCACCAGTCGGGAAGAACTGATGCCGAGCTGGGGAACGTCTAAGAGTAACTTGGAAGATACTTCTGGAAGACCCGCAGAAGAAACTTCTAGATGACTCTTGGAAGTAAGGTATTGCCAAAGACTCTTCTAGATGTGACTAGCAAGTCACTTCTTAAAGTGACTACCTAGTATCCTCTAGAAGTGTTCCTATCTTATCTTCTAGAAGATGAGTATTCTCGTATATTTTCGTATACTTACCAAAATAAAATCTATAAAAATAAATCTAAATACATAAAATGAAATTTTATAGTTTTTATTGAATTAATTGAAATTAAAATAGTAGAAAATATAATTGATTTAACAATCTAATCTAAAAAACAATCTAATCTAAAAAAGTAATATATGTACATTAGACCGACTCACAAAAAATGGTGCTTGAGTTACCCCCCTCATAATATGTAATATGATGTTACCCAAAATATTTCCGGTTAATTATTGTCCATTCGTGAGCTGGACAGTTTTAAATATCGTATGGGAACACGATTCTTCATGTTAAATTCAATATTTTATCCAGCTTCAAAAAATCTTTGTTATGTTTTATAATGCCTCCCAAAATATTTCTAGTCTATCGATAGCCGTTCGTGAGCTGAACCGGTTACAGAAAAGTCCCTTTTTATTTATTTTGTTTTAAATTATACAGCATTTCTTAAACAATATATAAGCCAAGTCTAATGGTGCGCAAAATTTGCAAAATTGTGCATATATTTCATTTTTCTTAGTAAAAACGTAACAATTTTAAATATTTTGGAATATGACAATTATAAGCAAACGGTTATTTATGATTAATACATCATTCGACGCGACTTTAAAATACCTTTTAAACGATACCCCGTATTGGATATTTTGTTTCAAAACAAACAAAAATTAAAAAAAAATAATTCCAAAATACCTTTTTTGAATTTGGTCCAGCGGTCACTTAAAATATTTTGGGAATCATCATAAAACAAAGCAAGGTAAATTTTGGGAGGGGTAACAAAAACACGTTTTTGCTTTCCATACAGAGTGAGTCGGTCTAATGTACATATGTATCAAAAATTTAGAATACTTACCTTATAATAAGATTTTTTTTGTTTTAAATTATACAGCATTTCTTAAACAATATATAAGCCAGGTCTAGTGGTGCGCAAAGTATGCAAAATTGTGCATATATTTCATTTTTCTTAGTAAAAACCTAACAATTTTAAATGTTTTGGAATATGACAATTATAAGCAAACGGTTATTTATGATTAATACATCATTGGACGCGACTTTAAAATACCTTTTAAACGATACCCCGTATTGGACATTTTGTTTCAAAACAAACAAAAATTAAAAAAAAAAATAATTCCAAAATACCTTTTTTGAATTTGGTCCAGCTTAAAATATTTTGGGAATCATCATAAAACAAAGCAAGGTAAATTTTTTAAATTATTTACAGTTACTAACGATAGAAACACCTTAACGACCCTAAACGGGATATTGCTTTTGACACTAATATTGCAATACTGTTTTTCGTTTGCTCTCTTCTAATACTTGGGAACGGCATGCTAAATATTAAGAATATTAGTATCATATGATAGGTCATAGAAAGACCTGGTGTTAATAACTAAAAAAGTACCTATAATTAGAATAATTAAATCCAAAGCTATATGAAAATTAATAAAATTGTATTTTTTTAAAAAAGGTGGATTTAAAACTATCTGATTTCAATATTAAATATCTTATATGGGCAATTTCGTGTCGAGTGACCCAAGTCAAAAAATAATTTATATATAAAACAGTAGTATTAATTTCAATATAATGATTCCAGACCTAAACGCGCAAATAGTTTTAAAAATATTTAAAGTTAAGATTTAACTCAAATAAATCTAAATATGTTAAAAATGTAATGTTCATCAAATGAAAGCCGAAATATACAACTTCAAAAAGTCTTTAAATGCTTATACCTCCAAACGAATTAAGAGACATTCGAAATTTAATATGAAAACATTTTTAATTAAACATATTAGACTTTTTTAAAAATAATGGAAATGAAAGCCGTTAAGAGTTGTTAACATATTCCTAAAATAGTACTTTAATATGACAACTTACTTTTTAATTTTATTTATATAATCCTTCCTTATACTTTTTGGTATATATTTAATACACTTCGCCAATTAAGAAAACCTTCTTAAATGTTTATTAACAGTTCATTTTTAACACAACACTGTCATATTGTTTTTTATTACTTAAGATTCACAATATTTTAATTACACTATTTTTCTATGAACATTAAATTCAATAACTCATTTAAGTTTTACGATGAATAATTAAAACTGAACATGACTGAACAAAACACAAAACATCACTGAACTTAGCAAAATTTCTGCATTATTCATTTAGTTTTTTCACGCTAAAAAATGGAGTATTTATATTTTTTTGTTTTTGTGCTCTTCTTACTATCATCCGGAAGTAACCTAAAAGTATACTTCCAGTCGGCGAAAACTAGAAATCAATGTATTTTGTTTTTGTAAAATGTGTGCTCTCGTCTGACAATCGTCCAGAAGTGACTAAAATCCACACTTCCAGATGAATAAAATACAACATTAATGTGAACACTCTTCAAACTGTCTTCCAGAAATGACATAAACATACAAATCAAGAAGATACAAATTAGGAAACAATGTATTTTCTTATTGTAAAATGTGTGTTCTCACCCAACTTTCATACAGAAGTCACTAAAACGTATACTTCCAGATGAAAAAAATTCAACGGACATGGTTTTTTGTTTAAGTAAAATGGATGCACTCTTCTAACTATCATCCGGAAGTAACTTAAAAGTTTATTTCTAGAAGACGAAAATTCGAAATCAATGTATTTTGTTTTTGTAAAATGTGCGTTCTCGTCTGACAATCGTCCAGAAGTGTTTCTGAAGTGGCGTCTGGGGTGATGCGCAATAGTTTTCTCTTTTAAATGTTTGAAGGGATCAGACTTAAGTAAAATGCAACATAAACATAAATAATTATCGATGTTATTACGCAAGATTATGAAAGTCAACTACTTAGAACAGAAGAATTAGGGTCATTTTTGATAAAGATTTGATTTTTATACCCTACACCATACATCTTTCATTTAGATAGTTCTAGAATTGTAAAACCTAGATAAATGGGTTTGTTATAAAATGAATACGTTTTATTTAATTCAATTGCTAGCATATTTCCTTTAAATATACTAACAGAATGAAATTCTGGTTTTGCTATTAGAGAACGAGCTCCAAGTCTTTTTCCTTCATTATACCCTACACCACTATAGTGGGGAGGGTATTATACGTTTGTGCTGATGTTTGTAACATACAAAAATATTGGTCCAATACCCACCTTAAAGTATACCGATC
>NC_060954.1:25028410-25067360 GCF_022045245.1 Lucilia cuprina
ATTTTTAACCCTGTCCCTTTTCTGACACGATCTAAAATATATTACTTTTTATATTTTGTTATGGTTATCATCCCCCTTATTGAATAATTTAACAGTGCATTTTGTTAGTTTTAATATACATTAAAAATATAATAATTTATTTTGTGCATTTGAATTGTTAGGTATAAATTCTACAATAATTATAATAATAATTATAAAATATAAAATATTAAAAATAATAGAATAATTGAAAATTTTTGAATTTATAATTTTACAAAAATATAGAAGAAAATTATTGTTTAACTTACAAATCAACTGTAGTTACATATTGTGTTGTTGAGTGTGTTCTCTTATCTTGCCATGTGTGATATCAGTTGATGGGCCCAGCAATCTGCATGACGACAATGTGTATGATGTTCAGTGTAGTAGACTTTCGTGAAATATTTCTGGTTCAAATCGCAAATATATGTATATGTATGTATAAGTGTAAAGCTGTACTTATGTTTAACAATTCAGGGTTTTGATTTTTAAATTTGCATGTTTCAAATTAATCTTCGTTTCTATAATTTTCTTTAAATTATTTTATGCTTTTCTCTAAATTATATTTTAATTTTTTCTTTATGTTGGATTTTCAAAAAAAAAGGGCATTTCAAATTAATTTCTTTATACGTTTCATTTTCTTCAGTTTCGATTTGTTTTCAATTAATTTTCTTTCAAAATTTGTATATTCCATTTAAATTTCAATTATTTTCACAAACATTTTAAATTTCATTAGATTTTAATTAATTATTTTCTTTTCTTTCTTGTTACCTATCTTTCTATAAAAAAAATCTTATTTATTTACATTTTGTATTTCAAAATTCATTCATTCATTTTTCTGTTTCGATTTTTTTTTTTAATTTCAAAATTAAATTTATATTACCGAATTTTTTGTTAACCACTTTTACGTTTTCAATTTTCAAAATTTCCAAAAGCAAAAGAAAATTTATTGTAATTATTTAAATTTGGTTTTCACTTATTAATTTAAAATTTTAAATAATTTTTATTATAATTAATTTTAATATGTTTTCACTTTTAATTTAAAATAATGCTATTTCACTCTCAATTTATATTTCGCGATTTTGTAATTTTAATTGTAATTGGTTACAATAATTTCGCTTTTAATATTGATATTAAGTGTAATTTATTTTAATAACTTTTCATTTTTTGTTTGTTTTTTTTTTAATTTTGAAATTTTAAATAAATTCACTTGTAATTAATTGACATCACTTATAATCAATTGAATTATAAAATATTCTTTCAATTCTAAATTTTTAAATTTTATTTTATTTTAATTTCATTTTTTTCATTCTTAATGTGTCTCACTTTCAATTTTATATTTTTGACTCTAGAAAAGATATTTTAGGATTTTAACTGATCTAAATTATATTTTTTTGGCATTTCAGAACAGAATAAGTTTAAGTTCAGAAATCGTGTTTAATTTTCTTAAATTCTAATATTCTATTTTCAATTTCGAGTTTCCAGTTTCCATTTTCTTACACTATTAAATTTCTTTCCCTTTTTGATTTAGAACTTTAAATTTTCAATCGACAAAGAAAGTTTCAGTATATTAATTAAAAACTAGATTTTAAGCATATATTTTATCATTAATTATATATGTAAATTTATCAATAAATTATTGGAATTAATAGGGGATTGAATTTAAAAACAGTGATTAATTTCGAATTAACAAAAATATTTTAGACAAAAGCAATTGGAAAATTTTGGAAATATAGGAAAAGTTGAAAACTATAACATTTCATAAATAAGGTGGTGTCTGATCCGACTAATTTTGAACACGTTAAAACACGTGATTTTGAGAAGATTATGTAATTGCTCTGGTGTTCAAATCCAGTCAAAAACAAAGAAAATACCTGTATTATATGTTTTGCCTCAGATATATTGGGTTAGAGACACGTGGGGACCTACAAATTATATTATACCCACGTGTAAAAAATATATCTTACAATCGGGTGGAACACGTGGGTCGGAAGATGGACTTAGACTTTTAATAAGCTTTTGTATACGATTAAAGTCGAAATGGTTATTCCCAATAAGGTCCGGAATCTGTCCTTTCCCCAAAACATGTGGTTGGTAGTTCCCACGTTTTTTCCAATACCACTAGCAAAATTGGCATGTTAATGGAAAATTTATACATATGTTTCAGTTTGCAAGAAGTAACAATTTATGACTCCTATCTTACCTTTATAAATCAGCAATATTAATTTAATAAAAATCAATAAGTACTTCGCAAAATTATTAATTATTAACTAATTAAATAGTTTTAAAAATTTATTTAATAACTTTTTAGAAAAATCACTTTTAACTAAATATAATTTTTCCTGCTGTAGTTGTTTTCCTTATGAACGCCGCTTTGCTAATGATTTTGCTTTACAAAAGTTCTAGAAATAATTATCATACCTTCTTTTCGAAATTAAAGTCCCGTTAGGATTTGTAAAAAGAATTCCATTGCTTAAATAGGGACAAACTAGAATTGGTACATTCTTTGACTTTTAAATCAAAGTAACCAAAACAGGGATGGACAATTCACTACACATTAAATTTATCTAAATGTATTTTAAACAAAAAAATATATCAGTATTTGCATCCAAAATGATGTATATTTTCAAAGTAATTTATAACAGTCACAAATTATCTATTATCGTGAAGATCTGGAATCAAATCATTTATATATTGCAATATATTATAATACATTTTTATTACGTTAATTGAATGTTTCCAAATGTCGTTTAAACATCCCTGATCTTAAACACAACATAATCACTCTTGAAACAACAAAAAAAAATCCACTTGTTAAGCGTACTCTTCAAAAAAAAATATATGCAACAACATCAGTCGATTTTTTATAACTCTCTTAATGTCCAAAAAAAATCATAGTAAAGATAAAAGAAAATGCAAAAAAAAACTAAAGGGAATTGTTATGAAGAGTGTCACTCTTAACGATGATCAATGATCTTCCAAAGTACTTAGATGTATTGCTATGTGCATACATATGTGTGTAAGATATAAATGAGTGTCAAGGTTTTACCTTGAACTTGAAATTTAAGAATTTGAGTGAATGAATCCCAAGCCCCATTTATGTAATACAAACAAATAAATGAATTTACACATAAGAAATCGTAACAGGGGGTAGGGTCAATTATGGACCAATCTTTATAAAATTCTACGAAGAGATTTATATCACCATAAAACATGTTTGTGCCCAATTACACCGCTATTGATGCTTCTGTTAGTCAGATGTAAGCGATAAAGTCATTTTCTGAAGGGTACTTTGTATGGGGGGTAGGGTCAATTATGGACCGATCCTTATGAAATTCTATGAAAAGATTTATGTTCCCATAAAACATGTTTGTTTCGAATTTCACTACTATTGATGCTTCTCTTAGCCAGTTATTGGCGATAAAGTCATTTTCTGAAGGGGACTTTATGTGGCGGGTAGGGTCAATTATGGACCGATCCTTATAAAATTCTACGAAGAGATTTATGTCACCATAAAACATGTTTGTGCCGAATTACACCGCTATTGATGCTTCTGTTAGTCAGTTGTGAACGATAAAGTCATTTTCTGAAGGGTACTTTGTATGGGGGGTAAGGTCAATTATGGACCGACCCTTATGAAATTCTATGAAAAGATTTATGTCTCCATAAAACATGTTTGTGCCGAATAACAGCGCTATTGATGCTTTTGTTAGTCAGTTATTGGCGATAATGTCATTTTCTAAAGGGGGCCTTATATGGGGGCTAGGCGAAATCGTGGACCGATATTGCCCATTTTCAATACCAAACAAACTGCGCCAACAGTGCAAAATTTCAGCTCGCTAGCTACTTCCGTTTGGACTCTATCGTGTTTTCAACAGACAGACAGACGGACAGACGGACATGGCTAGATCGTCTTAGAATCTAATAAGGACCCAGAATATATATACTTTTATGGGTCTTAGACGAATATTTCAATGTGTTACAAACGGCATGACAAAAACAATATACCCCCCATCTTTTTTTATGGTGGGTATAAAAAGGCGGTAATTTGAGGTTCCGATATGGTTGTGAATAACTTTGACAGTTTTCATGCTATGACAGTCATTTATGCATCATTTTAAAGCATTATGATTGCACTTTAATTTGGTATATCATTTGTGGCATAATGTGTTCGTCTAAAAAATGGTCAATTTGAAGGATCGGTAGAATTGTTGTTCTATGTTTAAAAACGCTGTTTATGCCTCATTTTAAAGCACTACAGTTGCACTTTGTTTTGGTGTATAATTTGTGGCTAAATGAGTTTTTACAAAAATAGGATAGATCGGTATATTTATTGGCACAGGTTTATAAATGCGGTAATTTAAGGCTCCGATATGGTTGCAAATATTTTTTATAGTTTTTATGTTATTGCAGTCGTTTATATATCTTTTTATTGCATTATAGTTGCCATTTGTTTTGGTATATAATTTATTGCATAATGTATTTTTAGAAAATGGCCAATTGGATAGATCGGTATAATTATTTTTACAGCTTTAAAAACGCGGTAGTTTGAGGTTCCGATATGGCTGCAAATTACAGTTTTCACGCATGGACCCCTTTCAAATGTTACCCTGATGTTCTTATTAATATCGATATATAATAATAAAATATTCAAAATATCAAAGTTCATTCATATATCAGTGATTTGATGGTGGGCATAAAAGATTCGGCATAGCCGAATATAACACTCTTACTTGTAAAGCGTTATGATTGCACTTTAATTTGGTATATCATTTGTGGCATAATGTGTTCGTCTAAAAAATGGTCAATTTGAAGGATCGGTAGAATTGTTGTTCTATATTTAAAAACGCTGTGATTTGAGGTTCCCATATGGTTGCAAATAACATTAACAGTTTTTATGCCAGGACAATCGTTTATACATCATTTTAAAGCATTACAGTTGCACTCTGTATTAGTGTCAAATTTGTGGCATAATAAATTTTAAAAAAAAATTGGATAGATCGGTATATTTATTGGTGCAGGTTTAGAAATGCGGTAATTTAAGGCTCCGATATGGTTGCAAATATCATTTATAGTTTTCATGTTATTGCAGTCGTTTATATATCTTTTTATTGCATTATAGTTGTCATTTGTTTTGGTATATAATTTATTGCAGAATATATTTTTAGAAAATGGCCAATTGGATAAATCGGTAGAATTATTTTCACAGGTTTAACAAGTAAGAGTGTTATATTCCGCCATGCCGAATCTTATATACCCACCATCAAATCATTCATGTTTATGCAGAATTTTACTGATGTACTCACATTTTTGGATCAGTAATAAGTCTTAAAGTCATTTTCAGAAGGGGACCTTGGTAAGGTCAATTATAAATCCATTTTCATTAAATTTATGAAAATGATTTTATTTCCTATAAAACTTTTTTATGTCGAATCTAATTGCGTTGAATTTCACCGCAATTGATACATCTCTTAGCGATAAAGTTATTTTCTGAAGGGGCATTATAATAGGGATAGGAGAAAACGAGAACCGATATTCTTACTTTCAATAAGTATCGTCCTTATAAAATTTGATAGGGAGATTTTGGCTCGCACGAAACTTGTGTATGTAGAACTTTGTAGTAATGAGCGTTGAATTCCTTGTCTAAAGGGCACCTTATTAGGGGGTTAGATAATAATGGACACATCCTCATAAAATTTAAGAAAATGATTTTAGTTCCCATATAACTTTTATATGTCGATTATTATTGTTATATATATGCTTCTTAAGGTAGATATGAGCATTAAAGTCGTTTTCTGAAAGGGACCTTATAGGTGGGATAGGGTCAATTATGGATAGGGTCAATTATCCTTATATGACAGTCATTTATGAATCATTTTAAAGCATTATGATTGACTTTAATATGGTATATCATTTGTAGCATAATGTGTGTTTTTACAAATTGGTCAATTTGATAGATCGGTAGAATTATTGTTCTATGTTTAATAAACGCAGTAATCTGAGGTTCCGATATGGTTGCAATTAACTTTGCCAGTTTTCGTGCTAGGACAGTCGTTTATGCACCATTTTAAAGCATTAAAATTGCCATTTGTTTTGGTATATAATTTATTGCATAATGTATTTTTAGAAAATGGCCAATTGGATAGATCGGTAGAATTATTTTCCCAGGTTTAAAAAGGCGGTAATTTGAGGTTCCGATATGGCTGCAAATAACATTGACAGTTTTCACGCTATGACAGTCATTTATGCATCATTTTAAAGCATTATGATTGCATTTTAATTTGGTATATCATTTGTGGCATAATGTGTGTTTTTACAAATTGGTCAATTTGATAGATCGGTAGAATTGTTGTTCTATGTTTAAAAACGCTGTGATTTGAGGTTCCGATAAGGTTGTGAATAACATTGACAGTTTTCACGCTATGACAGTCATTTATGCATCACTTTAAAGCATTACAGTTGCACTTTGTTTTGGTGTACAATTTGTGGCATAATGAATTTTTACAAAAATTGGATAGATCGATATATTTATTGGTACAGGTTTGGAAATGCGGTAATTTAAGGCTCCGATATGGTTGCAAATATCTTTTATAGTTTTCATGTTATAGCAGTTGTTTATATATCTTTTTATTGCATTATAGTTGCCATTTGTTTTGGTATATAATTTGTTGCATAATATATTTTTAGAAAATGGCTAATTGGCTGGACCGGTAGAATTATTTTCACAGCTTTAAAAACGCGGTATTTTAATGTTCCGATATGGCTGCAAATAACATTGACAGTTTGCACGCTATGACAGTCATTTAGGCATCATTTTAAAGCATTATGATAACACTTTAATATGGTATATCATTTGTAGCATAATGTGTATTTTTAGAAATTGGTCAATTTAATAGATCGGTAGAATTATCGTGCTAGGACAGTCCTTTATGCACCATTTTAAAGCATTAAACTTGCCATTTGTTTTGGTATATAATTTATTGCATAATCTATTTTTAGAAAATGGGCAATTGGATAGATCGGTAGAATTATTTTCCCTGGTTTAAAAAGGCAGAAATTTGAGGTTCCGATATGGTTGTGAATAACTTTGATAGTTTTCATGCTATGACAGTCATTTATGCATCATTTTAAAGCATTTTGATTGCACTTTAATTTGGTATATCATTTGTGGCATAATGTGTTCGTCTAAAAAATGGTCAATTTGACGGATCGGTAGAATTGTTGTTCTATGTTTAAAAACGCTGTGATTTGAGGTTCCGATATGGTTGCAAATAACTTTGACAGTTTTCATGCCAGAGCAATCGTTTATGCATCATTTTAAAGCATTACAGTTGCACTTTGTTTTGGTGTATAATTTGTGGCATGTTGTTGCAGACGTTTATATATCTTTTTATTGCATTATAGTTGCCATTTGTTTTGGTATATAATTTATTGCATAATAAATTCTTAGAAAATGGCCAATTGGATAGATCGGTAGAATTATTTTCACAGCTTTAAAAACGCGGTAGTTTGAGGTTCCAATATGGCTGCAAATAACAATATGGCTGCAAATAATGACCGGCTATGACAGTCATTTATGAGTCATTTTAAAGCATTATGATTGACTTTAATATGGTATATCATTTGTAGCATAATGTGTATTTTTAGAAATTGGTCAATTTGATAGATAGGTAGAATTATTGTCCTATGTTTAATAAACGCAGTAATCTGAGGTTCCGATATGGCTGCAATTAACTTTGTCAGTTTTTGTGCTAGGACAGTCGTTTATGCACCATTTTAAAGCATTAAAATTGCCATTTGTTTTGGTATATAATTTATTGCATAATGTATTTTTAGAAAATGGCCAATTGGATAGATCGGTAGTATTATTTTCCCAGGTTTAAAAATGCGGTAATTTGAGGTTCCGATATGGTTGTGAATAACTTTGACAGTTTTCATGCTATGACAGTCATTTATGCATCATTTTAAAGCATTATAATTGCACTTTAATTTGGTGTATCATTTGAGGCATAATGTGTTTGTCTAAAAAGTGGTCAATTTGAAGGATCGGTAGAATTGTTGTTCTATGTTTAAAAACGCTGTGAGATCGGTATATTTATTGGTACAGGTTTAGAAATTCGGTAATTTAAAGCTCCGATATGGTTTCAAATATCATTTATAGTTTTCATGTTATTGCAGTCGTTTATATATCTTTTTATTGCATTATAGTTGCCATTTGTTTTGGTTTATAATTTATTGCATAATATATTTTTAGAAAATGGCCAATTGGATAGATCGGTAGAACTATTTTAACAGCTTTAACAATGTGGTAATTTGAGGTTCAATATGGTATATCATTTGTAGCATAATGTGTATTTTTAGAAATTATTCAATTTGATAGATCGGTATAATTATTGTTCTATGTATAATAAACGCAGTAATCTGAGGTTCCTCTATGGTTGCAATTTACTTTGGCAGTTTTCGTGCTAGGACAGTCGTTTATGCACCATTTTAAAGCATTAAAATTGCCATTTGTTTTGGTATATAATTTAGTGCATAATGTATTTTTAGAAAATGGCCAATTGGATAGATCGGTAGAATTATTTTCCCAGGTAGTTTTAGGTTCCGATATGGTTGTGAATAACTTTGACAGTTTTCATGCTATGACAGTCATTTATGCATCATTTTAAAGCATTATGATTGATTATTAAAGCATTATGTTCTATGTTTAAAAACGCTGTGATTTGAGGTTCCCATATGGTTGCAAATAACATTGTCAGTTTTTATGCCAGGACGCTAGTTAATGCATCATTTTAAAGCATTACAGTTGCACTTTGTTTTGGTGTATAATTTGTGGCATAATGAGTTTTTACAAAAATACGATAGATCGGTATATTTATTAGTAAAGGTTTAGAAATGCGGTAACTTAAGGCTCCGATATGGTTGCAAATATCATTTATAGTTTTCATGTTATTGCAATCGTTTATATATATTTTTATACCCACCATCAAAAAAGATGGGGGGTATATTGATTTTGTCATTCTGTGTAACACATCGAAATATTGCTCTAAGACCCCATAAAGTATATATATTCTGGGACCTCGTAAGATTCTAAGACGATCTAGCCATGTCCGTCCGTCTGTCCGTCTGTCTGTTGTTGGCACGATAGCGACCACAAAATAAGAGATATTGAGATGAAATTTTCCCAAAATATATTTTATTGATCAGAAATGTTGGTATTGAAAATGGGCAAAATCGGTCAACGATTTCACATAGCCCCCATACAACTGTACCCACCGGAATATTGTGTAAATAGCTTCATATATTCACAAATTCGTTGTTTATGAAGCAAATAGCACAAAATTTCGCATAGGTCAGTTTTTTGACGTCTGAAAAATAATTCTGCATTATGGCGGACATAGGACCATATTCGGCCCTACCCCCATATAAGGTCCCCTTTAGAAAATTACTAAATAGCTGATTACTGGCTTAAAAATGGGAATATAGCGATGAAATTCGACACACATAAGTTTCATGTAATTCAATATCTCTCAACCAAATTTTATGTATATCGGTCCATAATTGACCCCCCCCATATAACGACCCCTTCAGAAAATGACTTTAACGCTCATTACTCTCTTAAAAATACAAGTATAGCGATGAAATTTGGCATAAGTAAGTTTTTTACTAGCCAAAACCTCTCTATGAAATTTTATGTGGATCGGTCCCTAATTGACCCTACCCCCCATATAAGGTCCCCTTCAGAAAATGACTTTAACGCTCATTACTGGCTTAAAAATGGGAATAAAGCGATGAAATTCGACACACATAAGTTTTATGCAAACCAATATCTCTCAACTAAATTTTATGTATATCGGTCCATAATTGACCCTACCCCCCATATAACGTCCCCTTCAGAAAATTACTTTAACGCCCATTACTCGCTTAAAAATACAAGTATAGCGATGAAATTTGACATAAGTAAGTTTTTTACTAACCAAAACCTATCTATGAAATTTTATGTGGATCGGTCCATAATTGACCCTACCCCCCATATAAGGTCCCCTTCAAAAAATGACTTTAACGCTCATTACTGGCTTAAAAATACGAATATAGCGATGAAATTTTATATAACGAAGTATCTTACCAGCCAAAAAAAACTTTATGAAATTTTATGTGGATCGTTCATAATTGACGCTACCCCTCATATAAAGACCCTCCATAAAATTACTAAAACGCTCATTACTGGCTTATAAATACGACTAAAGCGATGAAATTTAACAGAAGTAAGTTTTGTACTAGCCAAATTTCCCAGAAATAAGTTTTATACTAGGAAATATCTCTCTACCAAATTTTATGTGGATCGGTCCATAGTTGACCCCACCCCCCATAAGAAGTCCCCCCATAAAATTTCTTTAATGCTCATTACTGGCTTAAAAATCGGATTATAGCAATGAAATTACACAGAAGTAAAATTTACCAAATTTTATGTGGATCGGTTCACAATTGACCCTTCTCCCCATATAAGGCCCCCTTCAGAAAAGGACTTTAACGTTAATTATGGGCGTAAAAATACTAATATAGCGAAGAAATTTGACATAAGTATGTATCTTAGGAACCAAAACCTTTCCACCAAATTTTATGTGGATCGGTCTATAATTGACCCTACCCCCCATATAAGGTCCCCTCCATAAAAATATTTTAACGCTCATTACTGCCTTAAAAATACGAGTATATCGATAAAATTTCACAGAAGTAAGTTTTTCACAAGCCAAAATCTCTTTACCAAATTTTATGTGGAACAGGCCCTAACCCCAACATAAGGTCCCTATCAGAAAATACTTTAAGGCCCATTACTGGCTTAAAAATAAGAGTATAGTAATAAAATTCAATTAAGTTTCTTGCCAGTCAAAAACTCTTAACTTAATTTTATGTGGATCGAGACTTAATTGACCTACCCCCATATAATGTCCCCATCAAAAAAAAAAAAAACGAGTAAAACAATATAAAACGAATAAAGCGATGAAATTCGATATAAACCTGACCTGTAGTAACCAAGATCGTTCTACAAAATTTTACGGAGATCGGTCTATAATTGACGCTACCCCCATATAAGGCCCCTTCAATAAATGACTTTAAAGCTCAGTAATGGCTTAAAAATACTAGTAGATTTATGAAATTCGACATAAACTAGTTTCGTGTAAGCTAATATCTCTATCTCTTTTATAGGAACCGAAATCTTTCTATCAATTTTTATGAGGATCAGTCCCTCATACTTATAAATTCCCCCCAGAAAATGACGCCAAAAATACGAATACCGCAATGCAACTCGACATAAAACAATTTTGATTTAAACTCTCACTACCATATTTTATGACTTTAATGCTTCTTAATGGCTTGAAAATACAAGTAGATCGATGAAATTTTAAACAAATAAGGAACTGAAATCTTCCTACAGACTTTTATAAGAATTGGTCCATATATGTATGTATAAATACCCCTACTCGCTATAAAAATTAGCACTGTCAATAGTAAAACCCCCATCAATGGACCCCTTTCAAATGTTACCCTGATGTTCTTATTAATATCGATATATAATAATAAAATATTCAAAATATCAAAGTTCATTCATATATCAGTGATTTGATGGTGGGTATAAAAGATTCGGCATAGCCGAATATAACACTCTTACTTGTTATTGCATTATAATTGCCATTTGTTTTGGTATATGATTTATTGCATAATATATTTTTAGAAAATGGCCAATTGGATAGATCGGTAGAATTATTTTCACAGCTTTAAAAACGCGGTAGTATGAGGTTCCAATATGGCTGCAAATAACATTGACAGTTTTCACGCTATGACAGTCATTTATGAATCATTTTAAAGCATTATGATTGCACTTTAATTTGGTATATCATTTGTGGCATTATGTGTATTTTTAGAAATTGGTCAATTTGATAGATCGGCAGAATTATTATTCTATGTTTAATAAACGCAGTAATCTGAGGTTCCGATATGGTTGCAATTAACCTTGGAAGTTTTCGTGCTAGGACAGTCGTTTATGCACCATTTAAAAGCATTAAAATTGCCATTTGTTTTGGTGTATAATTTATTGCATAATGTATTTTTAGAAAATGGCCAATTGTATAGATCGGTAGAATTATTTTCCCAGGTTTAAAAAGGCGGTAATTTGAAGTTCCGATATGGTTGTGAATAACTTTGACAGTTTTCATGCTATGACAGTCATTTATGCATCATTTTAAAGCATTATGATTGCACTTTAATTTGGTATATCATTTGTGGCATAATGTCTATTTTTAGAAATTGGTCAATTTGATAGATCGGTAGAATTATTGTTCTATGTTTAATAAACGCAGTAATCTAAGGTTCCCATATGGTTGCAATTAACTTTGGCAATTTCCTTACTAGGACAGTCGTTTATACACCATTTTAAAGCATTAAAATTGCCATTTGTTTTGGTATATAATTTATTGCATAATGTATTTTTAGAAAATGGCCAATTGGATAGATCGGTAAAATGATTTTCCCAGGTTTAAAAAGGCGGTAATCTGAGGTTCCGATATGGTTGTGAATAACTTTGACAGTTTTCATGCTATGGCAGTCATTTATGCAACATTATAAAGCATTATGATTTCACTTTAATTTGGTATATCATTTGTGGCATAATGTGTTCGTCTAAAAAATGGTCAATTTGAAGGATCGGTAGAATTGTTGTTCTATGTTTAAAAACGCTGTGATTTGAGGTTCCGATATGGTTGCAAATAACTTTGACAGTTTTCATTCCATCACAATTGTTTATGCATCATTTTAAAGAATTACAGTTGCACTTTGTTTTGGTGTACAATTTGTGGCATAATTAATTTTTAAAAAATGGATAGATCGGTATATTTATTGGTACAGGTTTAGAAATGTGGTAATTTATGGCTCCGATATGGTTGCAAATATCATTTATAGTTTTCATGTTATTGCAGTCGTTTATATATCTTTTTATTGCATTTTAGTTGCCATTTGTTTTGGTATATAATTTATTGCATAATATATTTTTAGAAAATGGTAGAATTATTTTCGCAGCTTTAAAAACGCGGTATTTTAAGGGTCCGATATGGCTGCAAATAACACTGACAGTTCTCACGCTATGACAGTCATTTTAAAGCATTATGATTGCACTTTAATATGGTATATCATTTATAGCATAATGTGTGTTTTTACAAATTGGTCAATTTGATAGATCGGTAGAATTATTGTTCTATGTTTAATAAACGCAGTAATCTGAGGTTCCGATATGGTTGCAATTAACTTTGGCAGTTTTCGTGCTAGGACAGTCGTTTATGCACCATTTTAAAGCATTAAAATTGCCATTTGTTTTGGTATATAATTTATTGCATAATGTATTTTTAGAAAATGGCCAATTGGATAGATCGGTAGAATTATTTTCCCAGGTTTAAAAAGGCGGTAATTTGAAGTTCCGATATGGTTGTAAATAACTTTGACAATGCATCATTTTAAAGCATTATGATTGCACTTTAATTTGGTATATCATTTGTGGCATAATGTGTTCGTCTGAAAAATGGTCAATTTGAAGGATCGGTAGATTTGTTGTTCTATGTTTAAAAACGCTGTGATTTGAGGTTCCGATATGGTTGCAAATAACTTTGACAGTTTTCATGCCAGAACAATCGTTTATGCATCATTTTAAAGCATTACAGTTGCACTTTGTTTTGGTGTACAATTTGTGGCATAATTAATTTTTAAAAAATGGATAGATCGGTATATTTATTGGTACAGGTTTGGAAATGTGGTAATTTAAGGCTCCCATATGGTTGCAAATATCTTTTATAGTTTTCATGTTATAGCATACGTTTATATATCTTTTTATTGCATTATAGTTGCCATTTGTTTTGGTATATAATTTGTTGCATAATATATTTTTAGAAAATGGCCAATTGGATAGATCGGTAGAACTATTTTCACAGCTTTAAAAATGCGGTAGTTTGAGGTTCCGATATGACTGCAAATAACATTGACAGTTTTCACGCTATGATAGTCATTTAGACATCATTTTAAAGCATTATGATTGCACTTTAATATGGTATATCATTTGTAATATAATGTGTGTTTTTACAAATTGGTCAACTTGACAGATCGGTAGAATTATTGTTCTATGTATCAAATGCAGTAATCTGAGGTTCCGATATGGCTGCAATTTACTTTGGCAGTTTTCGTGCTATGACAGTAGTTTATGCACCATTTTAAAGCATTAAAATTGCCATTTGTTTTGGTATATAATTTATAGCATAATGTATTTTTAGAAAATGGCCAATTGGATAGATCGGTAGAATTATTTTCCCAGGTTTAAAAAGGCGGTAATTTGAAGTTCTGATATGGTTGTGTATAACTTTGACAGTTTTCATGCTATGACAGTCATTTATGCATCATTTTAGAGCATTATGATTGCACTTTATATTGGTATATCATTTGTGGCATAATGTGTTCGTCTAAAAAATGGTCAATTTGAAGGATCAGTAGAATTGTTGTTCTGTGTTTAAAAAGGCTGTGTTTTGAAGTTCCGATATGGTTGCAAATAACTTTGACAGTTTTCATGCCAGGACAATTGTTTATGCATCATTTTAAAGCATTACAGTTGCACTTTGTTTTGGTGTACAATTTGTGGCATAATTAATGTTTAGAAAAATTGGATAGATCGGTATATTTATTAGTACAGGTTTGGAAATGTGGTAATTTATGGCTCCGATATGGTTGCAAATATCTTTTGTAGTTTTCGTGTTATAGCAGTCGTTTATATATCTTTTTATTGCATTATAGTTGCCATTTGTTTTGGTATATAATTTTTTGCATAATATATTTTTAGAAAATGGCTAATTGGATAGATCGGTAGAATTATTTTCACAGCTTTAAAAATGCGGTATTTTAAGGTTCCGATATGGCTGCAAACAATATTGACAGTTTTCACGCTATGACAGCCATTTAGGCATCATTTTAAAGCCTTATGATTGCACTTTAATATGGTATATCATTTGTAGCATAATGTGTGTTTTTACAAATTGGTCAATTTGATAGATCGGTAGAATTATTGTTCTATGTTTAATAAACGCAGTAATCTGAGGTTCCGATATGGTTGCAATTAACTTTGGCAGTTTTCGTGCTAGGACAGTCGTTTATGCACCATTTTACAGCATTAAAATTGCCATTTGATTTGGTGTACAATTTGTGGCATAATGAATTTTTACAAAAATTGGATAGATCGGTATATTTATTGGTACAGGTTTGGAAATGCGGTAATTTAAGGCTCCGATATGGTTGCAAATATCTTTTATAGTTTTCATGTTATAGCAGTCGTTTATATATCTTTTTATTGCATTATAGTTGCCATTTGTTTTGGTATATAATTTGTTGCATAATATATTTTTAGAAAATGAATTTGAAGGATCGGTAGAATTGTTGTTTTATGTTTAAAAACGCGGTAATTTAAGGCTCCGATATGGTTGCAAATATCATTTATAGTTTTCATGTTATTGCAGTCGTTTATATATCTTTTTATTGCATTATAGTTGCCATTTGTTTTGTTATATAATTTATTGCATAATATATTTTTAGAAAATGGCCAATTGGATAGATCGGTAGAACTATTTTCACAGCTTCAAAAATGCGGTATTTTAAGGTTCCGATATGACTGCAAATAACATTGACAGTTTTCACGCTATGACAGTCATTTAGACATCATTTTAAAGCATTATGATTGCACTTTAATATGGTATATCATTTGTAGCATAATGTGTGTTTTTACAAATTGGTCAACTTGATAGATCGGTAGAATTATTGTTCTATGTATCAAATACAGTAATTTGAGGTTCCGATATGGCTGCAATTAACTTTGGCAGTTTTCGTGCTAGGACAGTCGTTTATGCACCGTTTTAAAGCATTAAAATTGCCATTTGTTTTGGTATACAATTTATTGCAATATATTTTTTAGAAAATGGCCAATTGGATAGATCGGTAGAATTATTTTCACCGCTTTCAAAACGCGGTAATTTGAGGTTTCGATATGGTTGTGAATAACTTTGACAGTTTTAATGCTATGACAGTCATTTATGCATCATTTTAAAGCATTATGATTGCACTTTAATTTGGTATATCATTTGTGGCATAATGTGTTCGTCTAAAAAATGGCAATGGCAATTCATAAATGACTGTCATAGCGTGAAAACTGTCAATGTTATTTCCAAACCTGTACCAATAAATATACCGATCTATCCAATTCTTGTAAAAATTCATTATGCCACAAATTGTACACCAAAACAAAGTGCAACTGTAATGCTTTAAAATGATGCATAAACGATTGTCCTGCCATGAAAACTGTCAAAGTTATTTGCAACCATATCGGAACCTCAAATCACAGCGTTTTTTAAACATAGAACAACAATTCTACTGATCCTTCAAATTAACCATTTTTTAGACGAACACATTATGCCACAAATGATATACCAATAATGATGCTTTAAAATCATGCATAAATGACTGTCATAGCATGAAAACTGTCAAAGTTATTCACAACCATATCGGAACCTCAAATTACCGCCTTTTTAAACCTGGGAAAATATTCTACCGATCTATCCGATTGGCCATTTTCTAAAACTACATTATGCACTAAATTATATACCAAAACAAATGGCAATTTTAATGCTTTAAAATGGTGCATAAACGACTGTCCTAGCACGAAAACTGCCAAAGTTAATTGCAACCATATCGGAACCTCAGATTACTGCGTTTATTAAACATAGAACAATAATTCTACCGATCTATCAAATTGACCAATTTCTAAAAATACACATTATGCTACAAATGATGTACCATATTAAAGTGCAATCATAATGCTTTAAAATGATTCATAAATGATTGTCATAGCGTGAAAACTGTCAATGTTATTTGCAGCCATATTGGAACCTCAAACTACCGCGTTTTTAAAGCTGTGAAAATAATTCTACCGATCTATCCAATTGGGCATTTTCTCTAAATATATTATGCAATAAATTATATACCAAAACAAATGGCAACTATAATGCAATAAAAAGATATATAAACGACTGCAATAACATGAAAACTGTAAATGATATTTGCAACCATATCGGAGCCTTAAATTACCGCATTTCTAAACCTGTACCAATAAATATACCGATCTATCCTATTTTTGTAAAAACTCATTATGCCACAAATTATACACCAAAACAAAGTGCAACTGTAATGCTTTAAAATGATACATAAACGATTGTCCTGGCATAAAAACTGTCAATGTTATTTGCAACCATATGGGAACCTCAAATCACAGCGTTTTTAAACATAGAACAACAATTCTACCGATCCATCAAATTCACCATTTTTTAGACGAACACATTATGCCACAAATGATATACCAATATAAAGTGCAATCATAATGCTCTAAAATGATGCATAAATGACTGTCATAGCATAAAAACCGTCAAAGTTATTCACAACCATAACGGAACCTCAAATTACCGCCTTTTTAAACCTGGGAAAATAATTCTACCGATCTATCCAATTGGTCATTTTCTAAAAATACATTATGCAATAAATTATATACCAAAACAAATGGCAATTTTAAAACTGTCAAAGTTATTCACAACCATATCGGAACCTCTAATTACCACCTTTTTAAACCTGGGACAATAATTCTACAGATCTATCCAATTGGCCATTTTCTAAAAATACATTATGCAATAAATTATATACCAAAACAAATGGCAATTTCAATGCTTTAAAATGGTGTATAAACGACTGTCCTAGCACGAAAACTGTCAAAGTTAATTGCAACCATATGGGAAGCTCAGATTACTGCGTTTATTAAACATAGAACAATAATTCTACCGATCTATCAAATTGACCAATTTCAAAAAATACACATTATGCTACAAATGATATACCATATTAAAGTGCAATCTTAATGCTTTAAAATGATGCCTAAATGACTGTCATATCGTGAAAACTGTCAATGTTATTTGCAGCCATATCGGAACCTTAAAATACCGCGTTTTTAAAGCTGTAAAAATAATTCTACGGATCTATCCAATTAGCCATTTTCTAAAAATATATTATGCAACAAATTATATACCAAAACAAATGGCAACTATAATGCAATAAAAAGATATATAAACGACTGCTATAACATGAAAACTATAAAAGATATTTGCAACCATATCAGAGCATTAAATTACCGCATTTCTAAACCTGTAACAATAAATATACCGATCTATCCAATTTTTGTAAAAATTCATTATGCCACAAATTATACACCAAAACAAAGTGCAACTGTAATGCTTTAAAATGATGCGTAAACGATTGGATTAAAATATCTCTCCCGCTCTTTAAACTCAGTGCTGTGAACAAAAATAAAATATAAAAAAAACTCAAACTCTACTTCTTTGATTTGGCCCGGCAGAACAAAAGGTGAGTTTCCTCATTCTCCAAAAGCCTTGCTCTCTTATTAAAAGGAAAAGAAATATTTTATTAATCCCCGCTTATTTCTCTTTTCTTTTTTTACCGCACGCATATAATTATAATTACTCGGACGAGAGTAATTATAATTATATCAAACTTCTTTTAGATTGCTCCACTTGTTTTCCCCCCGCTCTTCCAATCTATAGAAGTTTGCTCAAGTTATTTCATGGTCACTTCGAACCGCTGAAAATTGAAACCAGCAAAATATAAACAAATTTCCCTAAAAAATCACCGCAAGAATGAGGTAAATTACATGCTCATCAGTTTTAAAAAGCCGGACAAAACGTAAATAAAAATCTCATTTTTTACACAAAATTCCCACTCGCGCACACACACATACATACACATACACTTGTGGCATAATGAGTTTATACAAAAATAGGATAGATCGGTATATTTATTGTTACATTTTTAGAAATGCGGTAATTTAAGGCTCCGATATGGTTGCAAATATCATTTATATTTTTCATGTTATTGCAGTCGTTTATATATCTTTTTATTGCATTATAGTTGCCATTTGTTTTGGTATATAATTTATTGCTTAATATATTTTTAGAAAATGGCCAATTGGATAGATCGGTAGAATAATTATTTTCACAGCTTTCAAAACGCGGTAGTTTGAGGTTCCGATATGGCTGCAAATAAAATTGACAGTTTTCACGCTATGACAGTCATTTATGAATCATTTTAAAGCATTATGATTGCACTTCAATATGGTATATCATTTGTAGCATAATGTGTATCTTTAGAAATTTTTCAATTTGATTGATCGGAATAATTATTGTTCTATGTAAAATAAACGCAGTAATCTGAGGTTCCGCTATGGTTGCAATTAACTTTGGCAGTTTTCGTGCTAGGACAGTCGTTTATGCACTCTTTTAAAGCATTAAAATTGCCACTTGTTTTGGTATATAATTTATTGCATAATGTATTTTTAGAAAATAGTTCTATATATATATATATATATATATATATATATATATATATAAATATATATTATATATATATATTATATATATATATATAATATATATATATATATATATATATATATTATATATATATATATATATATATATATATATTATATATATATATATATATATATATATATATATATATATATATATATATATATAATATATATATATATTATTATATATATATATTATTATATATTATATATATATGTATATATATATATTATATATATATATATATATATATATATCTTTTATTTGCATTATAGTTGCCATTTGTTTTGTATATATAATTTATTGCATATTATATTTTTAGAAAATGCCCAATTGGATAGATCGGTAGAACTATTTTCACAGCTTTAAAATGCGGTAATTTTAGGTTCCGATATGACCGCAAATAACATTGACAGTTTTCACGCTATGACAGTCATTTATGCATCATTTTAAAGCATTATGATTGCACTTTAATATGGTATATCATTTGTAGCATAATGTGTATTTTTAGAAATTGGTCAATTTGATAGATCGGTAGAATTATTGTTCTATGTTTAATAAACGCAGTAATCTGAGGTTCCGATATGGTTGCAATTAACTTTGGCAGTTTTCGTGCTAGGACAGTCGTTTATGCACCATTTTAAAGCATTACAGTTGCACTTTGTTTTGGTGTACAATTTGTGGCATAATGAATTTTTACAAAAATTGGATAGATCGGTATATTTATTGGTACAGGTTTAGAAATGCGGTAATATAAGGCTCCGATATGGTTGCGAATATCATTTATAGTTTTCATGTTATTGCATTCCTTTATATATCTTTTTATTGCATTATAGTTGCCATTTGTTTTGGTATATAATTTATTGCATAATATATTTATAGGTTCCGATATGGTTGCAAGTATCTTTTTATTGCATTATAGTTGCCATTTGTTTTGGTATATAATTTATTGCATAATATATTTATAGGTTCCGATATGGTTGCAAATATCTTTTATAGTTTTCATGTCATATCAGTCGTTTATATATCTTTTTATTGCATTATAGTTGCCATTTGTTTTGGTATATAATTTATTGCATAATATATTTTTAGAAAATGGCTAATTGCATAGATCGGTAGAATTATTTTCACAGCTTTAAAAACGCGGTATTTTAAGGTTCCGATATGGCCTCAAATAACATTGACAGTTTTCACGCTATGACAGTCATTTAGGCATCATTGTAAAGCATTATGATTGCACTTTAATATGGTATATCATTTGTAGCATAATGTGTATTTTTAGAAATTGGTCAACTTGATAGATCGGTAGAATTATTGTTCTATGTATAATAAACGCATGTAAAGTTGCTGGCATGAGACACAATATTTTTATCACAGTAATAGAACTTTCGTATTTCTTTTTGTAGCTTCTTATTTCTTTCAAAATTTAAAATGAAAGCATTAATAACTTCAACTCATTATGCCGTTTTTTGTTATAAATATTGCAGATATTTTTTAAATTAAAAACTAAATTCGTTATTCATTAACAATAGTTTTTCTATAAACACTTTATAAATCAAGTTTTATATGGAAATTTTGTTTTATAAACCATTTATAATATAAAGTGTTGTTTATGAATAATGGAGTAAATATACATATCCGTCACTTCTACTATGTCTACCCAATTAAAACCATTTTATTTAATTTGTCTCAAATTTGTGTTTTTTTTCATACACAAAAATTCTATATTTCGAGTTTAACTAAATTTTTTTTCTCATTAGTAAAACCATTGTTAAAACAAAAAAAGTTAAAGATTGAAAAATTCCTAAAATGAATTTTTTTTATCTGGCAATATTTTATTAAAATCTTTAAAATTCTCACCACTGGCGACAAATAAATTGAATTTAATATGTGTTGGTAACTAGTTACTTTTATATACATTTGTATTTGGCGCATATTTTTATTAAGCAATTTAACTAATATATTTGCTGATCATATAAAAACCCTTATGAGGTAAAACACGTTTCATAACCAATAAAATTTTGAGTGAGAAAGTCATAAAAATTATTAAAGTTTGCGAAAAAAAGTGTGATTAAACACAAAGTTATATAATTCCAACACATTTTCAATAATATTTTAAAAAAATATTGTGATAAACCAACATTTTTACTTCCAAAACTATAAAAATTCTGGAATATAATCCAGCGTCAAAGGACCAAATTAAATTTTTCTTCCCTAATCCTTGGTGCCACATTCTTACGGGTAAATTTTAATATAAATCCAATATTTTGTTTTAATAAAGTCCAATTAATTCTATAGATTTGGCACCATATATAAATTTCTTGAATTGGTTTAAAATCTATGCTCCAAACACCAAAAATCTAAAACTAAACTTTAAACTAGCAAAGAAATAATATTCAGCGCCAGAAAATATCTTTGAGAACCTATTGGATCAGGGGCTTTGGGTTCAGAAATTCTAGCCAAATCAGAGTTTTTCATCAACACCTCGCTTTAATCCTCGAAATTTACCATGACAGAATATTAAAATCGTGAGGAAGAACGAAATATAGCAACTAATATAGCTATATCAAATAACAGCAATTATTCAAACACATCATCAACATAAATTCTCAAAAATGTACGGCTAAATCAACAATACAAAATTTTTTATATCATCATTATCATCTAAATATTCTTATAAATCAACAGCATCAAATTGAGACATTCTTTCTATAAAACTCCGGGTTAAGGAACATTGGTAGAAACGGTTCCAAAGTTGTTTGCTAGGAACATTACATAATGTTGCTAGTAATTTTGGCAACATGTTGCTAACTTTTTGTCATAGATGTAATACAGAATAAGTAGAAGAAGAATTCCAAAATTGAGAATTGATCACACCACAAATCAAATTTATATTTTGTCTCTTTCCCACCTACTATCCAGAAATTGCTGAATGGCCATTCATCGATGGATTTAATGCGACAACCGTAAGTGTCATTTTATTTATTTATCATTTAGTTATTTTCACTACGTACAATACAAAAGAACCTGCTTTATGTTAAAAAAATATATTAATTATATTTAAAACAAAAAAAAATATGAAAAAAATATTAAAATAAAATTCTGAAACTAGTGAAGATTTCTAAATTAAGTTAAAACAAAAATATCATATTATTGAAAGAGATGTAATATAAATTGGTGCTGTGTGTGATATAAAAAATGTTAAGAAGAATTACATAAGAAAGTAAAAATAGAAAAAAAAAAATCAATTTTAAAATTCTTAAAATCTATAAAAATATAATAAATAAGTGAGTGTACGAAACGAAATGATAATTTTCGTATTGAATATTTTGGATTAGCAGTATTTAATTAGTAATATTCTGTAAGTTTTTGTTTAATTTGCTAGATAATAAATCAGCCCCACTTAAAAATCTTGTTTCTGCGCTTCTGTCCGTCTGTTTTTTTAATATTTCAATAACTGACCTACATCAATTTGATTTTTTTCGAGTCTGTTTTCTTCTTTTTCGTAATTATAATACAGGGTGTAAAGCTCAATTTGATTCTGTTAATTTTTTTTATACAATTTGTTTTGATAAAAAGTTAAATAATTATAAATGTTTTACATATTTTTTTATTATTAATTTTCTAATTAATTTTTCCATAAATTTTGCTATATATACATTTTTCTAAAAAAATTTTACTATAAATTCTTCTAAAAATTTTACTATAAATTTATCTATAAATTTTACTATTACTATAAAATTTACTATAAATTTTTCTATTAACGTTGTATTAATAATCTTACAATTTGCTATAACTTTTGATAAATTTGTCTATAGTTCTTTTCATTAATGTTACTATAAATTTTGCTTCTAATTTGGTTTTAAAATTTCTTATTATTGTTGTATTTTTATATATTAAGCAAATCTTCATATTAATTTGATTTTTTTTTTTTTGAATTTTTTTAAACGGAGAATATTTCAAACATATTGTTCTTAATAGATGAATATATAAAATTTAAATGTTTTCTAAAATCACATCGATCTATGTCTTGAATAAAATAGATATAATGAACTGCTAAATTCTTTTTGTTTTTGATTCATAAGGCAAAACCTAGTTAGTTAGCGAAACTTTTTATTAGGGATCATCAGGCAAATTCGTTTTGGAAATATTCGTAGATGATCATGGTAGGGATGGGCATGATGTTGCATTTTCCATCTAATGGCAACAGACACTACTCAGATGCAATGAACCTCAGTATAGTTTAAAATTTTGGTTTGTTTAGGTTTTAGCTTTTCGTCGTTCCCTTACTTGAAGTTTAGTTTATATCCTTTAATTCGCATGCATAAAATATGTATTGCTATGTAGTTTTTGTTTACATCTTATGTTAAGTTCAAGAACCCAACCCGATTGCCGACGAGCCAGAGCCGGATAACTAAAGCATGCGAGAACTTAACAAAACGTATTCGAAAGACAGCAAATCTTTAGGTTATATGCTACATAGTTAATATTATTTTTGGCGCCCAACGTGGGGCCCACGTTTGTTGATTAAGATTACTAATAACATCTCAGTTTCTAACCTAGTGGGTCTCAAAGTTTATATCTTGTAAATAAATAGCCCAAAAAAATCTCTTGAACTTGTCTATTCTTCATTTTTTATATGTTTTGGAAATCATTATTTTGAAAACGAAGTTTCGATTAATGACCAACATATATTTACATCTCTTCCTTTTGTATTTGTACTGTCTTTGTTTTGTTATATCCTTTAATTGGAAACTTAAGACTGAACTAGTTTGGTCTTATGCTATTTCTAATACTATTTTTTTCTTTTATCTGATATGGAACTTAGAATTTGTTATTTGAAAGTGAATCTATGTGAATCGACTAATATCTTTTTTTTCCTTTCTTCTTCATCCTATCTTCTTGAGAGATTTCTAAATTTCAAAACATATAATCAGTTCTTTTTCTCATTGCTTTTGATTAAAAATTATCGCTACCTAGTTTTAGTTTTTCGCCTTAATGAATCAAAACATGTCGCTATAATTACATTTTATCAAATACTTACGAATAATATTTAGTTTGAATTTAGTTTTGAACTAAATTATTTACACATTTTTGATAGAGAAAGCATTATTTCAAATAAAACCTTGTTTAAATTAGCCTTTTACCAAAGACTATAGATATATATACATATATTTAGAGTCTTTGCTTTTACGTTAATATACACAAGTTATTAAATTTTTTTCTACAATTAAAGTGGTGTAAAAGCAATAACTAATACAATTTTTGGAGATAAAATTCTACTTGGTGATAATAGTTAATTTCTATCACTGTTATTAAAATATAACCCAAATAATTGTTCACTTGTTTCATTATTACTTGATAATAAAACACAAGATCTTTGTTACCTTTTGCAAAATTACTTTTTAAATTGTTATTCAAAGTTTATAACAAAATGTCTGTAAGACGTAGTACAGAAAATGTGACTGTAACGCCCTCTTCTGTACAACCTCAATCCCAGAATGTTCAACCCCAAATTATACAACCTCAAAATGTGCAATCCCAAAATATTCAACCTCAACCACCTCCTCCGTTAAGTTTTGATGTTTGTGGAGTTTGTAAAAACCATATCAATATAAAAGGGAATGCCACAAAAACTATTTGTAATCATGTTTTTCACAAAACTTGTCTTTCTAAATCGACTCAGAATAAGTCAACTTGCCCAACTTGTAACACCCAAATCACATTACCCAAACTTCCAAGACCAAGCACATCCACTGTAATGACTATAAATCAGTCTCGTCAACAAAGTTTAGATGCTAATAGGTCAGCAAATGACTCTATTTCTAGAAATATTCAAACAACCCCTAATACGACACAGTCTTCAGAATCATCTCCTGATGCCCAAAGGCATATGATAAGAAACTTGGTTACTGCAGCAGTAGGAGCTCAGCAGACCGAAATGTTATCTTCTTTAAATGAACAACTAACTCAGTTGATTCAAAATAACATAGAAGTGGGTTTTCGTAGGCTTAGCCTAGAAAATAACCCACATACACCACCTCGGGAACCGTCCCATAATCCTGTGGAATATCCTAATAATGTTCAATGTCAGCCTCAAACTTTAGACCAGCTATTAGGTCTCCCACCTTCTGGTAATAATACCAATGGAGCCGAAATAAGATTTCAGCCAAATCCATCTTCAAATTTGATAAGACTAAACTCTGGATTTTCCACTGATTTGTCTATTCGACCCGATAAAATTAGCCAAATCATTAGTAATTGGCGATTAAAGTTTTCAGGAAATTCCTCGGGTCTTTCTGTTGACTCATTTTTGTACAGAATTGAAGCTCTTACAAACCAAACTTTGGGAGGTAATTTTGAGTTATTGTGCCGTAATGCTTCTGTACTTTTTGATGGCAAAGCCAGCGATTGGTTCTGGCGTTACTATAAGTCAGTACGAGAAATTAAATGGCCAAACCTTTTTTTTTAAGCAGAAATCTTCTTCCTGAAATCCAACATGAGATCCTTAATTTACAAATATTCTCTGTTGCACATTTGAGGGCCATCTGCAGAAAATAGAATTTTTCTTACACGATGTTCGAAAAAGAAACATGAGTCATAGACCTCTAGTATTTCCGAAAAAAAGTCTCTGAGTTATACGGCGAGGACTATGAAGAACTTGATTCAGAGGACGTCGTAGATATTTCTGAGTTAGGTTTGATTTGCTGAAATTGCAAAAAGACAGGACACAGGTATCAGTACTGTATGTTTGAGAGAAATATATTTTGTTATGGCTGCGGTGCAGCAAACATTTACAAACCAACCTGTCCGAAATGCAATCCTTCAAAAAACTTCTCATCGAGTGCACAACCAGGTGCACGCAGACAGACATTAGTGAAGAAGACAGATCGTGCGACGAGCACAGACTAAAATCTGAATCTTTCCCCAATTTTCAAAATAAAAGTAAAAACAAACTTAAACCCATTATCCCATTTCATATACGCTTAGCTAATTATAATAAAATTCGTTCCAAAATATTTAATTCAGAGATACACAAAAAGTCAAGTAGGTCTTCGAAGCGTATGAGGAATTATTGGTCGAAAATAAAGCAAAAGCAGAAAGATATTATTGATAGTATATTTGAAAAGGAAAATGATTTGCGTCCATATGCTGAAGTGACAGTTTTTGGAGAAAAAGTGAGTGGTTTGTTGGACACTGGTGCAGCTATATCATGTTTAGGAGGCAATTTTGCAGAGAAATTTTTAGACTCTGGAAAACCTTTTAAAAATATAAATTCTAAAGTTTGTACAGCTGATGGCAAACCACAAAACATTGTTGGTTTTATATTATTGTTTTCAAATCCATTCAAAAATCTATTGACTTATTCATAATACCATCTCTAGCACAAAATCTTTATTTAGGTATAGATTTTTGGCGAAAATTTAATCTCTTTCCACCAAATTTTTTTCAACCGGTAGAGGTTTCCCCTATAGACTGTACCGAATTTTCATTTAATGACTGTAAACTTAACGAAAGCGAACAAAAACAGCTAATGCATATCGTAAACTTATTTCCCTCATTTACGAAAGAAGGCTTTGGTAAGACCACATTGGTGAACCACGTGATAGACGTAGGAATGGCGAAACCCATTAAACAGCGCCATTATCCCGTGTCCCCAGCCATTGAAAAACTTATGTATGAGGAAGTAGACCGTATGCTTAAATTGGGAGTAATTGAAGAGTCTAATAGTGCTTGGAGTTCGCCATGTGTATTAGTTAGGAAGCCAGGGAAAAACAGACTTTGTTTGGACAGCCGTAAAGTGAATGACGTAACGGTAAAGGAGGCTTATCCTTTACCGAACATCGATGGTATACTAAGCCGACTTCCAAAAGCTAGGTATATTACAAGCTTGGATCTTAAAGATGCCTTCTGGCAAATCCCTTTAGATCCAACATCTAGGGACAAAACAGCATTTACAGTGCCCGGACGGCCTTTATATCAATATAAAGTTATGCCGTTTGGACTCTGTAATGGATCATGGACAAAGTAATACCTGCTAGTTTGAGGAACGAAGTTTTTGTATACATCCATGATCTGCTTGTCATTTCCGACAGTCTTGACCGACATTTAGACGTACTTAAGACAGTTGCTAAACGTTTACGAGACTCTGGACTGACTATTAATGTGGGCAAAAGCAAATTTTGTATGGAAGAGGTTAAATACTTAGGACATGTTATAGGAAAAGGGATTATTCGAACTGATCCAGACAAAATTTCCGCTATTTTAGATTATCCGACACCACGATCAGTTAAAGAAATCAGAAAATTTCTTGGTATGACGGGGTGGTATAGGAAATTTATAGGGAACTACGCATCAATAACAACACCATTAACAGATTTACTTAAAGCTAAAAGAAAATATGTTTGGAATGACGAAGCAAACCAAGCATTTGAGAAGTTGAAATGTCTACTAAGCTCAGCTCCTGTTTTGCATAATCCGGATTTTGAAAAACCATTCTATATCCATTGTGACGCTACCAAAACAGGAATAGGAAGTGTATTGGTCCAGTTAAATGCGGAGGGTGATGAAGTTCCTGTGTCATTTATGTCAAAGAAACTTAACAAAGCTCAACGCAATTACTCAGTGACCGAACAGGAATGCTTAGCTGCTGTGCTTAGTGTTAAAAAGTTTCGGCCATATATCGAAGGACATGAGTTTACAATAGTGACAGATCACGCGTCACTAAAGTGGCTCATGTCCCAAACCGATTTAAGCTCAAGATTGGCGAGGTGGGCACTTAAACTGCAGGGTTTCTCGTTCAAGATTCAACATAGAAGAGGTTCTCTTAATGTCGTTCCTGATGCCCTTTCCCGTACCACTCCCGAAGACCAAGTAAACAGTCCGTCTGAAGTCGAGTCCGAGCTTATAATTTCTAGTCTGTCCGAAGACAACGGGGTTTTCGTCGACTTAGAGTCGAAATATTTCAAAACGGACGTATATAACGACCTTATTAAAAACATATGCAATAATCAATCAAAATTCCCAGACATGAAAGTTTTAGACGGATACGTGTACAAACGAACAGAACATGCGACAGCGAACAGCTAAACGATTACCTCTGTTGGAAGTTATGGATTCCTAGGGAACTTATAAATGACATTTTGTCCAAGGCGCATGATGACCCATTGTCATCGCATTTTGGAATAAATAAAACTCTTGAGCGTATTAGAAAATATTATTTCTGGCCAGGTTTAGTCAACAGTGTGAGGGATTATATAAACGCTTGTGATATTTGCAAATCTACGAAACATCCAAATTTCGTGCTCCGTCCACATATGGGTCAGCCAGCTATGACTCAACGCTTATTTAAGAAACTGTACGTGGACTTTTTAGGACCATATCCGCGGTCGAGAAGCGGACACATTGGGATCTTCGTGGTCTTAGACCACTTCTCCAAATACACTTTATATTATAAATGGTTTATAAAACAAAATTTTCATATAAAATTTGATTTATAAAGTGTTTATAAAAAAATTATTGTTAATGAATAACGAATTTAGTTTTTAATTTGAAAAATGTCTGCAATATTTATAACACAAAACGGCATAATGAGTTGAAGTTATTAATGCTTTTATTTTAAATTTTGAAAGAAATAAGAAGCTACAAAAAGAAATACGAAAGTTCTATTACTGTGATAAAAATATTGTGTCTCATGCCAGCAACTTTACATAGTCCCCCAAACAAGATCGAATTTTGGTGTTTTTCTTTGAAGGCACCAAAATTTGATCTAGCTGGCAGTAGTATTAACCTGGTTTTATATCCTTTGCGTGGAATTTACCAATATAGTTACCCCGCAGATCCTCCAATTCAAAGTTACAGTTTCCAATCTTTTTCCGTATTCTCGCTTTAACAAATATATTATCAAGTTTGGCATTATAGCCCTTTTCAAAATTAGATTGCTTGAAATTCCTTCTGTACACTTCTTGGCCTTCTTTAAATGATGTAATTCTGGACCTTAAATTGTATTTCCTTTCATTTCGCTGGAATTGTTTTTGCATAAGCTCAGTAGCCCTTTTTCTAATTATTTCCATTGAGTCTTCTCTAGAGAAACTGACTGACCTATCTTCTAAGATACCTAATTGCCTTAATAGTGAATAAGTTTGTCCATTGGTGATCATATTTTGTCCAAAAGTTATGTAGTATGGTTCGACTCCTATAGATGAATGTATACTCGATCGTAGAGCACAAGCAATATTACTTAATACTTCGTCCCAATTTCTTTGGTCAGCATTGACATATGCTCTTATTGCAGCAAGGACTGAGCGATTTATTCGCTCTGAAGCATTTGCCTGTGGGGAGTAAACAGCAGTAAGTGTGTGAAAGATTTTGTATCGGTCTAATAGTTACTTAAACATCTTGGATTTGAACTGAACGCCGTTGTCAGATACTATTGTTTCAGGTACTCCAAATACGTGAAAGATATCTTCTTCCAAATACTTGCAAATTACATCAGCTGTCTTTATGAATAATGAAGTAAATATACATATCCGTCACTTCTACTATGTCTACCCATTTAAAACCATTTTATTTAATTTGTTTCAAATTTGTGTTTTTTTTTCATACACAAAAATTCTATATTTCGAATTTAACTAAATTTTTTTCTCATTAGTAAAACCATTGTTAAAACAGAAAAAGTTAAAGATTGAGAAATCGCTAAAATGAATTTTTTTTATCTGGCAATATATTATTAAAATCTTTAAAATTCTCACCACTGGCGACAAATAAATTGAATTTAATATGTGTTGGTAACTAGTTACTTTTATATACATTTGTATTTGGCGCATATTTTTATTAAGCAATTTAACTAATATATTTGCTGATCATATAAAAACCCTTATGAGGTAAAACACGTTTCATAACCAATAAAATTTTGAGTGAGAAAGTCATAAAAATTAATAAAGTTTGCGAAAAAAGTGTGATTAAACACAAAGTTATATAATTTCAACACATTTTCAATAATATTTTAAAAAATATTGTGATAAACCAAAATTTTTACTTCCAAAACTATAAAAAACTGGAATATAATCCAGCGTCAAAGGACCAAATTAAATTTTTCTTCCCTAATCCTTGGTGCCACATCCTTACGGGTAAATTTTAATATAAATCCAATATTTTTTTTAATAAAGTCCAATTAATTCTATTGATTTGGCACCATATTTAAATTTCTTGAATTGGTTAAAAATCTATGCTCCAAACACCAAAAATCTAAAACACTTTAAACTAGCAAAGAAATAATATTCAGCGCCAGAAAATATCTTTGAGAACCTATTGGATCAGGAGCTTTTGTTCTGAAATTCTAGCCAAATCAGAGTTTTTCATCAACACCTCGCTTTAATCCTCGAAATTTACCATGACAGAATATTAAAATCGTGAGGAAGAACGAAATATAGCAACTAATATAGCTATATCAACTAACAGCCATTATTCAAACACATCATCAACATAAATTCTCAAAAATGTACGGCTAAATCAACAATACAAAATTTTTTATATCATCATTATCATCTAAATATTCTTATAAATCAACAGCATCAAATTGAGACATTCTTTCTATAAAACTCCGGGTTAAGGAACATTGGTAGAAACGGTTCCAAAGTTGTTTGCTAGGAACATTACATAATGTTGCTAGTAATTTTGGCAACATGTTGCTAACTTTTTGTCAAAGATGTAATACAGAATAAGTAGAAGAATAATTCCAAAATTGAGAATTGATCACACCACAAATCAAATTTATATTTTGTCTCTTTCCCACCTACTATCCAGAAATTGCTGAATGGCCATTCATCGATGGATTTAATGCGACAACCGTAAGTGTCATTTTATTTATTTATCATTTAGTTATTTTCACTATGTACAATACAAAAGAACCTGCTTTATGTTAAAAAAAATATATTAATTATATTTAAAACAAAAAAAAAAAATATGAAAAAAATATTAAAATAAAATTCTAAAACTAGTGAAGATTTCTAAATTAAGTTAAAACAAAAATATCATATTATTAAAAGAGATGTAATATAAATTGGTGCTGTGTGTGATATAAAAAAATGTTAAGAAGAATTACATAAGAAAGTAAAAATAGAAAAAAAATCAATTTTAAAATTCTTAAAATCTATAAAAATATAATAAATAAGTGAGTGTACGAAACAAAATGATAATTTTCGTATTGAATATTTTGGATTAGCAGTATTTAAGTAGTAATATTCGGATAACTAAAGCATGCTAGAACTTAACAAAACGTATTCGAAAGACAGCAAATCTTTAGGTTATATGCTACACGCAGTAATCTAAGGTTCCGCTATGGTTGCAATTAACTTTGGCAGTTTTCGTGCTAGAACAGTCGTTTATGCACTATTTTAAAGCATTAAAATTGTCATTTGTTTTGGTATATAATTTATTGCATAATGTATTTTTAGAAAATGGCCAATTGGATAGATCGGTAGAATTGTTTTCCCTGGTTTAAGAAGGCGGTAATTTGAAGTTCCGATATGGTTGTGAATAACTTTGACCGTTTTCATGCTATGACAGTCATTTATGCATCATTTTAAAGCATTATGATTGCACTTTAATTTAGTATATCATTTGTGGCATAATGTGTTCGTCTAAAAAATGGTCAATTTGAAGGATCGATAGAATTGTTGTTCTATGTTTAAAAACGCTGTGATCTGGGGTTCCCATATGGTTGCAAATAACATTGACAGTTTTCACGCCAGGACAATCGTTTATGCATCATTTTAAAGGATTACAGATGAACTTTGTTTTGGTGTAAAATTTGTTGCATAATGAGTTTTACAAAAATAGGTACAGGTTTAGAAATGTGGTAATTTAATGCTCCGATATGGTTGCAAATATCTTTTATAGTTTTCATGTTATTGCAGTTGTTTATATATTTTTTTATTGCATTATAGTTGCCATTTGTTTTGGTATATAATTTATTGCATAATATATTTTTAGAAAATGGCCAATTGGATAGACGGTAGAATTATTTTCACAGCTTTAAAAACGCGGTAGTTTGAGGTTCCAATATGGCTGCAAATAACATTGACAGTTTTCACGATATGACAGTCATTTATGAATCATTTTAAAGCATTATGATTGCACTTTAATATGGTATATAATTTGTAGCATAATGTGTATTTTTAGAAATTGGTCAATTTGATAGATCGGCAGAATTATTGTTCTATGTTTAATAAACGCAGTAATCTGAAATTGCGATATGGTTGCAATTAACTTTGGCAGTTTTCGTACTAGGACAGTCGTTTATGCACCATTTTAAAGCATTAAAATTGCCATTTGTTTTGGTATATAATTTATTGCATAATGTAGTTGTAGAAAATGGCTAATTGGATAGATCGGTAGAATTATTTTCACAGCTTTAAAAACGCGGTATTTTAAGGTTCCGATATGGCTGCAAATAACATTGACAGTTTTCACGCTATGACAGTCATTTATGCATCATTTTAAAGCATTATGATTGCACTTTAATTTGGTATATCATTTGTGGCATAATGTGTTCGTCTAAAAAATGGTCAATTTGAAGGATCAGTAGAATTGTTGTTTTTATGCAAGGACAATCGTTTATGCATCATTTTAAAGTATTACAGGTACAGGTTCAGAAATGCGGTAATTTAAGGCTCTGATATGGTTGCAAATATCTTTTATAGTTTTCATGTTATTGCAGTCGTTTATATATCTTTTTATTGCATTATAGTTGCCATTTGTAGATTGATTAATTACTTTCTAATTTGTTTCTTTTCAAGAGAGATTTCCAAATTTCAAAAGATATATTCAGTTTTCTTTTTCATTGCATTTGAATAATAATTATCGCTACCTAGTTTTAGTTTTTCGCCTAAATGAATCAAAACATGTCGTTATTATTACCTTTTATCAAATATTTACGAATAATATTTAGTTTGAAATTAGTTTTGAACTAATTTATTTGCACATTTTTGAAAGAGAAAGTATTATTTCAATTAAAAGCTTGTTTACATTAGTTTTTGACGTTAATATACACAATAGCTTTCCGACTTATCAACATTTAAAGTGCTGTTAAAGAACTAATACAACTTCTGGAGATAAATTTCTAATTTGGTGATAATATTTATTTTCTGTCACTTTAATTAAAATATAACCCAAATAATTGTTCACTTGTTTCATTATTACTTGATAATAATAAAACACAAGATCTTTGTGTTTCTTTTGCAAAATTACTTTTAATTTGTTATTCAAAGTTTATAGCAAAATGTCTGTAAGACGTAGTACAGAAAATTTGACTGTAACGCCCTCTTCTGTACAACCTCAATCCCAGAATGTTCAACCCCAAACTATACAACCTCAAAATCTGCAATCCCAAAATATTCAACCTCAACCTCCTCCTCCGTTAAGTTTTGATGTTTGTGGAGTTTGTAAAAACCATATCTCTATAAAAGGGAATGCCACAAAAACTATTTGTAATCATGTTTTTCACAAAACTTGTCTTTCTAAATCAACTCAGAATAAGTCAACTTGCCCAACTTGTAACACCCAAATCACATTACCCAAATTTCCAAGACCAAGCACATCCACTGTCATGACCAGAAATCAGTCTCGTCAACAAAATGTTGATGCTAATAGGTCAGCAAATGAATCTATTTCTAGGAATATCCAAACGACCCCTAATACGACACAATCTTCAGATTCATCTCCTGATGCCCAGAGGCATATGATAAGAAACTTGGTTACTGCAGCTGTAGGAGCTCAGCAGGCCGAAATGTTATCTTCTTTAAATGAGCAACTAACTCAGTTGATACAAAATAACATAGAAGCAGGTTTTCGTAGGCTTAGCCTAGAAAATAACCCACATACACCACCACGGGAACCGTCTCATAATCCTGTTGAATTTACCGATAATGTACAGTGTCAGCCTCAAACCTTGGATCAATTGTTAGGTCTCCCACCTTCTGGTAATAATACCAATGGAGCCGAAATAAGATTTCAGCCAAATCCATCTTCAAATTTGATGAGACTAAACTCTGGATTTTCCACTGATTGTCTATTCGCCCCGACAAAATTAGCCAAATCATTAGTAATTGGCGATTGAAATTCTCGGGTAATTCATCTGGCCTTTCAGTTGACTCATTTTTGTATAGAATAGAAGCTCTTACAAACCAAACTTTGGGAGGTAATTTTGAGTTGTTGTGCCGTAATGCTTCTGTACTTTTTGATGGTAAAGCCAGCGATTGGTTCTGGCGTTACCATAAGTCAGTACGAGAAATTAAATGGCCAGACCTTTGTTTGTCCCTAAGACGACAGTTTAAAGATACCCGTACTGATATGGACTACAGGGAACTTATAAGGGACAGGAAGCAAAAACCCGGTGAGAGTTTCGATGCGTTTTATGATTCCATATTAGAACTGATAGACCATCTTGAACAACCCATTGCTGAGTTATCCATGATTGAGATTTTAAGGAGAAATCTTCTTCCTGAAATCCAACATGAGATCCTTAATTTACAAATATTCTCTGTTGCACATTTGAGGGACATCTGCCGAAAAAGAGAATTTTTCTTACACGATGTTCGAAAAAGAAACATGGGTCATAGACCTCTAGTATTTCCGAAAAAAGTCTCTGAGTTATACGACGAGGACTATGAAGAACTTGATACAAAGGACGTCGTAGATATTTCTGAATTAGGTCTGATTTGCTGGAATTGCAAGAAACAGGACACAGGTATCAGGACTGTATGTCCGAGAGGATATATTTTGTTATGGCTGCGGTGCAGCAAACGTTTACAAACCAACCTGTCCGAAATGCAATCCTTCAAAAAACTTCTCGTCGAGTGCACAACCAAGTGCACGCAGACAGACTTTAGTGAAGAAGACAGATCGTGCAACGAGCACAGACTAAAACCTGAATCTTTTGAGTCGAATTCTAGTAATTTTCCCAATCTTCAAAATAAGAATAAAACAAAACTTAAACCTATTATACCATTTCATATACGCTTAGCTAATTATAACAAAATCCGTTCCAAAATATTTAATTCAGAGATAAACAAAAGTCAAGTAGGTCAGCGAAGCGTATGAGGAATTATTGGTCAAAAGTAAAACGGAAACAGAAGGATATAGTAGCTAGTAATTTGAGAAACAAAATGATTTGCGTCCATATGCTGAAGTGACAGTTTTTGGAGAAAAAGTGAGTGGTTTGTTGGACACTGGTGCAGCCATATCATGTTTAGGAGGAAATTTTGCAAAGCAATTTTTAGATTCTGGAAAACCTTTTAAAAATATAAATTCTAAAGTTTGTACAGCTGATGGTAAACCACAAAACGTTGTTGGTTTTATAACAACGAAAATAGTTTTCAAATCTGTAGAAAAACCAATCGATTTATTCATAATACCATCTCTAGCGCAAAATCTTTATTTAGGAATTGATTTTTGGAGAAAATTTAATCTTTTTCCACCTAATTTTTTTCAAACAACCGAAATTTCCACTATAGACTGTACCGAATTTTCATTTAGTGACTGTAAACTTGACGAAAGCGAACAAAAACAGCTAATGCAAGTTGTAAACTTATTTCCCTCATTTACGAAAGAAGGCCTTGGTAAGACCACATTGGTGAACCACGTGATAGACGTAGGAATGGCAAAACCCATTAAACAGCGCCATTATCCCGTGTCCCCAGCCATCGAAAAACTTATGTATGAGGAAGTAGACCGTATGCTCAAATTAGGAGTAATTGAAGAGTCTAATAGTGCTTGGAGTTCGCCATGTGTATTAGTTAGGAAGCCAGGGAAAAACAGACTTTGTTTGGACAGCCGTAAAGTGAATGACGTAACGGTAAAGGACGCTTATCCTTTACCGAACATCGATGGTATACTAAGCCGACTTCCAATAGCTAGGTATATTACAAGCTTGGATCTTAAAGATGCCTTCTGGCAAATCCCTTTAGATCCAACATCTAGGGACAAAACAGCATTTACAGTGCCCGGACGGCCTTTATATCAATATAAAGTTATGCCGTTTGGACTCTGTAATGCACCCCAAACTATGTCCCGACTGATGGATAAAGTAATACCTGCTAGTTTGAGGAACGAAGTTTTTGTATACCTCGATGACCTGCTTGTCATTTCCGACAGTTTTGACCGACATTTAGACGTACTTAGGACAGTTGCTAAACGTTTACGAGACTCTGGACTGACTATTAATGTGGGCAAAAGCAAATTTTGTATGGAAGAGGTTAAATACTTAGGACATGTTATTGGAAAAGGGATTATTCGAACTGATCCAGACAAAATTTCCGCTATTTTAGATTATCCGACACCACGATCAGTTAAAGAAATCAGACGATTTCTTGGTATGACGGGGTGGTATAGGAAATTTATAGAGAACTACGCATCAATAACAACACCATTAACAGATTTACTTAAAGCTAAAAGAAAATATGTTTGGAATGACGAAGCAAACCAAGCATTTGAGAAGTTGAAGTGTCTACTAAGCTCAGCTCCTGTTTTGCATAGTCCGGATTTTGAAAAACCATTCTATATCCATTGTGACGCTAGCAAAACAGGAATAGGAAGTGTATTGGTCCAGTTAAATGCGGAGGGTGATGAAGTTCCTGTGGCATTTATGTCAAAGAAACTTAACAAAGCCCAACGTAATTACTCAGTGACCGAACAGGAATGCTTAGCTGCTGTGCTTAGTGTTAAAAAGTTTCGGCCTTATATCGAAGGACATGAGTTTACAATAGTGACAGATCACGCGTCACTAAAGTGGCTCATGTCCCAAACCGATTTAGGCTCAAGATTGGCGAGGTGGGCACTTAAACTGCAGGGTTTCTCGTTCAAGATACAACATAGAAAAGGTTCTCTTAATATCGTTCCTGATGCCCTTTCCCGTACCACTCCCGAAGACCAAGTAAACAGTCCGTCCGAAGACGAGTCCGAGCTTATAATTTCTAGTCTGTCCGAAGACAACGGGGTTTTCATCGACTTAGAGTCGAAATATTTCAAAACGGACGAATATAACGGACTTATTAAAAACATATGCAATAATCAATCAAAATTCCCAGACATGAAAGTTTTAGACGGATACGTGTACAAACGGACAGAACATGCGACCGGCGAACAGCTAAACGATGACCTCTGTTGGAAGTTATGGATTCCTAGGGAACTTATTAATGACATTTTGTCCAAGGCTCATGATGACCCATTGTCATCGCATTTTGGAGTAAATAAAACTCTTGAGCGTATTAGAAAATATTATTTCTGGCCAGGTTTAGTCAACAGTGTGAGGGATTATATAAACGCTTGTGATATTTGCAAAACTACGAAACATCCAAATTTCGTGCTCCGTCCACCTATGGGTCAGCCAGCTATGACTCAACGCTTATTTCAAAAACTGTACGTGGACTTTTTAGGACCATATCCGCGGTCGAGAAGCGGACACATTGGGATCTTCGTGGTCTTAGACCACTTCTCCAAATACCCGTTTCTAAAGCCTGTAAAGAAGTTGACAGCTGATGTAATTTGCAAGTATTTGGAAGAAGATATCTTTCACGTATTTGGAGTACCTGAAACAATAGTATCTGACAACGGCGTTCAGTTCAAATCCAAGATGTTTAAACAACTATTAGACCGATACAAAATCTTTCACACACTCACTGCTGTTTACTCCCCACAGGCAAATGCTTCAGAGCGAATAAATCGCTCAGTCCTTGCTGCAATAAGAGCATATGTCAATCCTGACCAAAGAAATTGGGACGAAGTATTAAGTAATATTGCTTGTGCACTACGATCGAGTATACATTCATCTATAGGTGTCGAACCATACTACATTACTTTTGGACAAAATATGATCACCAATGGACAAACTTATTCACTATTAAGGCAATTAGGTATCTTAGAAGATAGGTCAGTCAGTTTCTCTAGAGAAGACTCAATGGAGATAATTAGAAAAAGGGCTACTGAGCTTATGCAAAAACAATTCCAGCGAAATGAAAGAAAATATAATTTACGGTCCAAAATTACATCATTCAGAGAAGGCCAAGAAGTCTACAGAAGAAATTTTAAACAATCTAATTTTGAAAAGGGATATAATGCAAAATTAGATAATATATTTGTTAAAGCTAGAATACGGAAAAAAATTGGGAATTGTAATTATGAACTGGAGGATTTACGTGGTAACTATATTGGTAAATTCCACGCAAAGGATATAAAACCGGGTTAACACTACTGCCAGCTAGATCAAATTTTGGTGCCTTCAAAGAAAAACACCAAAATTCGATCTTGTTTGGGGGACTGTGTAAAGTTGCTGGCATTAGGCACAATATTTTTATCACAGTAATAGAACTTTCGTATTTCTTTTTGTAGCTTCTTATTTCTTTCAAAATTTAAAATAAAAGCATTAA
>NC_060954.1:25067460-25089500 GCF_022045245.1 Lucilia cuprina
TTATAGGAAATAAAATCATTTTCATAAATTTAATGAAAATGGATTTATAATTGACCTTACCAAGGTCCCCTTCTTAAAATGACTTTAAGACTTATTACTGACCCAAAATGGTGAGTACATCAGTAAAAATTTACATAAACATGAATGATTTGATGGTGGGTAGACAATCGTTTATGCATCATTTTAAAGCATTACAGTTGCACTTTGTTTTGGTGTACAATTTGTGGCATAATGAATTTTTACAAAAATTGGATAGATCGGTAATTTAAGTCTCCGATATGGTTGCAAATATCTTTTTTAGTTTTCATGTTACAGCAGTCGTTTATATATCTTTTTATTGCATTATAGTTGCCATTTGTTTTGGTATATAATTTATTGCATAATATATTTTTAGAAAAAGTCCAATTGGATATATCGGTAGAATTATTTTCGCAGCTTTCAAAACGCGGTAGTTTGAGGTTCCGATATGGCTGCAAATAACATTGACAGTTTTCACGCTATGACAGTCATTTAGGCATCATTTTAAAGCATTATGATTGCACTTTGATATGGTGTATCATTTGTAGCATAATGTGTGTTTTTACAAATTGGTCAATTTGATAGATCCTTGGAATTATTGTTCTATGTTTAATAAACGCATTAATCTGAGGTTCCGATATGGTTGCAATTAACTTTGGCAGTTTTCGTGCTAGAACATTCGTTTATGCACCATTTTAAAGCATTAAAATTACTATGTTTTGGTATATAATTTATTTCATAATGTATTTTTAGAAGATGGCTAATTGGATAGATCGGTAGAATTATTTTCCAAGGTTTAGAAAGGCGGTAATTTGAAGGTCCGATATGGTTGTGAATATCTTTGACAGTTTTCATGCTATAACATTCATTTATGCATCATTTTAAAGCATTATGATTGCACTTTAATTTGGTATATCATTTGCGGCATAATGTGTTCGTCTAAAAAATGGTCAATTTTAAGGATCGGTAGAATTGTTGTTCTATGTCTAAAAACGCTGTGATTTGAGGTTCCGATATGGTTGCAAATAACTTTGACAGTTTTCATGCCAGAACAATCGTTTATGCACTTTGTTTTGGTGTATAATTTGTGGCATAATGAATTTTAAAAAAAATTGTATAAATCGGTATATTTATTGGTACAGGTTTAGAAATGCGGTAATTTAAGGCTCCGATATGGTTGCAAATATCATTTATAGTTTTCATTTTATTGCAGTCGTTTATATATCTTTTTATTGCATTATAGTTGCCATTTGTTTTGGTATACAATTTATTGCACAATATATTTTTAGAAAATGGCCAATTTGATAGATCGGTAGAATTATTTTCTCAGCTTTAAAAATGCGGTAATTTGAGGTTCCGATATGACTGCAAATAACATTGACAGTTTTCACACTATGATAGTCATTTAGACATCATTTTAAAGCATTATTATTGCACTTTAATATGGTATATGACTTGTAGCATAATGTGTGTTTTTACAAATTGGTCAACTTGATGAATCGGTAGAATTATTGTTCTATGTATCAAATGCAGTAATATGAGGTTCCGATATGGCTGCAATTAACTTTGGCTGTTTTCGTGCTAGGACAGTCGTTTATGCACCATTTTAAAGCATTAAAATTGCCATTTGTTTTGGTATATAATTTATTGCATAATGTATTTTTAGAAAATGGCCAATTGGATAGATCGGTAGTATTATTTTCCCAGGTTTAAAAAGGCGGTAATTTGAGGTTCCGATATGGTTGAGAATAACTTTGACAGTTTTCATGCTATGACAGTCATTTAGCATCATTTTAGAGCATTATGATTGCACTTCATATTGGTATATCACTTGTGGCATAATGTGTTCGTCTTAAAAATGGTCAATTTGATGGATCGGTAGAATTGTTGTTCTATGTTTAAAAACGCTGTAATTTGAGGTTCCCATATGGTTGCAAATAACAATGACAGTTTTTATGCCCGGACAATCGTTTATGCATCATTTTAAAGTTGCACTTTGATTTGGTGTATAATTTGTGGCATAATGAGTTTTTACAAAAATAGGATAGATCGGTATATTTATTGGTACAGGTTTAGAAATGCGGTAATTTAAGGCCCCGATATGGTTGCAAATATCATTTATAGTTTTCATGTTATTGCGGTCATTTATATGTCTTTTTATTGCATTATAGTTGCCATTTGTTTTGGTACATAATTTATTGCATAATATATTTTTAGAAAATGGCCAATTGGATAGATCGGTAGAATTATTTTCACAGCTTTAAAAACGCGGTAGTTTGAGGTTCCAATATGGCTGCAAATAACATTGACAGTTTTCACGCTATGACAGACATTTATGAATCATTTTAAAGCATTATGATTGCACTTAAATATGGTATATCATTAATAGCATAATATGTGTTTTTAGAAATTGGTCAATTTGATAGATCGGTGGAATTATTGTTCTATGTTTAATAAACGCAGTAATCTGAGGTTCCGATATGGTTGCAATTAACTTTGGCAGTTTTCGTGCTAGGACAGTCGTTTATGCACCATTTTAAAGTATATCATTTGTGGCATTGTTGTTCTATGTTTAAAAACGCTGTGATTTGAGGTTCCGATATGATTGCAAATAACTTTGACAGTTTTCATGCCAGGACAATTTGAAGGATCGGTAGAATTTTTGTTCTATATTTAAAAACGCTGTGATTTGAGGTTCCGATATGATTGCGAATAACTTTGACAGTTTTCATGCCAGGACAATCGTTTATGCACCATTTTAAAGCATTAAAATTGCCATTTGTTTTGGTATATAATTTATTGCATAATATATTTCTAGAAAAAGGCCAATTGGATAGATCGGTAGAATTATTTTCCCAGGTTTAAAAAGGCGGTAATTTGAAGTTCCGATATGGTTGTGAATAACTTTAACAGTTTTCATGCTATGACAGTCGTTTATGCATCATTTTAAAGCATTATGATTGCACTTTAATTTGGTATATCATTTGTAGCATAATGTGTTCGTCTAAAAAATGGTCAATTTGAAGGATCGGTAGAATTGTTGTTCTATGTTTAAAAACGCTGTGATTTGAGGTTCCGATATGATTGCAAATAACTTTGACAGTTTTCGTGCTAGAACAGTCGTTTATGCACCATTTTAAAGCAATAAAATTGCCATTTGTTTTGGTATATAATTTATTGCATAATATATTTTTAGAAAATGGCCAATTGGATAGATCGGTAGAATTATTTTCCCAGGTTTAAAAAGGCGGTAATTTAAAGTTCCGATATGGTTGTGAATAACTTTGACAGTTTTCATGCTATGACAGTCATTTATGCACCATTTTAAAGCATTATGCTTGCACTTTAATTTGGTATATCATTTGTGGCATATTGTGTTCGTCTAAAAAATGGTCAATTTGAAGGATCGGTAGAATTGTTATTCTATGTTTAAAAACGCTGTGATTTGAGCTTCCGGTATGTCTGCAAATATCTTTGACAGTTTTCATGCTAGGACAATCGTTTATGCATCATTTTAAAGCATTACAATTGCACTTTGTTTTGATGTACAATTTGTGGCATAATGAATTTTTACAAAAATTGGATAGATCGGTATATTTATTGGTACAGGTTTGAAAATGCGGTAATTTAAGGTTGCAAATATCTTTTATAGTTTTCATGTTATAGCAGTCGTTTATATATCTTTTTATTGCATTATAGTTGCCATTGGTTTTGGTATATAATTTGTTGCATAATATATTTTTAGAAAATTTCTAATTGAATAGATCGGTAGAATTATTTTCACAGCTTTTAAAACGCGGTATTTTAAGGTTCCGATATGGCTGCAAATAACATTGACAGTTTTCACGCTATGACAGTCATTTAGGCATCATTTTTAAGCATTATGATTGCACTTTAATATGGTATATCATTTGTAGCATAATGTGTATTTTTAGAAATTGGTCAATTTGATAGATCGGTAGAATTATTGTTCTATGTTTAATAAACGCAGTAATCTGAGGTTCCCATATGGTTGCAATTAACTTTGGCAGTTTTCGTGCTAGGACAGTCGTTTATGCACCATTTTAAAGCATTAAAATTGCCATTTGTTTTGGTATATAATTTATTGCATAATGTATTTTAAGAAAATGGCCAATTGGATAGATCGGTAAAATTATTTTTCCCAGGTTTAAGAAGGCGGTAGTTTGAGGTTCCGATATGGTTGTGAATAACTTTGACAGTGTTCATGCTATGACAGTCATTTATGCATCATTTTAAAGCATTATGATTGCACTTTAATTTGGTATATCATTTGTGGCATAATGTGTTCGTCTAAAAAATGGTCAATTTGAAGGATCGGTAGAATTGTTGTTCTAGTTTAAAAACACTGTTATTTGAGGTTCCCATATGGTTGCAAATAACTTTGACAGTTTTCGTGCCAGGACAATCGTTTATGCATCATTTTAAAGCATTACAGTTGAACTTTGTTTTGGCGTATAATTTGTGGCATAATGAGTTTTACAAAAATAGGAGAGATCGGTATATTTATTGGTACAGGTTTAGAAATGCGGTAATTTAAGGCTCCGATATGGTTGCAAATATCTTTTATAGTTTTCATGTTATTGCAATCGTTTATATATCTTTTTATTGCATTATAGTTGCCATTTGTTTTGTAATTAAGTTATTGCATAATATATTTTTAGAAAATGGCCAATTGATAGATCGGTAGAATTATTTTCACAACTTTAAAAACGCGGTAGTTTGAGGTTCCAATATGGCTGCAAATAACATTGACAGTTTTCACGCTATGACAGTCATTTATGAATCATTTTAAAGCATTATGATTGCATTTTAATATGGTATATCATTTGTAGCATAATGTGTATTTTTAGAAATTGGTCAATTTGATAGATCGGTAGAATTATTGTTCTATGTTTAATAAACGCAGTAATCTGAGGTTCCAATATGGTTGCAATTAACTTTGTCAGTTTTCGTGCTAGGACAGTCGTTTATGCACCATTTTAAAGCATTAAAATTGCCATTTGTTTTGGTATATAATTTAGTGCATAATGTAGTTTTAGAAAATGGCCAATTGGATAGATCGGTAGAATTATTTTCCCAGGTTTAAAAAGGCGGTAATTTGAAGTTCCGATATGGTTGTGAATAACTTTGACAGTTTTCATGCTATGACAGTCATTTATGCATCATTTTAAAGCATTATGATTGCATTTTAATTTGGTATATCATTTGTAGCATAATGTGTATTTTTAGAAATTGGTCAATTTGATAGATCGGTAGAATTATTGTTCTATGTTTATTAAACGCAGTAATCTGAGGTTCCAATATGGTTGCAATTAACTTTGTCAGTTTTCGTGCTAGGACAGTCGTTTATGCACCATTTTAAAGCATTAAAATTGCCATTTGTTTTGGTATATAATTTATTGCATAATGTATTTTTAGAAAATGGCCAATTGGATAGATCGGTAGAATTATTTTCCCAGGTTTAAAAAGGAGGTAAATTGAGGTTCCGATATGGCTGTGAATAACTTTGACAGTTTTCATGCTATGACAGTCATTTATGCATCATTTTAAAGCATTATGATTGCATTTTAATTTGGTATATCATTTGTAGCATAATGTGTATTTTAAGATATTATTCAATTTGATAGATCGGTAGAATTATTGTTCTGTTTATTAAACATAAGACGCAGTAATCTGAGTTTCCGATATGGCTGCAATTAACTTTGGCAGTTTTTGTGCTAGGACAGTCGTTTATGCACCATTTTAAAGCATTAAAATTGCCATTTGTTTTGGTATATAATGGTTGCAAATAACATTGAAAGTTTTTATGCCAGGACAACCGTTTAAGCATCATTTTAAAGCATTACAGTTGCACTTTGTTTTGGTGTATAATTTGTGGCTAAATGACTTTTTACAAAAATAGGATAGATCGGTACATTTATTGGCACAGGTTTAGAAATGCGGTAATTTAAGGCTCCGATATTTGCAAATATTTTTTATAGTTTTCATGTTATTGCAGTCGTTTATATATCTTTTTTTGCATTATAGTTGCCATTTGTTTTGTATATAATTTATTGCATAATATATTCTTAGAAAATGGCCAATTGGATAGATCGGTAGACATTTATGCATCATTTTAAAGCATTATGATTGCACTTTAATTCGGTATATCATTTGTAGCATAATGTGTATTTTTTAGAAATTGGTCAATTTGATAGATTGTAGAGCGCTCGTGGAAAGAATGCTCTAGTTTATTTGCTAATATAAAGAAAAAAAAAACATTCATTAGGTCTGTTTGCAATTGCCAGACATAAGTTCTATCATTTACCAAATTTAAGTGCAATCATAATGCTTTAAAATGATGCATAAATGACTGTCATAGCATGAAAACTGTCAAAGTTATTCACAATCATATCGGAACTTCAAATTACCGCCTTTTTAAACCTGGGAAAATAATTCTACCGATCTATCCAATTGGCCATTTTCTAAAAATACATTATGCAATAAATTATATACCAAAACAAATGGCAAATTTAATGCTTTAAAATGGTGCATAAACGACTGTCCTAGCACGAAAACTGCCAAAGTTAATTGCAACCATATCGGAACCTCAGATTACTGCGTTTGATACATAGAACAATAATTCTACCGATCTATCAAGTTGACCAATTTGTAAAAACACACATTATGCTACAAATGATATACCATATTAAAGTGCAATCATAATACTTTAAAATGATGCCTAAATGACTGTCATAGCGTGAAAACTGTCAATGTTATTTGCAGCCATATCGGAACCTTAAAATACCGCGTTTTTTAAGCTGTAAAAATAATTCTGCCGATCTATCCAATTAGCCATTTTCTAAAAATATATTATGCAATAAATTATATACCAAAACAAATAGCAACTATAATGCAATAAAAAGACATATAAACGACTGCTATAACATGAAAACTATAAAAGATATTTGCAACCATATCGGAGCCTTAAATTACCGCATTTCCAAACCTCTACCAATAAATATACCGATCTATCCAATTTTTGTAAAAATTCATTATGCCACAAATTGTACACCAAAACAAAGTGCAACTGTAATGCTTTAAAATGATGCATAAACGATTGTCCTGGCATAAAAACTGTCAAAGTTATTTGCAACTATATCGGAACCTCAAATCACAGCGTTTTTAAACATAGAACAACAATTCTACCGATCCTTCAAATTGACCATTTTTTAGACGAACACATTATGCCACAAATGATATACCAAATTAAAGTGCTCATAATGCTCTTAAATGATGCATAAATGACTGTCATAGCATGAAAACTGTCAAAGTTATTCACAACCATACCGGAACCTCAAATTACCGCCTTTTTAAACCTGGGAAAATAATTCTACCGATCTATCTAATTGGGCATTTCCTAAAACTACATTATGCACTAAATTATATACCAAAACAAATGGCAATTTTAATGCTTTAAAATGGTGCATAAACGACTGTCCTAGCAAAACTGCCAAAGTTAATTGCAACCATACCGGAACCTCAGATTACTGCGTTTATTAAACAAAGAACAGTAATTCTACCGATCTATCAAATTGACCAATTTCTAAAACTACATATTATGCTACAAATGATATACCATATTAAAGTGCAATCATAATGCTTTAAAATGATGCCTAAATGACTGTCATAGCGTGAAAACTGTCAATGTTATTTGCAGCCATATCGGAACCTTAAAATACCGCGTTTTTAAAGCTGTAAAAATAATTCTACCGATCTATCCAATTAGCCATTTTCTAAAAATATATTATGCAACAAATTATATACCAAAACAAATGGCAACTATAATGCAATAAAAAGATATATAAACGACTGCTATAACATGAAAACTATAAAAGATATTTGCAACCACATCGGAGCCTTAAATTACCGCATTTCTAAACCTGTACCAATAAATATACCGATCTATCCAATTTTTGTAAAAATTCATTATGCCACAAATTGTACACCAAAACAAAGTGCAACTGTAATGCTTCAAAATGATGCATAAACGATTGTCCTGGCATAAAAACTGTCAAAGTTATTTGCAACCATATCGGAACCTCGAATCACAGCGTTTTTAAACATAGAACAACAATTCTACATTTCCTTAAAATTGACCATTTTTTAGACGAACACATTATGCTGCAAATGATATACCAAATTAAAGTGCAATCATAATGCTTTAAAATGATGCATAAATGACTGTCGTAGCGTGAAAACTGTCAATGTTATTTGCAGCCATATCGGAACCTTAAAATACCGCGTTTTTAAAGCTGTGAAAATAATTCTACCGATCTATCCAATTAGCCATTTTCTATAAATATATTATGCAACAAATTATATACCAAAACAAATGGCAACTATAATGCAATAAAAAGATATATAAATGACTGCTATAACATGAAAACTATAAAAGATATTTGCAACCATATCGGAGCCTTAAATTACCGCATTTCCAAACCTGTACCAATAAATATACCGATCTATCCAATTTTTGTAAAAATTCATTATGCCACTAATTATACACCAAAACAAAGTTCATTTGTAATGCTTTAAAATCATGCATAAACGATTGTCCTGGCATAAAAACTGTCAAAGTTATTTGCAACCATATCGGAACCTCAAATCACAGCTTTTTTAAACGTAGAACAACAATTCTACCGATCCTTCAAATTGACCATTTTTTAGACGAACACATTATGCCGCAAATGATATACCAAATTAAAGTGCAATCATAATGCTTTAAAATGATGCATAAATGACTGTCGTAGCATGAAAACTGTCAAAGTTATTCACAACCATATCGGAACCTCAAATTACCGCCTTTTTAAACCTGGGAAAATAATTCTACCGATCTATCCAATTGGCCATTTTCTAAAACTACATTATACAGTAAATTGTATACCAAAACAAATGGCAATTTTAATGCTTTAAAATGGTGCATAAATGACTGTCCTAGCACGAAAACTGCCAAAGTTAATTGCAACTATATCGGAACCTCAGATTACTGCGTTTATTAAACAAGAACAATAATTCTACCGATCTATCAAATTGACCAATTTCTAAAAACATACATTATGCTACAAATGATATACTGTCAATGTTATTTGCAGCCATATCGGAACCTTAAAATACCGCGTTTTTAAAGCTGTGCAAATAATTCTACCGATCTATCCAATTAGCCATTTTCTAAAAATATATGCCTTTTTAAACCTGGAAATAATTCTACCGATCTATCCAATTGGCCATTTTCTAAAAATACATTATGCAATAAATTATATACCAAAAACAAATGGCAATTTTAATGCTTTAAAATGGTGCATAAACGACTGTCCTAGCACGAAAACTGCCAAAGTTAATTGCAACCATATAGGAACCTCAGATTACTGCGTTTATTAAACATAGAACAATAATTCTACCGATCTATCAAATTGACCAACTTGTAAAAACACACATTATGCTACAAATGATATACCATATTAAAGTGCAATCATAATGCTTTAAAATGATGCCTAAATGACTGTCATAGCGTGAAAACTGTCAATGTTGTTTGCAGCCATATCGGAACCTTAAAATACCGCGTTTTTAAAGCTGTGAAAATAATTCTACCGATCTATCCAATTAGCCATTTTCTAAAAATATATTATGCAACAAATTATATACCAAAACAAATGGCAACTATAATGCAATAAAAAGATATTTAAACGACTGCTATAACATGAAAACTATAAAAGATATTTGCAACCATATCGGAGCCTTAAATTACCGCATTTCCAAACCTGTACCAATAAATATACCGATCTATCCAATTTTTGTAAAAATTCATTATGCCACAAATTGTACACCAACACAAAGTGCAACTGTAATGCTTTAAAATGATGCATAAACGATTGTCCTGGCATGAAAACTGTCAAAGTTATTTGCAACCATATCGGAACCGCAAATCACAGCGTTTTTAAACATAGAACAACAATTCTACCGATCCTTCAAATTGACCATTTTTTAGACGAACACATTATGCCACAAATGATATACCAAATTAAAGTGCAATCATAATGCTTTAAAATGATGCATAAATGACTGTCATAGCATGAAAACTGTCAAAGTTATTCACAACCATATCGGAACTTCAAATTACCGCCTTTTTAAACCTGGGAAAATAATTCTACCGATCTATCCAATTGGCCATTTTATATTTTATATTTATAAAAGATATTTGCAACCATATCGGCGCCTTAAATTTCCGCATTTCCAAACCTGTACCAATAAATATACCGATCTATCCAATTTTTGTAAAAATTCATTATGCCACAAATTGTACACCAAAACAAAGTGCAACTGTAATGCTTTAAAATGATGCATAAACGATTGTCCTGGCATGAAAACTGTCAAAGTTATTTGCAACCATATCGGAACCTCAAATCACAGCGTTTTTAAACATAGAACAACAATTCTACCGATCCTTCAAATTAACCATTTTTTAGACGAACACATTATGCCACAAATGATATACCAAATTAAAGTGCAATCATAATGCTTTAAAATGATGCATAAATCACTGTCATAGCATGAAAACTGTCAAAGTTATTCACAACCATATCGGAACTTCAAATTACCGCCTTTTTAAACCTGGGAAAATAATTCTACCGATCTATCCAAGTGGCCATTTTCTAAAAATACATTATGCAATAAATTATATACCAAAACAAATGGCAATTTTAATGCTTTAAAATGGTGCATAAACGACTGTCCTAGCACGAAAACTGCCAAAGTTAATTGCAACCATATAGGAACCTCAGATTACTGCGTTTATTAAACATAGAACAATAATTCTACCGATCTATCAAATTGACCAATTTGTAAAAACACACATTATGCTACAAATGATATACCATATTAAAGTGCAATCATAATGCTTTAAAATGATTCCTAAATGACTGTCATAGCGTGAAAACTGTCAATGTTGTTTGCAGCCATATCGGAACCTTAAAATACCGCGTTTTAAAGCTGTACCAATAAATATACCGATTTATCCTATTTTTGTAAAACTCATTATGCCACAAATTATACACCAAAACAAAGTGCAACTATAATGCTTTAAAATGATGCATAAACGATTGTTCTGGCATGAAATCTGTAAATGTTATTTGCAACCATATCGGAACCTCAAATCACAGCGTTTTTAAACATAGAACAACAATTCTACCGATCCTTCAAATTGACCGTTTTTTAGACGAACACGTTATGCCACAAATGATATACCAAATTAAAGTGCAATCATAATGCTTTAAAATGATGCATAAATGACTGTCCTAGCACGAAAACTGCCAAAGTTAATTGCAGCCATATCGGAACCTCAGATTACTGCATTTGATACATAGAACAATAATTTTACCGATCTATCAAGTTGACCAATTTGTAAAAACACACATTATGCTACAAATGGTATACCATATTAAAGTGCAATCATAATGATTTAAAATGATGTCTAAATGACTATCATAGCGTGAAAACTGTCAATGTTATTTGCAGTCATATCGGAACCTCAAATTACCGCATTTTTAAAGCTGTGAAAATATTTCTACCGATCTATCCAATTGGCCATTTTCTAAAAATATATTATGCAATAAATTATATACCAAAACTAATGGCAACTATAATGCAATAAAAAGATATATAAACGACTGCAATAACATGAAAACTATAAATGATATTTGCAACCGTATCGGAGCGTAAAATTACCGCATTTCTAAACCTGTACCAATTAATATACCGATCTATCTATTTTTTTTTTAAATTCATTATGCCACAAGTTATACACCAAAACAAAGTGCAACTGTAATGCTTTAAAATGATGCATAAACGATTGTTCTGGCATGAAAACTGTCAATGTTATTTGCAACCATATCGGAACCTCAAATCACAGCGTTTTTAAACATAGAACAACAATTCTACCGATCCTTCAAATTGACCATTTTTTAGACGAACACATTATGCCACAAATGATATACCAAATTACAGTGCAATCTTAATGCTTTAAAATGATGCATAAATGACTGTCATAGCATGAAAACTGTCAATGTTATTCACAACCATATCGGAACTTCAAATTACCGCCTTTTTAAACCTGGGAAAATAATTCTACCGATATATCCAATTGGCCATTTTCTAAAACAACATTATGCACTAAATTATATACCAAAACAAATGGCAATTTCAATGCTTTAAAATGGTGCGTAAACGAAAACTGCCAAAGTTAATTGCAACCATATCGGAACCTTAGATTACTGCGTTTATAAAACAAAGAACAATAATTCTACCGATCTATCAAATTGACCAATTTCTAAAAATACACATTATGCTACAAATGATATACCATATTAAAGTGCAATCATAATGCTTTAAAATGATTCATAAATGACTGTCATAGCAAGAAAACTTTTAATGTTGTTTGCAGTCATATCGGCACCTCAAACTACAGCGTTTTTAAAGCCGTGAAAATAATTCTACCGATCTATCCAATTCACCATTTTCTAAAAATATATTATGCAATAAATTATATACCAAAACAAATAGCAACTATAATGCAATAAAAAGATATATAAACGACTGCAATAACATGAAAACTATAAAAGATATTTGCAACCATATCGGAGCCTTAAATTACCACATTTCTAAACCTGTACCAATAAATATACCAATCTATCCAATTTTTGTAAAACTCGTTATGCCACAAATTATACACCAAAACAAAGTTCAACTGTAATGCTTTAAAATGATGCATAAACGATTGTCCTGGCATGAAAACTGTCAATGTTATTTGCAACCGTATGGGAACCTCAAATCACAGCGTTTTTAAACATAGAACAACAATTCTACCGATCCTTCAAATTGACCATTTTTTAGACGAACACATTATGCCACAAATGATATACCAAATTAAAGTGCAATCATAATGCTTTAAAATGATGCATAAATGACTGTCATAGCATGAAAACTGTCAATGTTATTCACAACCATATCGGAACCTCAAACTACCGCCTTTTTAAACCTGGGAAAATAATTCTACCGATCTATCCAACTGGCCATTTTCTAAAAATACATTATGCAATAAATTATATACCAAAACAAATGGCAATTTTAATGCTTTAAAATGGTGCATAAACGACTGTCCTAGCACGAAAACTGCCAAAGTTAATTGCAACCATATCGGCAACAAATTATATACCAAAACAAATGGCAACTATAATGCAACAAAAAGTTATATAAACGACTGCTATAACATGAAAACTATAAAAGATATTTGCAACCATATCGGAGCCTTAAATTACCGCATTTCCAAACCTGTACCAATAAATATACCGATCTATCCAATTTTTGTAAAAATTCATTATGCCACAAATTGTACACCAAAACAAAGTGCAACTGTAATGCTTTAAAATGATGCATAAACGATTATCCTGGCATAAAAACTGTCAAACTTATTTGCAACCATATCGGAACCTCAAATCACAGCGTTTTTAAACATAGAACATTAATTCTACCGATCCTTCATAGTGCAATTATAATGCTTTAAAATGATGCCTAAATGACTGTCATAGCGTGAAAATTGTTAATGTTATTTGCAGCCATATCGGAACCTTAAAGTACCGCGTTTTGAAAGCTGTGAAAATAATTCTACCGATCTATCCAATTGGCCATTTTCTAAAAATATATTATGCAATAAATTATATACCAAAATAAAAACGACTGCAATAACATGAAAACTATAAATGATATTTGCAACCATATCGGAGCCTTAAATTACCGCATTTCTAAACCTGTACCAATAAATATACCGATCTATCCTATTTTTGTAAAAACTCATTATGCCACAAATTATACACCAAAACAAAGTTCAACTGTAATGCTTTAAAATGATGCATAAACGATTGTCCTGGCATAAAAACTGTCAATGTTATTTGCAACCATATCGGAACCTCAAATCTTAGCGTTTTTAAATATAGAACAACAATTCTACCGATTCTTCAAATTGACCATTTTTTAGACGATGATATACCAAAATAAAATGCAATCATAATGCTTTAAAATGATGCATAAATGACTGTCATAGCAAGAAAACTGTCAAAGTTATTCACAACCATATCGGAACCTCAAATTACCGCCTTTTTAATCCTGGGAAAATAATTCTACCGATCTATCCAATTGGCTATTTTCTAAAACTACATTATGCACTAAATTATATACCAAAAAAAAATGCAATTTTAATGCTTTAAAATGGTGCATAAACGACTGCCCTAGCACGAAAACTGCCAAAGTTAATTGCAACCATATCGGAACCTCAGATTACTGCGTTTATTAAACATAGAACAATAATTCTACCGATCTATCAAATTGACCAATTTCTAAAAATACACATTATGCTACAAATGATATACCATATTAAAGTGCAATCATAATGCTTTAAAATGATTCATAAATGACTGCCATAGCATGAAAACTGTCAATGTTATTTGCAGCCATATTGGAACCTCAAACTACTGCGTTTTGAAAGCTGTGAAAATAATTCTACCGATCTATACAATTTGCCATTTTCTAAAAATATATTATGCAATAAATTATGTACCAAAAAAAATGGCAACTATAATGCAATAAACGACTGCAATAACATGAAAACTATAAAAGATATTTGCAACCATATCGGAGCCTTAAATTACCGCATTTCTAAACCTGTACCAATAAATATACCGATCTATCCTATTTTTGTAAAACTAATTATGCCATAAATTATACACCAAAACAAAGTTCAACTGTAATGCTTTAAAATTATGCATAAACGATTGTCCTGGCATGAAAACTGTCAATGTTATTTGCAACCATAGCGGAACCTCAGATTACTGCGTTTATTATACATAGAGCAATAATTCTACCGATCTATCAAATTGACCAATTTCTAAAAATACACTTTATGCTACAAATGATATACCATATTGAAGTGCAATCATAATGCTTTAAAATGATTCATAAATGACTGTCATAGCGTGAAAACTGTCAATGTTATTTGCAGCCATATCGGAACCTCAAACTACCGCGTTTTGAAAGCTGTGAAAATAATTCTACCGATCTATCCAATTGGCCATTTTCTAAAAATATATTATGCAATAAATTATATACCAAAATATAAACGACTGCAATAACATGAAAACTATAAATGATATTTGCAACCATATCGGAGCGTTAAATTACCGCATTTCTAAACCTGTACCAATAAATATACCGATCTACCCTATTTTTGTAAAAACTCATTATGCCACAAATCATACACCAAAACAAAGTTCAACTGTAATGCTTTAAAATGATGCATAAACGATTGTCCTGGCATAAAAACTGTCAATGTTATTTGCAACCATATCGGAACCTCAAATCACAGCGTTTTTAAATATAGAACAACAATTCTACCGATTCTTCAAATTGACCATTTTTTAGACGAACACATTATGCCACACATGATATACCAAATTAAAATGCAATCATAATGCTTTAAAATGATGCATAATTGACTGTCATAGCGTAAAAACTGTCAAAGTTATTCACAACCATATCGGAACCTCAAATTACCGCCTTTTTAATCCTGGGAAAATAATTCTACCGATCTATCCAATTTGTTATTTTCTAAAACTACATTATGCACTAAATTATATACCAAAACAAATGGCAATTTTAATGCTTTAAAATGGTGCATAAACGACTGTCCTAGCACCAAAACTGCCAAAGTTAATTGCAACCATATCGGAACCTCAGATTACTGCATTTATTAAACATAGAACAATAATTCTACCGATCTATCAAATTGACCAATTTCTAAAAACACACATTATACCATATTAAAGTGCAATCATAATGCTTTAAAATGATGTCTAAATTACTGTCATTGCGTGAAAACTGTCAATGTTATTTGCAGCCATATGGGAACCTCAAATCACAGCGTTTTTAAATATGGAACAACAATTCTACCGAACCATCAAAATGACAGCATAAATGACTGTCATAGCATGAAAACTATCAAAGTTATTCACAACCATATCGAAACTTCAAATTGCCGCCTTTTTAAACCTGGGAACCTCAGATTACTGCGGTTATTATACATAGAACAATTGAATAATTTCTAAAAATACACATTATGCTAAAAATGATATACCATATTGAAGTGCAATCATAATGCTTTAAATGCTGTCATAGCGTGAAAACTGTCAATGTTATTTGCAGCCATATCGGAACCTCAAACTACCGCGTTTTGAATGCTGTAAAAATAATTCTACCGATCTATCCAATTGGCCATTTTCTAAAAATATATTATGCAATAAATTATATACCAAAACAAATGACAACTATAATGCAATAAAAAGATATATAAACGACTGCAATAACATGAAAACTATAAATGATATTTGCAAACATATCGGAGCCTTAAATTACCGCATTTCTAAACCTGTACCAATAAATAAACCGATCTATCCTATTTTTGTAAAAACTCATTATGCCACAAATTATACACCAAAACAAAGTGCAACTGTAATGCTTTAAAATGATGCATAAACGATTGTCCTGACATAAAAACTGTCAATGTTATTTGCAACCATATGGGAACCTCAAATCACAGCGTTTTTAAACATAGAACAACAATTCTACCGATCCATCAAATTGACCATTTTTTAGACGAACACATTATGCCACAAATGATATACCAAAATAAAGTGCAATAATAATGCTCTAAAATGATGCATAATACTGTCATAGCATGAAAATTGTCAAAGTTATTCACAACCATATCGGAACCTCAAATTACCGCCTTTTTAAACCTGGGAAAATAATTCTACCGATCTATTCAATTGGCCATTTTCTTAAAATATATTATGCAATAAATTATATACCAAAGTAAATGGCAATTCTAATGCTTTAAAATGGTGCCTGTCCTAGCACGAAAACTACCAAAGTTAATTGCAGCCATGTCGGAACCTCTGATTACTGCATTTGATACATAGAACAATAATTCTACCGATCTATCAAGTTGACCAATTTGTAAAAACACACATTATGCTACAAATGATATACCATATTAAAGTGCAATCATAATGCTTTAAAATGATGTCTAAATGACTATCATAGCGTGAAAACTGTCAATGTTATTTGCAGTCATATCGGAGCCTCAAATTACGGCATTTTTAAAGCTGTGAAATAGTTCTACCGATCTATCCAATTGGCCATTTTCTAAAAATATATTATGCAATAAATTATATACCAAAACAAATGGCAACTATAATGCAATAAAAAGATATATAAACGACTGCAATAACATAAAAACTATAAATGATATTTGGAACCATATCGGAGCCTTAAATTACCGCATTTCCAAACCTGTACCAATAAATATACCGATCTATCCAATTTTTGTAAAAATTCATTATGCCACAAATTGTACACCAAAACAAAGTGCAACTGTAATGCTTTAAAATGATGCATAAACGATTGTCCTGGCATGAAAACTGTCAAAGTTATTTGCAACCATATCGGAACCTCAAATCACAGCGTTTTTAATCATAGAACAACAATTCTACCGATCCTTCAAATTGACCATTTTTTAGACGAACACATTATGTCACAAATGATATACCAAATTAAAGTGCAATCATAATGCTTTAAAATGATGCTTAATGACTGTCATAGCGTGAAAACTGTCAATGTTATTTGCAGCCATATCGGAACCTTAAAATACCGCGTTTTTAAAGCTGTGAAAATAATTCTACCGATCTATCCAATTAGCCATTTTCTAAAAATATATTATGCAGCAAATTATATACCAAAACAAATGGCAACTATAATGTAACAAAAAGATAAACGACTGCTAACATGAAAACATGAAACTATAAAAGATATTTGCAACCATATCGGAGCCTTAAATTACCGCATTTCCAAACCTGTACCAATAAATATACCGATCTATCCAATTTTTGTAAAAATTCATTATGCCACAAATTGTACACCAAAACAAAGTGCAACTGTAATGCTTTAAAATGATGCATAAACGATTGTCCTGGCATAAAAACTGTCAAAGTTATTTGCAACCATATCGGAACTTCAAATCACAGCGTTTTTAAACATAGAACAACAATTCTACCGATCCTTCAAATTGACCATTTTTTAGACGAACACATTATGCCACAAATGATAAACCAAATTAAAGTGCAATCATAATGCTTTAAAATGATGCATAAATGACTGTCATAGCATGAAAACTGTCAAAGTTATTCACAACCATATCGGAACCTCAAATTACCGCCTTTTTTAACCTGGAAAAATAATTCTACCGATCTATCCAATTGGCCATTTTCTAAAAATACATTATGCAATAAATTATATACCAAAACAAATAACAATTTTAATGCTTTTAAAATGGTGCATATGCCACAAATGATATACCATATTAAATAAACGACTGTTCTAGCACGAAAACTGCCAAAGTTAATTGCAACCATAGCGGAACCTCAGATTTCTACGTTTATTATACATAGACAATAATTATACCGATCTATCAAATTGAATAATTTCTAAAAATACACATTATGCTACAAATGATATACCATATTGAAGTGCAATCATAATGCTTTAAAATGATTCATAAATGACTGTCATAGCGTGAAAACTGTCAATGTTATTTGCAGCCATATTGGAACCTCAAACTACCGCGTTTTGAAAGCTGTGAAAATAATTCTACCTCTTTCCATTTGGCCATTTTCTAAAAATATATTATGCAACAAATTATATACCAAAACAAATGGCAACTATAATGCAATAAAATATATATAAACGACTGCAATAACATGAAAACTATAAAAGATATTTGCAACCATATCGGAGCCTTAAATTACCGCATTTCTAAACCTGTACCAATAAATATACCGATCTATCCTATTTTTGTAAAAACTCATTATGCCACAAATTATACACCAAAACAAAGTGCAACTGTAATGCTTTAAAATGATGCATAAACGATTGTCCTGGCATAAAAACTGTCAATGTTATTTGCAACCATATGGGAACCTCAAATCACAGCGTTTTTAAACATAGAAAACAATTCTACCGATCCATCAATTGACCATTTTTTAGACGAACACATTATGCCACAAATGATATACCAATATAAAGTGCATATAACCATATTAAAGTGCAATCATAATGCTTTAAAATGATGCCTAAATGACTGTCATAGCGTGAAAACTGTCAATGTTATTTGCAGCCATATTGGAACCTCAAACTACCGCGTTTTGAAAGCTGTGAAAATAATTTTACCGATCTATCCAATTGGCCATTTTCTAAAAATATATTATGCAATAAATTATATACCAAAACAAATGGCAACTATAATGCAATAAAAGGATATAAAAACGACTGCAATAACATGAAAACTATAAAAGATATTTGCAACCATATCGGAGCCTTAAATTACCGCATTTCTAAACCTGTACCAATAAATATCCTATTTTTGTAAAACTCATTATGCCACAAATTATACACCAACAAAAAGTTCAACTGTAATGCTCTAAAACGATGCATAAACGATTGTCCTGGCATGAAAACTGTCAATGTTATTTGCAACCATATGGGAACCTCAAATCACAGCGTTTTTAAACATAGAACAACAATTCTACCGATCCTTCAAATTGACCATTTTTTAGACGAACACATTATGCCACAAATGACATACCAAATTAAAGTGCAATCATAATGCTTTAAAATGATGCATAAATGTCTGTCATAGCATGAAAACTGTCAAAGTTATTCACAACCATATCGGAACCTCAAATTACCGCCTTTTTAAACCTGGGAAAATAATTCTACCGATCTATCCAATTGGCCATTTTCTAAAAATACATTATGCAATAATATTTGCAACCATATCGGAGCCTTAAATTACCGCATTTCTAAACCTGTACCAATAAATATACCGATCTATCCAATTTTTGTAAAAATTCATTATGCCACAAATTCTATACCAAAACAAAGTGCAACTGTAATGCTTTAAAATGATGCATAAAAGATTATCCTGGCATAAAAACTGTCAAAGATATTTGCAACCATATCGGAACCTCAAATCACAGCGTTTTTAAATATAGAACAACAATTCTACCGATCCTTCAAATTGACCATTTTTTAGACGAACACATTATGCCACAAATGATATACCAAATTAAAGTGCAATCATAATGCTTTAAAATGATGCATAAATGACTGTCATAGAATAAAAACTGTCAAAGTTATTCACAGTCATAACGGAACCTCAAATTACCGCCTTTTTAAGCCTGGGAAAATAATTCTACCGATCTATCCAATTGGCCATTTTCTAAAAATACATTATGCAATAAATTATATACCAAAACAAATGGCAATTTTAATGCTTTAAAATGGTGCATAAACCACTGTCCTAGCACGAAAACTGCCACAGTTAATTGCAACCATATCGGAACTTCAGATTACTACGTTTATTAAACATAGAACAATAATTCTACGGATCTATCAAATTGACCAATTTGTAAAAACACACATTATGCTTCAAATGATATACCATATTAAAGTGCAATCATAATGCTATCCAATTTTTTTAAAAATTCATTATGCCACAAATTATACACCAAAACAAAGTGCAACTGTAATGCTTTAAAATGATGCATTAACGATTGTCCTGACATGAAAACTGTCAGAGTTATTTGCAACCATATCAGAACCTCAAATCACTGCGTTTTTAAACATAGAACAACAATTCTACCGATCCTTCAAATTGACCATTTTTTAGACGAACACATTATGCCACAAATGATATACCAAATTAAAGTGCAATCATAATGCTTTAAAATGATGCACAAATGACTGTCATAGAATAAAAACTGTCAAAGTTATTCATAGTCATAACGGAACCTCAAATTACCGCCTTTTTAAACCTGGGAAAATAATTCTACCGATCTATCCAATTGGCCATTTTCTAAAAATACATTATGCAATAAATTATATACCAAAACAAATGGCAATTTTAATGCTTTAAAATGGTGCATAAACGATTGTCCTAGCACAAAAACTACCAAAGTTAATTGCAACCATATGGGAACCTCAGATTACTGCGTTTATGAAACATAGAACAATAATTCTACCGATCTATCAAATTGACCAATTTCTAAAAATACACATTATGCTACAAATGATATACCATATTAAAGTGCAATCATAATGCTTTAAAATGATGCCTAAATGACTGTCATAGCGTGAAAACTGTCAATGTTATTTGCAGCCATATCGGAACCTTAAAATACCGCGTTTTTAAAGCTGTGAAAATAATTCTACCGATCTATCCAATTAGCCATTTTCTAAAAATATATTATGCAACAAATTATATACCAAAACAAATGGCAACTATAATGCAATAAAAAGATATATAAACGACTGCAATAACATGAAAACTATAAATGATATTTGCAACCATATCGGAGCCTTAAACTACCGCATTTCTAAACCTGTACCAATAAATATACCGATCTATCCTATTTTTGTTAAAACTCATTATGCCACAAATTACAAACCAAAACAAAGTGTAACTGTAATGCTTTAAAATGATGCATAAACGATTGTCCTGGCATAAAAACTGTCAATTACCGCCTTTTTAAACCTGGGAAAATAATTCTACCGATCTATCCAATTGGTCATTTTCTAAAAATACATTGTGCAATAACTTATATACTAAAACAAATGGTAATTTTAATGCTTTAGAATGGTGTATAAACGACTGTCCTAGCACGAAAACTGCCAAAGTTAATTGCAACCATATAGGAACCTCAAATTACTGCGTTTATTAAACATAGAACAATAATTCTACCGATCTATCAAATTGACCAATTTCTAAAAATACACATTATGCTACAAATGATATACCATAT